>NC_059108.1:131062475-131376808 GCF_020740685.1 Jaculus jaculus | reverse complement strand
CCCCTACTAATCAACCACTCCTCTCTGGATGTCATGCTATTTATCACCAGGCCTTGTTTACAGATCCCCTGAAAATTGTCAACCCCTATGACAGTGTTCATATCCAGGCCAGTGTCAATTAATTTTACAAGTACAATTTTGTGACATGGTATCAAATGCACTCCCCATAATCAAGATGTATCACAGTGACTTTCTCCCCTCCACTGTGAATCTTAAACAGCTTTCAAATCAGTATTGGGATGATTTATCTGTGGCAAAACCAACTTGCTTATTTGCCCATGGTTCCATTACTTGTTCAATGTCCTAGGCTATTTTTCTACACATACTTGGAACTTCCTACAGGTAATCCCAGGGATCATCCCTCTTCTGAAAAGATAGGTGAACACATTTGTGGCTGGCATGAACTTCTGTGATCTCCACATATACATCAAATCATTTCCAAAGCAATTTCTAGAGGAGACTAGGAGTCTCCACAAACTCTGAGCCATCGCCCTGGTAAGGGGCATTACATGTCACCTGCTGGAACAATTAGCCTGTTTTACTGCTTATACACATTTTGCTTACACCTTTACCTGGCATTTCCTTATTTGTTCTGCCCTAAGTGCAAGTAAAATACCCTGGGCAAATGTACCAGCGTCAGCTCTCATACCCCCAAGTGCTTGAGAAATGCAAATAGATTTAATAAAATGATTTGCACTCCAAGTCTGCTACTTAACAATTACAAATAGCAGTGTGTGTTGTTGAACATTATTCTCATGTGTCCCTCCCCATAACACCTCGTCTTCACTGCCATTGGCAAGGATATTTGACAGAAAATAAAATATAAGCATGAATACTCAAAATTTCTAGCCAAATTCTTTTTTCGTTGTTCTTTCAACATTTGGATGGGAGAAAATAAAAGTGGCAGATGTTTTCAAGAGGCGAGAAAGCATACACATGGGCCCTTGGATGGACACTCAGGAGAAGAAACAGTTTAACTATGAATTATAACAAAAATCAAAGGAGCTTCAGTAGGGCTTCATTGTTTCCAAATAAACACTCTTGAATGATCTGGGTCACATCTCCCAGGGACTTCCATGAGCACTTGGCTGCTGACTCATGGTGATGGATGCACAAGGCAGCAGGCAGGCACCTGGGAACAGAACCCTAAATGATTTTCCAAATGATGTTGGTATAATAATGGTGTGAAGGAAGTGTGTGTGTGTGTGTGTGTGTGTAGAGAGAGAGAGAGAGAGAAAGAAAGAGAGGAGAGGGATGGAGGGAGGAAAGGAGAATTTATTTGGAGACACTAGCTCTTGCAGATATGCAGACTGAAAACTCTGATAATCTGCAAATTGAAGACTTAGCAGAGCCAATGACACTGTGCCGGCATAAGCCTGAATGCTCAAGAACCAGGCGAGTTGTTCCACATAAAGCCAGGTGGACAGAGTGGCGCATGCATCTGGAGTTCATTTGCAGCAGCAAGAGGCCCATGTACTCACACACTGTCTCTCTCTCACTCTTTCTTTGCCTCTCTCAAATAAGTAAATAAATAAAATATTTAAAAAATAAGACAGGGCTGGAGACATGGCTTAGCAGTTAGGGTACTTGCCTGCGAAGCTTAAGGACCCAGGTCCAATTCCCCAGAACCCACATAAGTCAGATGCACATGGTGGTGCATGTGTCTGGAGTTAATTTGCAGTGGCTAGAAGCCCTGGTGTGTCCATTCTCATTCATGTTTACTTTCTATATTTACCTCTCATGAATAAATAAAAATAAAAATGATCTAAAAAAATAAAAGGGACAGTCAGCAAGTTCAAGGGTAGGTGATGTGGATCTTTGCAGACAGAAAAGTATCCTTGCCTATGACACCTCACCTGTAATTCACCTTCTTGAATGAATATAATGTGTAAGTTTAAAGGGAAATGTATTGAGCAAGAAGCCAAAAGGCCTTGCATATCAATGAGTTTGAGCTTCATTCTAAAGGTATCAATGCATGCAAGGAGGTAAACTTTGGTATCACATTTTGTCTTTAAAATTGATCTGTTAAACAATGTTTCCAAATTCTATGTAAAACTGTACTCTTAACATCCTTTATGAATTTATTCATGAATACATAATTTTATGGATATCTACCATACAAAGTACCACAAGAGACAGGTCATATAAAGGACATACAAGGACAGGTCATATAAACTCTATACAAGGACAGGTCATATAAACTCTGCTTTCAACCTTAATCAGAAATGACCACTGAGGGCTAAAATCAGCACATGTAGAATTTCAGCCAGTTGAACCTGTAACTCATTTTTATTGCTATTTTATGTGTATGTGTGTGGTGCATGCATATAAGTGTATTTGTATGTATATGTGCAAGTACACATGTGTACCCAGATGTGCATGTGGGTGTGGATGGCAAAGGTCACTCTTGGTCTCTTACTCAATTCATCTCCACCCCACTTTTTTGAGCCAGGGTATTTCCCTGAACCTAGAGATTACTAGTATGGCAAGGCTAGCTAGCCTGTGAGTCCCAGGGATTCACTGGGAAGAAACTGTGCTTTCTCTGAGGTGTTAGCTACCACATACATGGCCATAACTACTGCCTGGCATCTCCTCTGACCATCAGCTAGTATTTTCCCATGAATCTTCACTATATCCATTAGAAAACATTTCAAAAGTAGGGTGTTCAAAGCCAAAGATGTTTTCTGTAAAAAGAACACCTACCCAAACCTGGTCTCTGCATGATTTTGTCTCTCAACTCACAGTATCAGTACACACTACAGCGTCCATACAAAGAACATAGCTTCTCCTGCGACTCAGATAACTTCTGCTGACAATGTTCTTCTGACATCTATGGAAGCCATACTTTCTCCATCCTAATCTGAGTGTGCTAATCTTGAGTTCCTGAATTATTCTCACAACCCCACCAATGGATACCCTGTCTATGAATTGCCTTCCGTTAATAGTAAAACGGTGCCAGGGTGATACTGCTGAGACACACATTTAGCCAGAACACTTGGTGAAACCAGATGATAAGATTCTTATCATTAGTTTCATCATTATTTTCTTTGATTGATTTTGATTTGGGGACAGAGTCTAAGTAGCCCATGCTGGTCTTGTACTCATGGTTTTCCAGTCCCTGCCTCCCAAGTGCAGTGACAACAGACATGTGCTGCCATACCTGGCTGCAAGATTCATTTTAATCGTATTTAAGGAGACACTGAAGAGAAGCCTCCATGAATTGATAATGATGTGGAAATAAGTAAGATATGGACCCTATCTTTAACTTATTCTGTTCCATAATCTGCTATAAAGGAAGTGAGAAGTGGGCAATAAAAAAATGATTAGGCTATGCTGTGATGAGAATTATAAAAATAGGCATGGACAAAGGTTCCAGTTCAGACTAGAGAGCCAAGTGAAGATTTTTTTTTTTTAATTATGTCTAATCTGCTATACTTGGAAGAGAGAACATGGTATTCCAATAGCCAGGCTCATGAGTCAGAAGAAGTCTGACCTGGAAGCAGGGAAGGCCTATATGCAGAGTGTGGTGGTTTGATTCAGGTGTCCCCCATAAACTTAGGTGTTCTGAATGCTAGGTTCCCAGCTGATGGAGATTTGGGAATTAATACCTCCTGAAGGGAGTGTATTGTTGGGGGCGGGCTTATGGGCATTATAGCCAGTTTCCCCTTGCCAGTGTTTGGCACACCTTCCTGTTGCTGTAGTCCACCTTATGTTGGCCAGGGGGTGATGTCCACCCTCTGCTCATGCCATTGTTTTCCCCTGCCATCGTGGAGCTTCCCCTCGAGCCTGTGAGCCAAAATAAATCTCTTTTTCCCAGAAGCTGCTCTTGGTTGGGTGATTTCTACCAGCAATGCGAACCGGACTGCAACACAGAGGAAAGAAAGAGTGGAACAAGACTGGAGAGATGGCTCAGAGGTGAAGGCACTCTCCTGCAAAGCCAAAGAACCCAGGTTTAATTCCCCAGTACCCACATAAAACCAAATGCACAAGGTAGTACATGTATTTGAAGTTTGTTTGCAGTGGCTAGAGGCCCTGGTGCACCTTATTCATTCTCTCTCTTTCTCTCTCTCTCTTTCTCTCTCTCTCTCTCTCTCTCTCTCTCTCTCTCTCTCTCACACTCACTCGTAAATAAATAAATGAAATATTTTTTTAAATAAGAGTGCAACAGCGAAAGAGATAGCAGCCAGGTGAAGAATTTTCTAATTACTAATCAAAGTACCTTGGATTTCTGCCTTCTTGTCACCATCACACTACATATGGGTGTGGAAAATGCCTTTCATAAGTCATATCACCAAGTTGGCACGACAACAGATGTGGAATCCAAATTTGCATGGTTCAGAAATATCAAGCTGTGAAATTAACATCGTAACTGGTAATGGATCTGTTAAACTTTTAACATTTTTTTTTTTTAAGGGCTGTGGAACAATGAAATTTCTGTATTACTTGGGGGAGAAAATGCAAACCTATGGGTGGGAAGATTGATCAGTGGGTAAATTGCTTGCCACCTGAGTTTGGTTGCCTGTCATCCATGCAAATGCTAGGTGGGCATGGAAGCTCACCTGTAACCCCAGCCCTTAGTAGGTAGACTGGGGATCCCTGGGGCATACTGGCTAGTCAGACCAGCCCAATCATAGCATTCTGTGTTTGAGTAGCAGAGCTTTTCTCAAAAAATAAGGGGTAAAGCAACCCAGAATGATATCCAGTGTCAACTGCTGGCCTCTGTATGCATGCTCACGTGTGTGTGTGTGTGTGTGTGTGTGTGTGTGTGTGTGTGTGTGTGTGTTGTAGGAACACACATAAACACACAGAGATTCATGAAAAATATGTGAACCTATTCGATATGACCTAATCATCCCACCCAAGTAAGACTCCCACAGAAAACAAGCTCTCCACTGAAAATAAATCCACAAGCACAACTTAACAATCACTAGAACACACATACCCACCTAGGTAGAATCAGTGGTTGTGCAGAATGTGCACAGAACTGGCATTCCAAGAACTAGAAATGCCGACAATAATTGGAATTTCTAAAATGTAGCATGCTTTAAATCATTAAACATAACAAAGGAAAAATAAAAAGCATTAATATCAGAGTGGGAAACTAGGCTTTAAAGTAAATGAATTTTTAATAGAATCCAATAAGACAGTAAAAAAAAAAATATCAAAAACCACAGGCATTGAAATAGGAAGTTCATAGTGCAGGCTGGAGACATGGCTTAGTTAAGGCGTTTGCCTATAAAGCCAAAGGACCCAGGTTCAATTCCACATAAGCAAGTTGTACAAGGTGTCGCATGCATCTGGAGTTCGACTGCAGTGGTTAGAGGACCTAGAGTGGCCATTCTCACTCTCTCTCTCTCCCCCTCCCTCTGTCACTCTCATAAATAAATCAATAAATTTTCTTTTTATAAAAAAAAAATGCATACAGTACAAACTGAACTACAGGTAAGTGAGCTGGAAGACAATGCCAAGGAAGCCATCTGGAAAGTGCAAATCATATGAAGAGATGGTGATGTGTACAAGAACTTCAAATAGGTAAGTTGAGTGAAGTCATCAAAGAGACTAGCAGAGGACATGGGATATCTGTCTGGATGTCCATGTACTAGTTCAGACAGGGGAAAGTAAAGACAGGAGAAAAGTAACATTGAATTTCCTAGGGCTGAAAAAAAATTAAGTTCCCAGATTGGAAAATCAAAGTGAGTTCTAATCTTAATCAATACAGACAATTAGGGGAAATTATTTCATTCAGACATACATTGATCTCATGATAAACAATTATTCTATACAAGCCCACAGAAAGGGGTCTCAACCCAAAGTCATGGCTGAGTTTCTGGAGTGGAACCCCCATGTGGTCTATACCACATGGAACCCACCATTGTTCTTTCCCCATCAGGACATCCTCTACACCCTTCCTTAGATTTTTTTCATAGAAACCTTATGTCCAGATGCACCTGCTGGCATCCATGATATCCCTGATGTGATCAGCCCACAGCCTCCCTACTTCCACCCATAAAGGATCCTCCTGGCATATGAATCCCAGAAGATCAGGGGCAGGGTCTTCCTTCAATTCCAGGAGAGCATAAAGGCCGATGAACTGTCCAACAATGACAGAGAAATACTCTGTGTCCAGCCTTGCCTCACCAGCATCTCTTCCTGCCTCAAGACCTCATCCCCTCTCAGGCCTTCCTAAGAACTGCAGTGTGTGCTACTTTCCTGGGCTTGAACCAATTGTCTTATGCTGGCAGGGGTTCCCTGTGGTGAAGGATTCTCAATGTCAGAAAGGATTATCTCATCCTGGTGCCCTCAAGATGCACACCTGAAACCACATCCACCTGCGATCTCACCTCAAGACCCATTCTGATATCAGGAAGTACTAATGCAAAATATGTGCATGGAGTTGCCCCACTTATACTTGCTCCACACACACACCTGCAAACTAGGATTCCAGGATGCCCAGATGGACCCTAAGGGGCTCTTTCCATCCCACCATACCTGCTTGTCATGCATCACGCTGCCCTGCTTCTAGAAGGAAGCAGGCCGACATCCTTCTCACTGTTACATAAACCCTTTCAAACTTCCTGATTGCAGTCTCAACCTTGTTGAAATTTGTTGGAGACCATTTTCCACTGTGTTCTCTGTGCTTTGAGTGTCTCAGTGGGCTCTGAAAGAGGTCTTTTTATAAACCTGCCTATAACATCTGATGAGAGGACAGCTTGCCACAGAGACCCATTCTTGATGGCCACTACACTGGGGCATACCTGGATAGCCTTTCTGTGTGAGTTGCGTATCCAGAGATGACTGGATACAGCTGCTCTGCTGCAGGACCAAAGCCTACAGAGGCTTCCAACTCTCGGGGGACCACACTCCCTGACCTCATGTCACCAAGGAACTCTCAGACCACCCTCCATGAGGTGACTCCCTGTAGAAGTCCAACTCAAGTATGTACATGGGGATTCCAGGGACAGTTGCTAAATACCTGGAAATATTGATACCCCCAAGATGTCTAGGAAGCTATTTCAGTTTCCTTTTTGTTGTAGTGGCCTCTGTTTCATGGTTACTTTAGGAATGTCTCAAAAGGGAGTGTAATGTCCATGAGCTATTTAGCCAAGTGGGAGTGCTTTGGCCTGAATGATGTGTTTCCTGACACTATACATATGTGGGTCTCCACAATTATTCAACATCACACAAACGATGTTATTTGACAATAGTATTTTTTTAAAAAGCAATAAACAAGAGGTATTCAAAGGAATTTTGAGTTATACTGAATTTGGGGGTGGTAGGGATTGGAGATTTGAAACAGGTAAGACACAGGGCTGAGTTATATGCTTTAGAGAGTTCTCTCTAGGTATAACATGAAGGAGAATGCTGAGCATAGAGTCTTGACTGGAGGTAGAGAAAATATAGATGAAATTAAGTAGAACCATGACAAATATAGGAGGAATGGAAAGGGATGCATTTGAGAGGTATTTAGGAAATAGAATTGCTGACCTATTGATTGGATATGGAGTTAGAGAAGGAGAGAGAACTAGAACTCCAGTTTCTGATTTGTGTGAACGTATTTAGGAGTCAGTGCTAGAGGCAGTAATCACAGGAGCCAGTGTGAACCACCATATCATCCAGCTTAAAGCCTCTTATACATGCGAGGTTATTCCCAGGAGCACACATGAGGTCATGAAGGCAATTGTACGTATGAACAGCCACAGATGCACGAGCAGAACCCAGACCCCTAAAAGTGGGGAAGGAAGCGGGAAGAGTAAAACAGGACATGTATCAAGTGAAGTCAAAGAAATGAAGGAGAAGATCCACTAGGTTTCTAAGTCTGACAGGAAGTTTCAGACAAATGTCACAAGGGGACAGGAAAGGGAATTAGTGAAGTCTGAAGAATGTTACATAAGGATATATAAATTGCATTTGGGGCTACTCTTGAGTGAAACCTGGCTTTGCAAGGAAGGAAAGAGACATGTTTTAAAGGAGCATGAGCCTCCCACATACATGGAGCTGCAATATGGTAACTAGAAGAAAGGGAAGAACAGAGGGAAAAGACAGAATGGAAGGAAAGCAAAAGTGCATAAGGTGATGAGGGAAGAAGAAGAGGGAGGAAGGCAGGGAAGGAAGAAGGAAGTGTGATTTCATTAAGATTCGATTGGGTAGAGTTTTTTTTCCCCCCCCTTCAGAAAAAATGTTATCTTTTTAAGGTAACAGCAAACTTGCATTTTCTTTTTTTTTTTTTTTTTTCTGAGGTAGGGTCTCACTCTGGTCCAGGCTGGCCTGGAATTAGCTATGTAGTCTCAGTGTGGCCTTGAACTCTCAGCAATCCTCCTACCTCTGCCTCCCGAGTGCTGGGATTAAAGGCGTGCGCCACCACGCCTGGCTAAACTTGAATTTTCTAATTTGTCTCATTCTTATGTACAAATAAGGTATACATTTATAGTGAGTTAAACAAAACCATCTAATCAATGCCTAATAGGATATGCGGGCAGAGAAGATATAGACAGAAAAAAAAAAAAATGACATTGAATAGCCAGGACTGAAGGAAAGTTTAAGAACCATGTAAGAGTCATCTTCCTCCAATGTGGTCAAAGGTTTCCAGCATGGGTGATTGAGGGCATCTGATATCATTCATCTCTCACCCTTGTCAATCCTTCCTAGCTTTTCTGAGCATGTTTCTATGAAGTGGGCAGCAGAGTTCAATGTTTGAAAAGGACAGGGGTGGTTCTCTGACTCTCCTCACTCAGCCAGGGAACAATCTCTCAACAGATTTACAAATTAATTTATTTTATCCTTCCTCCTAGAGACAGCTAAAGTCCATTCCAGCAAATACAATTAAATAAATTTATTAAGTGACTGAGGGACAGTTTTTGCTTTGCTTGTTTGCTTGTATGTTGGAAGAAGCAGAGCAGAACAAAGAAACCACCCCACTTGGTAATGACTTGCCATGTTTATTTATGAATGCACACAAAAGAGGCTCAGGGTAAAAGTTTTAATAGGAAAAAACAGGAAAAAAAAAAAACAGTATTAACAATCCCAGTTAGAGCCATGATTTATGTCATTGATTGAGATTTCCTAAAAAATCCAAAGATAGTTAAGATAGTTGTGAGTGTTTATCACCTGAGATACACCATTTGGAAAAGAAAACAAGAGAGCATATTTTTAAACCATAAATTTCTACCGTGTTCACCCCTCGCATAAATAAGCAGCCCAAGACTTTGCAAGAAATATTAAAGTTCATTTAAATTGCAAATCTGACCTTATTAAAATGGCTTTCTCAAAGTGCCATAAACAAATAGAGTATGTTGATAACACAGCCAAAGAACAGAAGACATTCTCCTCCAGTTCGATAATTAAACTAGAGAAATGAGATTTTCACAGATCTGAATGACTGGGATGGACAGAGAGAACATGTTATGACAATAACTTGAGGTCGAGACAATGTGTCCATCCGGATGGCCCATGTAATAAATGTCTCAGCACAATAGCTCTTTGAAAGTCAAAATGAGTTCTTATGAACAGCTTGCAAATGGTATTATGTTGGTGATAATTTAATATGTTTTGAATATTTTTTTCTATAGCTACCACATTCCCTTGTAATGTTGAAAGCACAGCCATTAAGATTTACTATGTTTGGGGTAAGAATAAAAATGAAACAATTAAGAATGAGCCTATATCGGCAAATGGCTAGAAAGAGCTAATAAATTGCAGAATTAAAAGCCAAACAGATAAGCTGGGATGTTTACAGAGTTTATGGAAAATCCATACTTTAAGGCATATTTAAATTAGTGAATTGTCACAAGTAAGTGGTTTGTTTTTACTTAGAAAAACAGCCCAAGGTGCTGTAGCCCACACAAATCTGATGTCACTGAGATGAACTTTCATTTGAGTTTTGCTGAATTTAGCAACTGTGGGTTTATGACTAAGTAAGTGCTCCCATGAATATCTAGGCAAGAGTGATGAGTTTAACAAAATAAATAAGTAAAGAGAATGTATGGGATGGACCACAAACACTTAAGCTCTGCACTGACTTGAAATGAGATCATCACCAAAAGCACACTAAGTGCTTTCAACACAATGAGGCTCTATTGTGATGTGATTTTGGGTTTTTTTCATTGATTCATCCAATAAATGTTTATAGGACATATGTGGTTTTCAAAGGATGAGATGAGATGAAGTAGGAGAGTACTTGTGTAAAGTCCAGTGTGTAGACACTCTTACAAGCTATCACAGTTACCATGATTGTACCTATTAGAATGGAAGCTGTAAGGAAGCCTGACCACACACACACAAACTACATTAGCCCAAAGAATCTTCATGTGAAACTTTTTGCGTAAGCAAACAAATACACAAATCAGTGAAACGGGAAAGTGCACACCATTTTGAAAACCCTGGGACATATACAATCTTGTGTCCCCATCACAAGAGAGCAATAGCTCTCTACCCCCCAACTGTGTGAACTTTTTTGCTGGGAGTAACCTCACATTAGGCCCAGGTTGCAACTAGCCCCCCTCAAAAAGAAAAGTGCTAAGTGTACCTGGCCTCACAATGACATGTCTAATGTCAAATCAACTTTTTGAAATTCCTCATGATTTTCTGAATTTCATTCGGGATTTGTGTGCAGTTGAGATTTCATTGTTTTACCCCATCCAGTTCCACAATCCAACATTAACTGAACCTCCCTTGAACCATGAATAAGTTAGAGTCTATTATAGGTGCCACGCAGACTCACTGGAGAGTTAAAATGTAGGCAAATGAACACAGCCAGCACACCTTCCATTATTCCTAGTTCCCATATACTTAAAGATTTGAATGCAACCAGGATACTAAAATATAAATAGAAAAATAAGTAAACCACTAGGCTAATAGAGTTACTGAACTTAAGCATTTCATTTTGTTCTCTATAGAGGCAATTCAGAGCAAGGAATGGATTTTAGTTCTTGTCACTTTTTCTTCTCTCTGTAACACCAGGAGAGAAAGAAAGTTTCACATGACTAATGACTAAAATGCCCCCAGATTCTTCATTCAGAAAGGACCATTTTCTATATTTGAAATGAAATGAGAAAAATATCCATCAATGTGAAGTCCTTGAGTGTGGCTATTCCCAACTAATAAATTATAAACCTTGGTCAATTGGTTGATCCCAAAGCCTGACCAAGGAGATTACCATGTGCCCCTCCCTTTTACTATTTTGTCTCCACTTATATGTATACATCCCTAGCTTTTCCAGAAAATGCCACTGTGCAAAAGGTATGGGTATGACCTCTAGCCTCTATGTATATAAGTGTCCCAATACCTACATCCACATATGATGTGAATACATAAATATGTCTCATGGTACCAGGATTACGCTGGTTATAAGTCCCACCCAAATTGAGCAAAGCTCTTTTAGTTTTTGCCCACAACTCTATTTTCTCACCCAATACATCAATGTAAAAACCCAAGGAAATTGAAAGGTAATTTATTGAGAAAGTTGGAAGGGGGACTCTTTGAACATAATTCCAATTTATCTGGGTGTCAGCATTAAGGTTAAGAAATTGCTATAGCTTGTCCCAAAACTGGGAAGAGAGATCTCATGTAGGAAGAGAAAGAGAAAGTTGAGAAGCAGTCAGGCTCCCTTGAGTGTCACAGGTAAATCATGCAATGTCTCTACTCATGCTATGCATGTTCCCTTCCTCTGACTAATTCTGGCTCAGGAAATAAAATCAAGGAATTGGAACTGAACAAAAACAAGAGGCAAACTTGATTTAAGCTTCGATTTTCCATGTAACACAGCTTGAAAATAGCAAGCCTGATGACTCCTCGAGGGGATAATAAACAATGTGATCTGAAGGCTGATCAAGTCTCCCAGCACAGTGCCTGGCTCTATTTTCTAGCAGCTATGGAAAAAACACCCTTCTCAACCATGCTATTGTTTTTTTTTTATATATAATGCATGCAACTTCCTATAAGTGCCCACTAAGCAATCCCTATAGGGTGTGTGGTCTAATCTGACCTGTCAATTGGGTAGATAGATATTTATTGCCTACTCTATACATGGTCAGGTGCCATGACAGGTGAATTGACAGGAGAACCTGAAATATTATTTTTCCTAAAGAGGACAGACAAGATGGAAATAGATATAGCAACTAAAAGCATAAACACAGAGGCCAAAAGAGATGCAATGAAGTCTAGCATAAGTATACAGACTATGTGTAATGAAGATGAAGAAGGAAGGTAGCAGGAAAGGCATGACAAGTCAAAAAAGATATGGGTAGACCGGGCAATGGTCTGCTGGTATGATTCTTAGACAGTATTGGGAGCCTCCAAAGCCTTCACTGTAGAGTTACACTGTCGTGGTTTGAATATAAAAATGTCCCCCATAGTCTCATGTGTTTGTGATTAACCCTCATACTTAATCCCCAGCCTTGGTGGAGGAAGTATGTCACTGGAGGTGGAACTTGGGATTTTATAGTCCAGACCCACCCATTTATCAGGGCTAGCTAGCTCATTCTGTCTCTCCTTCCTCCAGGCTATTGTGGAGATGCGACACCTGGATGCTTGCTCCTGCCATGCTTTCCCCACCATCACGAAACTTCTCTTTAAAACTGTATACCAGAAATAAACCTTTTCCTTCCATAAGCTGTTTCTTGTCAGCAACAGCAAGGTAACTTCTACATAGTCTACCTGGTAGCCCACTGAGCTAGCTTTGGACTTCAGGGACCAGACACTGCTATCCTTATTGGCAAGAGTCTATCCAGATCTTTTCCTGGGCCATCATGTAATGCCTACCTACTCTAAGATATCATGGTATGGGGCTGCACAGATACTCAGTGGGTAATGTGCTTCACACATACACACACAAGAACCTCAATTAGATCTCAGCCTTCAGGTCAATGCTGGGCATAGTGGTGTGCTCCTGTCATCCCTGCCTGCATTCAGGAGGGAGAAACAGAAGGATGCCTGGGATTTACTGGCCTGCTAGTACAATTGAGTCAGTGGGTTCTAGGTTCAATTAGAGGCTCTGTCTCACAAAATAAGGTGGAGAATGATTGAGGGAGACACCCAGCACAACACTGACCTCCACACACATGTGCACGTATGTACATGCATACATACAAATGAGCATGCATACACACAGGCACATATACCACACATACATACACCTATATGCAAAAAATAAAACCAGGGTAAAAGAAAATTTCTCCAACAAAGGAAAAATGTATACACTGGTTAAAAAAAAATACTGGGGAAGTAAGGAATGAGGTAGTAAATTGACAGAATGTTTTTAGAAGCTCAAACATGTCTTTTTTGACTCAAAAATTATACTGGAAAAAATGTTGTTAGGGGAAATTTTAAGTTGTATATAAATATTTGTGTCCATTTTCTATATAATGTAAAGTTTGAGACAAGCTAAACCAGTTGTAGAAAATCATGTTGTTAATATAGTGAAATACTATTTAACTATTGAAGTAGAAATATATCAATATGGATTAACATGAAAATGTGCTCAAGACATACAAAACATGTTATGTAATTTTACACATGATTCTGAGTTTGTAATGGAAGTTGATAACACACTATCATGTGTCCTCATGTGCACATCTATAATTACAGATAAAATATCAAGCTGTTTTACTTTGAAAGATGGGATTGAAGGGACATCTTATTTTTTTAATCATATTTTGTATGATGCACATTTGTTTTCTAGTTATTAGAAATGTTGAAAAGCAGCTCTTGGGGAAAACTAATATAGTTTGTCAATACCACAGATTGATGATGTATGACTATAATTCAACTCTAGTCAAGAGTGAGAAAAATATATTTTGGTTACCAGTCCATTGACTTGAACATTTTATCCAAACACACCAAAAACCACCTAGAAAATAAAGTTCACAGCAGCCAGTGAAGCCTTGACTGTCTTTAAGTTATTGCTCATGAATCACATAAGGATGAGAATCAGATACACGCGCAGGTCCTGCCATGCATCAAGGTAGCAGGGAGAGTCTTGTGTTGGAATGACTACGAGAGCTCAGCTTTACACAACTTATTCTCTTTATGGAAAAACAGTGCCTGGTAACTCAAAAGGGATAACAGCAAGCCCCCACGAAATCTTATGTGGGGCTGAGGCATGCACACTCTGAAAAGCGACACTCTTCCTATGGTACTTAGTCACAGTCTTTAGAGGAATGACGGGACGCGCATTGAAACCACATTACCCACTCACTGGATAGGGAAGAAAAATGACACAGCTTATTAACTGGTGTAGGACCGGATTATAGGGTAAATGCAGACATCTCAAAGGAATGGTTATGGAGACATATTAAGGACTAGAGAAAGGAATTATAGCCAAAGAGGAGATGTAGAAAAAAAGTAGTGACAGGGTAAGAAGCTAATGATGGAAAGAGAACACGCCATCAAAAGAAGGAGGAGGAGGAGGAAAAGGAGTAGAAGGAGAAGGAGAAAACACATCCATGACTTTCTGAATACAGCACAGTGACAGATGAGGTGGGAAGTGGAAATGAGCTCATTCATGCACACAAGGTTGGAAAATGTAGAAATCAGAGTCCTGGCATGGTCCAGGAGTGGCACAGGAAGGAACAGAAACATCTGGGCACAAGCCTCCATGGAGAGGGTTCGCAAAGGGCAGGAGGCACACTGAATGGTTGGCAGCTATGGAACTAGGGAATGTGAGACACAGCTGGTGGAGAACTGGAGCCAATGATCCAATATCCTACTAATGCCTTTGAGAGCTGAAGGCTTTCTTATATCTACTATTCTGGAAGTCTCCAGAGATAAGTGGTGTCTCTAAAGTCACCTCAGGCACTGTTCCTGCTCTGCAAACTGCTCACTTTTGCTTTGAACATATGAGTGTGTGAATTTCTCCAGTGCCATGGTCCAAGCCAAGAATTTTATCTGAGACTTTGTAGGCGAGAGCAATGATGATCATGGCCAAACTATATTCAGTACAATGTTCATCTCCCTGGTTTGCAAAACAGTATATTGGTTGATGTATAACTTACAAATAATTCTCTAGTCCCCTCAACAATTTGGACTCATGTGGTTTAAAAGTTAGCTCCCATTTCTTTAGCAAACTCCCTTTGGATCAAGCTGCCTTTATGATTATGGTGGCCTCCTGATATATACATATATATATATATATATATATATATATATATTTAGCAATTAAATTTCCTTACCCATATTGTTTCAAGTTTCCTCTATAAATGGATTGTTTGCAGACATTTCTCCTAAGAATGCATTATCATTTCCTGTTCCAGAGAGCAGAACCAAAGCACATAGACTTTGTTGAACTCACAAGTCACTGAACTCTCTGTGGCTTGTCTACATTGACACTGTGACTTCCCACAATACCAGAATGTCACTCTGACTCTATAGGCTCTCTCCTCTTCACTTTTATTTTGTGACACCTTTTAACCCTTAAAAAAAAGATAAATAAAAGCCTCCAAAAGGCAGTGCTATAGCTATCATAAGACAAAGTAGTTGGTGATAAGCCCAGCTAGTGGCCTTGGTAATAAAGACCTTATATACTGGCACTAGAAAGATCATTTGGGGCAAGGGAATGCAGCCAGTCTCTTTATACACTAGTTTATGAACTCTGTACTTGTAACATCATCTGAAGGAAAGAAAAGGACTTTAAATTGTTTTGGAAGGAAACAGATCAATGCCAAGTCCCTGGGAATGGCTTGATTTGTTGACTCTTCACAGAAAGAAATGTCCATGTATAAAGAATGGATATTCCATTCCTAGACAAGGCCAGGCCTTCTGCGGGGAAACTGTAGAGGAGAGGAGGTCTGGAAGCCAGAGGAAGCTGCCATCAAGCAAGTCTTTGAGAAGATGTGGGCCAAAGGTAGCATTTTATCTCCTGCAGACATGGCCACAGCCGGGCCAACCAACAAACACATTTCTCTTTGTTCTCTTGTGTTAGTGTAAATCACTCCTGTGACAACATTACATGGCAAGAGAAATTCTTGAAACATGCAATTAAAGTTACCAATTAGTTAACTTTAGGTAAGTCAAAAGAGGAGAGGAGAGGCTTAATACCTGGCTGAAGCAGAAGGCGGCAGGAAGGGGCAGTCCATTGCGGGGTGAAGACTGGTGGTGAGGTATGCTGGAGACAGCTGACCGCAGGCTGGAGGCCCGTGAGAAGCGTGACAAGCTGCTATAAATAGTGTCTACTAGCTGAGAACTCCAGCTGACAGAAAACAAGGCCTCTGGTTCTATATCACATGGAGCTGAATTCTAGCCACTAGCTGAACCAGTTTTAGAAGCAGATTCTTGGAAGAGCCTTGGAGGAAACTGAAGTACTATGAGGTACCCCAAGTGTGAGATGCTGAGCAAATGATCTAGCTGAGCTATCCTAAATTTCTAACCTAGGAAACTATGGCATATTGGATAACTATTGGTTTAAGCTTTTATGTTTGTTTTAAATTGTTGTTACACAGTACTAGAAAAAAAAATCCAAAAGAATACTTTGTGACTCATGAATGAAATGAAGCTGTGTGGAATTCAAATTTTAGTGGCTCTAAATTAAAAAAAAAAAAACTTAAAAAAAGTTTTATTTTGGTGCAAAACCCAGGCCAATTTGTTTAGAAGCTCTCTGTGGTTGCTTTGTGCCTCACTGGGACCCTTGCAGGCCATGCTCCATATTCTCTACCCACACTGCTTAAGTGTGCAGGAAATTTTTGCCTTCAGTCACCCATCATGGTTCCTGCCGTGAAATGATAGAGCAGGAACACCGGAAGTTAAATTTGCTCAAAGCAGAACATCAGGCAGGCAAGAGTGGGTAAAAGACCAATGAAAAGGGCTGTGTCTGCTACTTCAGTTCTTGTTGACCTGTTAATAATACATAAAAATGCCCTTATGGTCTTGGCCTACCACTCTAATATAATAACCTATTTCTAAGAGAAAATCGAGGAACAGAAATGTGTGTCATCCTTTCCTGTAATTCCTCTTGAAGAATAGACATTCAGCTTTTTTTGTTGTTTTTAATGAAAATGATCTGAAGCCATGATCAAAAGAATTATCACACACACAGTATAGCCTTAGAGTAGCTAGGCCAAACAGCTTAAAGATCTCAACCTGATTTCCAAACTCCTCTTATAATGTGGATTAGAAGAGAAAATTCCTGAATAGAAAATGTAAGCACATGAATAGAAAGCTATCAACACCAAAGTATAGAAATATTTCATTGATTATATGGATTCTGCCTATCATTGAAAAGGGGTCTTGGAACATTAGATACCCAAAGATAACTAGGTTTATCAGGTATGTGTTTTAACAATGTCTTCAGCCTTAGGGAGGAGGCCAGGGGAATGAGGAAGAAGCAGACCAGACAGCTGGAGAGGGAAAACCACATGGCAGAGACACAAAGGTCACAGTTCAGAGAATGAGGAGGCAAGCTGAAGGATTCCCTGGATTCCCCCTTGGAAGCATGAAATCGCACAAATGGACGGAATCCTGGCCGCCTTACTTAGTCCTTAGCACAATGATTTTCATGATGCTAACCCTCTGTTTTCTCAACTATAACCTCTTTCTTATGTGTGTGTAAATGTATGCATGTGCACACAGGTGTACCTTTGTTCAGGTGTGCATCATGTGTGTGGAAGCCAGAGGCCAACCCTGCATGTGGTTCCTTCAGGTCCTATGTCATTGACCTGGAGCTCGCTCACCAAGTAGATTTCAATGGCTGCCCAGGAAGCCTCAAGGATCTACCTGACTCTGCCTCCTTGTCTCCTTGTTGCTAGAATGACAAATACCACTATGCCTGACTTATGTTTCCTTAAGTGGGTACTGGGAGCTAAACTCAGATCCTGTTGGTTACAAGGCAAGGACTTTAACATTTGAGCTATCTCCTTAACCCCTGAACTATAAAATCTTAAGGGAAAGATTTATGCTTAAATGAGGGCTTCCCACTATATAGTTTCACATCAACCTGTTCCTCCACAGCATGGCCTTTTCAAGTAGACCCCCACATGTCTGTTTACCTCACTTTTTTTTTTTTTTATAAACCCAGAACTTCATCTAGTACCTGATCACTTGTGTGCACTTAATAAAGATTTATCAGAGTGAATAAATGAATGCTATAAAAAATTAAACTATGTTAATTTAAGCTAGGAGTGCTAGCATAGGTGTGTGATCCAAGCATTTGTGAGGTGGAGGCAAGAAGGCCAGGAATACAGGGCCAGCCTCCCTACATAGTGAGTTCTAGGCCAGCCTGAACTATATAGTAAGGCCCTATCACAAAGAACAAAACAAAATAAACAAAAGTGAACATGTGCATGAAGCTGGATACAAATTAAAACACCTAGCCCATGACTTGGGACATTCTAAAGGCCTGATACGTGTTGGTTTCTTTCATCTAGGAGAAATAGCAATTTGCCCCTCACATGCTAGCTGTTTCAATTCCACTAGTTTGTCATGCTAAACACTGAAATGCCACCTGCTGAGGTTTCATAAACCCAGGGGGAAAGGATAGTCAAAAGCTGTTTTCTTGATAAATTACCCTGGGTGTTTCTTTCAAAAGCAGTTTGCAGATGATAAAATAATACATAAAAATGCCCTTATGGTCTTGGCCTACCACTCTGATATAATAACCTATTTCCAAGAGAAAATAGAGGAATGGAAATGTGTGTCATCCTTTCCTATATTTCCTCTTGAAGAATAGACATTCAGCTTTTTTGTTGATTTTAACGAAAATGATCTGAAGCCATGATCAAAAGATTATAAAACACACAAAAAAGCCTTAGAGTAGCTAGGCCAAACAGCTGAAAGTTTTCAACATAATTTCCAAACTCCTCATATAATTTGGTTTAGAAGAGAACATTCCTGAATATAAAATTTAAACACATGAAAAGAAAGCTTTCAACATCCAAGTATAGAAATATTTCATTGATTTTATGGATTCGGCCTGTCATTGAAAGAGTCCTGGAATATTAAATATCTAATATAACTAAGATAACTAAGTTTATCAGCTACACATTTTAACAAAAATAAGATACAATAAATTAAGAAGCCAATTTTCTTCTGATTCTGTTTTATAATCAGATTTACATCATCAGCAATCTACCTATATATTGATTGTTGATCTAGAAATAAAGGCCAAATGGAGTTTCAAATAATATATTCTCAAAGACGTCAGACACATCTCATATACCCCATGTATCCAGTCTTGTTATTAATGAGGGTACTTTTTAACTTTGTGTCTAGCGTAGTAGAGTCTACATTAATGATACCCAAATATTCAGGATTCTTCTACATGGGAGTCCTCTAACCTCTTCACTGTGCATGCATTTGAAATTTATTTTGTTGGTCTTTTTAATGCAGAATATTTTTCATTGGTATGATCCCTTCAAAGGGGATAGAAAATGTCCCTTGCCTTCCAGAATGTGGAATATTCACTTAAGTATTTTTAAATCAAGACTGGGAGTTCCAAGAATTCTAATATTTGTTCCCTGGCCTACTTCAGAAGACCCTTGCAGGCCCTGCTCAGTACTTGCTAACCACACTTCTTAAGTGAGTAGGAAATATTTGCCTTCAGTCACCTGCCATGGCTCCCACTGTGAAATGATAGAGCAGGAGCACCGGGAGTTAGTTTACTCAAAGCAGGACTTCACACGGCTACAGTGGGTGAAGACCAGTGGCAAGGGCTGTGTCTGCTACTTCAGTTCTCCGTAACCTGTTAATAATACATAAAAATATCTGTATGGTCTTGGCCCACCACTCTGATATAATAACCTATTTCCAAGAGAAAATTGAAGAGCAGAAATGTGTGTAATCCTTCCTCATAACCCTTTAGGGAAGAACACAATCGAAGGACATGTAAGCACATGCCCAGCATAGGACTTGCACAAAGGTCTGCTAGGTTGGAGTCTGTGTCTTTAAGGCCAAGCTGAGGGAACACTGTGTCAGTGTGTTCAAGGGAAAAACTGTGTCCTGACAGACTGAGAGAGAGGAGAGCTTAAGGAGGTTTTCCAAATGGAAAGTGAGGAGTTATCCTAGCATGCAGTTATATTGAGGAAGCTTTCTTCCAAAGATGGTTTAAGTCTGAAGAGATGGCTTAATGGTTAAACGTGCTTGCTTCCAAAAGATGGTTTATCTCTGAAGTTTTAAAGTTCAATCACAAACACAATTTTGTTTATGTGTAGTTGTGAGATCTTCTGTTTTACTTACTATGGATATAACTAAGTTTTAAAATGTGGAGGAGGGGTGTATGCAGATTCATGTGTATGTGGGAGCATGTGTACATGGATGCACATACACATGTGTATACATGCCTGTGTAGGCCACAGATCCACACTGGGCTCTTCCTCAACAGCTGTCCATCTTGTTTCCTGAGACAGCATTTCTACCACTGACCATAGAGTTCACCAATTTGACTAGACGAGCTGTCCAGAGAGCCTCAGAGATCCTCCTGTGTCTACCACCCCAGTGCTGGCATTCCAGGTGTGTGCTGTGTCACCCCGCTGGATGCTGGAAATATGAGCTCAGGGCTTCAATGCTTGTGTAGAAAGCACTTCATTCACTGAGCCACCTCCATGACCAAGTTTTTGAAATCTTTTAGTTCATTTTATACACAAGTCATATCGTCTTATATTACTGCATCATCATGCCTAACATGTTTCTGTGATAGCCTCTCATCTTCCATTCAAGGCTCTTTCTTTGAAATGCTTCAAGTAAATAGCATGAAATCACTGCAGGTAGCCACACTCTTCTGAGGTTCAATCTATTGCAATTTTTCATCCTATTTTTTTTTTTTTCTTGAACTTCACTGTTTGAGCTTAAGCTGGTGAAGATGGTGGGGTTCCAGTCCTATGGAAAGGAGTTAGATAAACATTGTGGCTGGAAAACCTCTGTGGTGCTTCTGGCTCCAGTGGGACTCAGGATTGAGTACCTTTAATATATTGCCCAGCCATTTCCATTTGCTCAAAATAGGCATTTCTTCAGAGTGTCTCTACAGTGATGATCAGAAATCCATCAAAGGAGATGGGAAAGCCAGGAAAATGGGTTTCAAACACTCTGTTTGGCAACTCACATACTGGAAAGGTCACATCCTCCACCCCCTCACTGGTAAAATGTTGATAAAGTGTGCATATACCTTTAATCCCAGCACTTGGGAGGCCAAAGTAGGAGAATTGCCATGAGTTCAAGGCCACACTGAGACCACATAGTGAGTTCCAGGTCAGCCTGGGCTAGAGCAAGACCCTACCACAAAAAAATTAAAAAGTCCACATAAATTCAATGTGCAGTGATGGTCACATAGTTATGTGGTTATGTGCTCTGTACATGTTGTCTTCTAAAATCAAAAAAATTCAAACACCCATGTTCGACTCTCCAGATTCCACATAAGCCAGATGCACAAAAGTGAGGCTAGTGAAAGGTTGCACATGCCCACTAGGTAGTACAAGAATCTGGAGTTCAATTTCAGTGGCTGAGGCCCTGGCATGCCAACATGCCAATTCTCTTCTCTTTCTCTCTTCCTCTCTCTCATTCTCTCTCTCTCTCTCTCTCTCTCTCTCTCTCTCTCTCTCTCTCTTTCTCTCTCTAAGAATAAAAAAAATTCAAACACGCTGACTATAGAATTCAGATGTTTAAGAGAAAGACTATAGGAAAATATATTGGAAAATATCAGGTATTTTCCATTTTGAGGTACTTTTTAAATTTTATTTTCTTTTCTTTTAACATTTTCATACATTGTGGTGGTTTGAATTGGAGATTCCCCCCCATAAACTCATGTGTTCTGAATGTATGGTCTCTAGCTGGTGGCAATTTGGGAGCCAGAGTATTGCTGGAAGAGATACATTGTTGGAGATAGGCTTGGGAGTATTTTTATATTTAAAATTTATTTATTTATTTTGATTTTTCAAGGCAGGGTCTCCCTCTAGCCCAGGCTGACCTGGAATTACTATATAGTCTCAGGCTGGCCTTGAACTCACTGTAATCCTCCTACCTCAGTCTCCCAAGTGCTGGTATTAAAGGTGTGCACCACCACACCCAGCTTAATAGGATTGGGAGTATTACAGCGAGCTTGGCTCACTCTCTTGCTGCTCTATTCCACCTGCTGTGGCAGAGGTGACGTCCAGCCTGCACTCACGCCATGCTTTCTCCTGCCGTCATGAAGCTTCCCCTCAAGACTGAAAACCATAATAAAACCATTTCTCACATCAGCTGCTTTGTCCCAACAGCAAAAAGGTAACTGAAACACACATATATAATGAATTTTGATCAAGCCACTAGAAAGTTGCCCATGCTCAGTAAGTAACCCCCAACCCATGCCCATGCAAACAACCCTAAAGAAACTCAGTAAATGTCTCTCTCTCTCTCTCTCTCTCTTTCTCTCTCTCTCTCTCTTTCTCTTCCTCTCTCTTCCTCTCTCTCTTTCTCTCTCTCTCTCTTTCTCTCTCTCTTTCTCTCTCTCTTTCTCTCTTCTCTCTCTCTCTCTCTCTCTCTCTCTCTCTCTCTCTCTCTCTCTCCCTCTCTCTCTCTCTCACACACACACACACAAACACAGGTAGGAAGGAAATTAGTTGAGAAGGTAGGGTTTAGCAGAAGTGGAAGGGGGCTAAGAGGGGATAATGGGCTGTATATTGATGTACTTTTTAATGTGAATTATGATACATTCATTTTTAGGTTTAATAAAGTAAAGAAAGACAGATACTCAGCCTTGCTGTCTATGAAGTCAGCACAACCATACTCACTTAGCTCTTCTTGCCTCAGAGACATGTCTGCCCAGGGAGTAAAGCGATGCGTGTGCTTCACCAGGTTGGCATGAGTACGTGGTGAAATATCCTTGTTAGTGCTGATAGCAACAAAAAGCCCTTCAGACTTTTCTAAGACACCAACCTCCCTGCTGTTACTGCAGAAAATTGCAAAAACTCAAGGCAACCCAGTGCCAAGTAGCTTTTAAAACCAAGAGGACCAAACATGTCCAAGACCATCCCCAACTTCGATCTCTGCTAAGCTGTTCTTTGGAAAATGTCTCCATGCCTACCTTAGACATTAGAGCAAAATAATGAACTAACAAGGAAATTCTCTGATAAAGGCATACCTTGTCCACTCTGTTTATGCGGGGCCATTGATTGTTCCAAGTGAGTATTGGAATTCATTTGAAATATTTATGGCACCTCCTCTGTAGGTTGACTTCAGTGTGTGTGATGACCAAAGGCCACAAGTCTTCCTTAGAACTACACTGTGGACTCAATAAATGCATAAATGAGTTGACATTTCTTTGAAATGCATTGGTTTCCCAGAGGCCTATGGTATATGAAAGGCAAGCCACTTGATTTTTTTTAATAATATTTCCTTATTTGAAAGAGAAAAGGGGAATATGGGTGCACTAGGGTCTCTTGCCACTGCATGCACTACTTTGTGTGTCTGGCTCTACATGGGTCTTGGAGGACTGAACCTGGGGCTGGAAGTCTTTGCGAGGAAGGGTCTTTAATGGCTAAGCCATCTCCCCAGTCCCCACTTGAATTTTGAAACAGAATCCTACTGACATAGTTTGGGTTATTGTTTAAAAATAGTCTTTCCTCTGTACTATGCCTTCACTGCAAGTTTTGATAAGGTGCATGTATGGATTCTGGCAGGCGTGGAAGGCAGATGGAGAAAGATGCCTATTTTTATCCCTGAGGGATAAAGAAGCAGTACTTCAACAGCTGACCTGCCATCGTGTAAGGAGGCGCTAACCTTTCCAAAGATTTAAAGGCATCCAGTTCATCGGCAGGAGGAGGGGGGCACAGAGTGCACTTAACAAACTGCACTGGCCAGTCCATAAAGGCTATCCTTTGATAATGGTGGTGATTGTGCCAGGGGTGATTCCCATTGCTTCAGGGTACACAGTCTGATGAAGCTTTCCCATTGGAACCACCTGCATCAATAGTTAACATGAAATCCTGTAGGGTAAGTCCGAGGCTGGGGCTAGACATGCTTCCTCTAGACATCTTGCACCAATATGCTAAAGCCAGTTGAGGAAGCTGTATCTCATCTTCAAATGGCTGCTCTTTCTGCTGTAGCTCTTAAAAAAAACGCTGTTTGTAATTGTAACCAGATTGTTCCCCCCGCCAAACACACCATAGAATCTGGTCATAAAGGTAATGTTCTTCTGTAAAACAACAGTTTCATAAAATGATCAGAGCCTGGCCCAGTGTCCTAAACACTTACCGACCCCTTAAAGTGTTGAATTAGATTAAAGTGCCGTGGGGACGTAACTGATGTAATGTTTCAAAATCATAAACGCAGGAGGGATTCTAAGGCGGGATAATGGGGAGAATGGAATAATGCAATAAAAGCTGCCTCAAACGCTGAGTCCGATACCTGATTTATTGTTTTAATATAATGCTGTAAAGGCCATGCTTGAATATACAGCAGTATTTTATTGATCAAAAAGTCACGCTCCTAACAATGAGTGTTTAACAATGGTTTTAGGCTGGAGGCAATGGCACACACAAATGAAGCTGGTTTCTGGGTGTTCCCTATAAAGGGAACTAAGCATAAGTGGGAAGAGTTAAGAGGCTAGGTTGCAAGGATACCTGACAATCACTCTGAAAAATCCCAATTTTTTTATCTTTCCAGATTGGCTCTGCAACTTTTGGAATTTCTCCAGCCCTGAAAAGTTCACCAAACTAGGTATAAGGAGAAGGACATGGTGAACAATCACAGCCCACAGGACTAGTCTGAATCTACAGTTCCAGGTCCTCCATGGAGCTTGTGGTGAGGAGCACACCCCAGAGAAGATAGGCAAAGGAAAGGAGGGTGTGAACAGATCCTACATGTGCCTGTCCCACTGACAGACCTGCTCTGCCCCTTTGTATTGAACATACCAGACACCATACCATGAGCCATCCCCAAAGTTCTCCTGCTAAGTGCCATTTCAAAGCATCCTATATAAAGAGATGGAGAGTTAGGCTTGGTACACTGTCTAGCATCTGTGTTTCTTTATTTAGAGGAAATTCACTAGCCCATATATTATTTACTTCTCATTGCTGAGACAAAACACCAGACTAGAAGTAGCATCAGGAAGGAAAGGGTTTCTGCTTGGCTTGCAGTTTCAAAGGGAAGTTTCATGGCAGGGCAGGCAGGGCAGACCTGAGCAGGAAGCCTGTGTCACACTTTCATAACAGCAAGGAGGAAGAAGAGCGAGCAGTCAAGGGCCACAGTAGGGCTGGGCTGTAAAACTTCAAGGCCCTCCCCTCAGTGACATAGTTCTTCCAGCAAGACTCCACCTCCTAAAGGAGAACACTTCACATTCAAACCACCACAGCTAGACACGATGCCACAGCCCTTTAGCCCCAGTACTTGGGAGGCTGAGGCAGGAAGTTTAGGAGTTCTAGGCTTTGTCTCCATAGGGAGTTTGAGAACAGAATCGGCCACCATAGACCCTCTGTCCAAAAAAAAAAAAAAAAAAAAAAAAAATCAGATCAAACGCCACCACCTGTAAGCCATTATTCCAAGTTCATTATCAGCCTGTCCAATTGCAGAGTCATTTTACAGCTCCCTCAACAGCAATACACACTAGCTAAGAGAAGTTTGAGATCCCCTACCTGGTCTACTCCCAATTAATCCTGTGGCTTCATGCTGATCAGAGGAACCTCTTCATCCTTACAATAGGATTAAGAACACTAGCCACTTCTTAGAGGGTTGAATAAAATACTACATTCATCACTTTTTAAACTATGTTCCATAAACCCATGGGGTTCTGTAACTGAAAATGGGGTCATAAAAACTTTCATGGCAGTGAAGTTTCTGAACATTCAACAACCAGAAGAATAATAATTAAAAGTCCAGTGTGTGATGAATCCAAGTGTTCTGGCAGGGTTCCTCCATATTGCATCTCGTGAACTCACTGCATGCAGCCTTGGTTCTGGACCCACAACATGGGCACTGTGCACTGTGCACGTAGTCGTGACATCAACACCAACCAATGCTGCCTGAAATATCTTAGTTCGGATTCAGACTGTTTGATGCAATGAAATGCAGGGATTTTTTTTTAACTACATGAACTTCTGTGCTTATTAAAAAAAAAAAAAAAAAAAAAAAAAAAAAACCAAGGTTGAGCTACAGAAAACAAAGGCTTTAGTATTTTCCCACTATCATTCCTCATTGTATGTCAAATTAGTGTACCTTTAATTTATGTTGAGTTAGAACAATTGATTTTAAAAGTTATTATGAGAGCTTCTGACTTAAGTTTCATTAGAAAAAATAGTTAAAGATCATAGAGATGGCTTAGTGGTTAAGGTGCTTGCCTGCAAAGCCCAAGAATCCATGTCTAACTCTTCAGATCCTACCTTAGCCAGATACACAAGGCAATGAAAACATGCAAGGCCACACATGCGCACAAGGTGGTACGCACATCTGGAGTTTGATTACAGTGGGCGGAGGCCCTGGCACACCAATTCTCAAAACCCACCACCTGTAAGCCATTATTTCAAGTTCATTATCAGCCTGTCCAATTGCAGTCATTTTATAGCTCCCTCAACAGCAATACACACTAGCTAAGAGAAGTTTGAGATCCCCTACCTGGCCTAGTGTGTTGAGCTTGCCTCAAAAAAATTAGTTTTTTTTTTAATTAGTTAAATGAAGTTGAAAAGATGACTCCATGGTAAAGCACTTTGCACTCAAGCCTGACTACTGGAGTTTGGATCCTCAGAACCCACATGAAACTCAACATGAAGTCAGGTGCGGTGGTATACATCTTTAATCCAAGTACTTGGGAGCCAGAAGTGGAAGGATTGTTGTGAGTTCATAGCAACCCTGAGACTACATAGTGAATTCCAGGTCAGCCCAGGCTAGAGTGAGACCCAACCTCCAAAAAGAAAAAAAAAAATTAAAAACAACTGAGTGTGGTGGGATCCAGCACTCAGAATGCAGAGGTATAAGGATCTCTGTGAGTTCCAGGCCAGCCTGAGATGGCATAGTGAATTCCAGGTCAGCCTGAGCTAGTCTGAGACCCCCAACCTCGAAAAAAAAACAAAAACACATGTAGCATAAGTGTGGCGGCTTGCATGTAGTGTTCCCAATAGGCTCGTGTGTTTAAATATCTGACTTCTAGTTGTAGGTGTTGTTGGGGACGATTGTGGAGCCTTTGCTGTAAGAAGTGTGTCACTGGTGGCCGACCTTGGGGTGTTAAAACTCATCCCCACTTGCCACACTCAGTTCCCTGATCCTACTTATTCCCTGCTACTGTGAAGACGTGATGCTCAGTCATTTGCTTCTACCATGCTTTCCCTGCTGTGATGAAACTGGCCTCAAAACTGTAAGATGGAAATAAGTCCTTTCCTTCCATAAGCTGCTGCTAGTAGGATTACCTGTGACCCCAGAGAGTGGAGAATAGGAAGTGAAGTGGAGGCTGAAACTCCCCAGAGCTCACATGTGAGCTGGGAACCTACCTCAAAACAAAAGGGAGTGTGAGGACCAACACTCAGCATTGTCTTCTGGCCTCTTCACATGCACCATGGCACACAAGAGCCCACACTTATGCAGGTACGCACAACGTGCACATGCACATGTAAACACACACAATAAAAAACAAATTCTGGGGCTGGAATGATGGCTTAGTGGTTAAGGCACTTGCCAACAAAGCCAGAGGAACCAGGTTTTATTCCCAAGTACCCATGTAAGCCAGATGCACAAGGTGGTACATACATCTAGAATTCGTTTTCAGTGGCTTCAGGCTCTGGTGCCCATTCTATCTCTTTCTTATATCTCTCTCATTTTCTCTCTCTCTCTTTCTCTCTCTCTCTCTCTCTCTCTCTCTACCTCTCTCTATATATATATATTTCTGAAATAAATAAATAAAATACTTTTTAAAAATTCTTAAATAAATTCTGCCTTGAGATTAAGATAGAATTTCCAACATCTAAAGAGTTCTTGAACATACATCTGCTATTTTACACTATTTATGAAAAGAAATAGTCACATAATTGACTATTATAAAATCAAATATTGATTAATTCTGAAAAATATTGAATTTGTTCTGAATGTCCTATAGTATCAAATGTTCAGCCAAGATAAATAAGCACATTCACCTCATTAGTATGTAAATTTTCCTTCATCTTAATAAATAATGAAACTATATATACCAAAGAATTACTTTAGAATAATCTTCCACATGATTTATTAACAGTAACTGTTTGATTTGTGTACCTACTCCATAATCTGCACAACATGTGGCAAAGGTTTTAAGAATCTCTGCTATATGTAGCCAGTAATGTTGGAGTGGTTCCAGGATTATAATCAAACTTTGAAACGCCCTGTTAAATGTACCCACCGGGGCACGCTTTGGCTTTGCACTTGGAATAGGTCTATCTGAAGCAGGGACCAAAACAGAGGGGCTTCTAATAAAACAGCCTCTGATTGTATCTCCAACACAGTTTCAATTCAGAAATTGGGAGGTCCTGTTGAAGCAAATTTTACCTGAGTTCAAATCCCCCCTCCCCATGCCTGGATCCATTCTTCAGTCTTCCAGATGGTCCTCTTGGGCAGACCCAACATGTCAGCCACAGTGTCCATATCTGTTCCACACTTGTGTATCTTTGATGTACTTCCTCATCCTTAGCCTCATCTCCAACCTTCCTCTGAGCACTCTCCCCAATTAGGATCAATCTCAGTATGTCCCTTAAGTGCCAGGACATACAACCCACTTTCCAAGTTGTCCCACTGAAGCTTTTCACTAAAGAAAACAAAAGGAGGAAAGTGGCAGCTGCTCTTTAAATCTTCATAAACCCACTCTCGCTGCCCTTTTTGTCCTCCTGGTGGCTTTTCATGCCAGATACCATTTGGTCAGCATATCATTTAGCATTGCATATATATAGTATTCTCTTCCTTAACAGGTTACCTCCTATCACAGGTGTCCCAAGTGGATAACATATGCCAAGCACAAAGTGAATATTTAGCAATGCATGTGCCAAAGTAGCACTGCCAGTCAGAGCTTGCAGCACTTACAAGGCAGAGTGCCCTGAAGTTTGAAGGGCCAATCGGAGCACAATGCTTCATTGTTAAGAGTCTTCTAGTGGTTTCTCATTGCACTTGGGATGAACATGCCTTCTAACATTCACATTTTAACTCCTACACATTTGCCAAACTGTATCTCCTTCCACTCACCTCTCCCTGCATTTCCTCCAGCCACAGGGGACGTTTTTATTACGTTGCTGTGTCTCCAAAACCCTGAGCATTTTCTCATCAAGGGACCTCTGCTTCATACTCATTACCTAAGGATCCCTGTGATCTCTACTCTCCTTCCAACCCCATTAGAGAGATCCACCTAATTGGAGTAGATGTCTCTACTATATCCTATTCCTAAGCACAAACAAATCCATTCTCTATTATTATTATTATTATTATTATTATTATTTATTGTTGTATATATTTGGATGTGGCATACACATACGTGTATATGCATACTCATGTGTGTGTGGCATACATTCTGTTGGCATGTGGGTGTATGTTTATGTGTGTGTACATGTGTGTTGATACCAGATTACAACCTTGGGTGTTATCCTCAGGAACAATGCCCACCTTTTTTTTGAGACATGCTATCTCATTGTCTTGGAGCTCCCCAGGTTTGGATAGGCTAACTAGCCATTGAGCTCCAGGGATGCTCCAGTTTCCACACTCCCAGTGCTGAGATGATAGGTGCCTGCTATCATTCCTGGCTTTTTAATGTGGGTACTGGGAATCAAACTAGGACCTCATGCTTGCAAACCACTCTATCCATTGAGCTCTCTCCTTGACCCCAGGAAGAAATCATTCTTACAAAATGTTTTCTTCATATCATTTTCTACAACAGAGAACAACCTCAAACTTTCTATTTAATAATGTTATGTGCTGAATGTTTGTGCTTCCCTCAAATTCATATTAAAGTTATAATCTCCAGTAGGAAGGTATTAGAGGTGAGGCCTCTCAGAGGTACTTAATGTGAGAAGAGGTTTTGAGAGTGAGGCCCTCAGGGTAGGGTAAGTGCCCTTAGAAGAAAAGGAAAACTAAGCTTTCTGTATCCATCTGTCACACGGGCCCACAGCAGTAAGTCAGCCATCGTCTACAGGTGTCCTCACCAGGGACTGAGTCAGCTTCTCCCTTGATGCGGAACCTCTCAGATTCCAAAACTGTGAGCTAGAAATGTCTGCTGGTTAGCCACTCGGTCTTTGGCATTTGGTGATAGCAGTCTGAGATGAATAAAACCACTTAGCATTTGTTTCATTTCCTTCCTCAAACAATGGGTACCTCCTTTACAATGTCCATCTAAAGAAAACCTCTTCTTCTCAAAGTCGTTTTGGTTTTCTAAGTTTTTTTAGGTAAAAGAGAATAGTATAAATTCTTATGGGAGAGGCATAATGGCCTGATTAACTCAATTAACTCAATAATCCTATGTTATAACCAATTGTCCTGAAAAACTAATGCATAATAACTAGGCCACAGTTAGGCAAATAGGAAGTCGTAGCACTGAGTTTGAACACAGACCATCTCCCAAAACCAGACAGGCTCTTCACCAGCATATGGTGGAGTATCTCACACTGTCTATCACCTCTGTGAGTAGGGAGGAGCGTCATTGCTGATCACCAGTCTACCTTTGCCCTCACTCTGCAAACAAATGGCTCAGCTGCAGACTGAGGACTGAATTTTTACATAATTGCACAGAGTACTCATAAATCTATAAATTTAAGGCTCTAAGATTTTACCATTCAAATTCTTTTAAGCTTTATATGATAGTTCTAAAGAAATCTATCAACACCAGCTTGGCACTGGCTAAAATGATAGATTGCAAAATTTGCTAATTGTTTATGTGTGGACTCACTCACACTTGTTTGGCTTATCCATGAGATGTCACTTCTATGCCTAGTCCATAAGAAATCCTCTCACTCCCGTTTTCTCCCTTCTTACCTTTCACATTTTGAGATAAAGCAGAGGCGCTAGGGGTCAGAACTTCAGGACATGTCTCCCAGACATTCATTTCTGGCTCTACAAGAACGGTAACAATATCCATGTACTGAAGACTTCTTGCAGATATACAGTATTGAGCAGTGAGCTCACACGTAAGCTTTGGAGCCACATTTGGGCTCATCACATCTCTGGAGTGCATAGTCTTCAAATGAGAAATACATCCATAACAGAATGTTTTAATATGAAATGAGTTAATATATCTAGAATGTTTGGAACAGTACTGGCATACAAGTGTGCTCAAATCAGAGAGACATGCTCATCTAGGAGAAGACAGTACAAATGAGGGGTGTTTGGGAGGTTGGGGAGCCCTATAGACTGAGAGAGGAGCTATCTGTTGACACAATGGTTCTCCAACTTGGCTTAATGAAACACTTTTGCTTCATTAGCCCAGTATTCAAGAGCTGAAAGTGGGTAATGAATAAAGTCATAGGAAGATGTATACCAGCTATTAGTTTCTAAAACATGTTGGCACTAACTGTATCCAAGCATATTTAGTCCTTATAGCAACTCCCCTCTTCTAGGTAAGCAAGCAGGCTTCAAAAGGTTAAGCAATTTGTTCAGCCATAAAGCTAATGAAGTTGCCAAATGTGGGTGAAAACCCAATTTGAATCAAAAAATTAATTATGCTAATTCAACATAAAATTATATCAAGCTTGAGTTTTTATTCCACTTTTTTTATAGGGATATACTATCATGTCTACCATCATGTACAAATAGAGAGCCCCATGAATGAATGAACAAAATGGAAAGCACATTAGCAATAAAACTCAGAACTTCCAGTGCCTAACATCAGATCCCTTCTTCAAAAACACAAGGAATTTGAACTTCATCTTTGTAATACTGCATCATTTGACAAAGGGCATCATTTATTTGTATTAACATAATAAACATAGTAAACCTAAAACAATGAACTTGACATTGATTTTTAAAGATTCCTTTTGTATAGCAGGCCCCTGGATACAACAACTGTCCTATGAAATGGGTGATTTTTAATTCTGTATCACAAAAGGACAAGAACTGAGGCTTTCCAAAAAAAATTTTTAAATTAAGAAATTTAAAAAAAATTTAAAAACTGGCCCCAGGTCATCGACTTAGGAGCAGCAGAGCCAGAACAGCGCGTTCTGAAACCTCACTCCTTTCTGCAACCCCTGAGGGGATAAATACCATCAAACCCTAATCCCTGTCCCCTCTCAAGGAAAAGCGTCATCCAGAGCACCTCACCCTATGTTCAATCCCTTCTGATTCACTCTGGTTATAGTATAATGACCAGCTTTGTGGAGAAATGTGAGGGAAAGGCCAAAGGCAAAGTGAAAGTACCACTAGGTAATTTTTTTTTTTTTTTTGAGAGTAGACAAAGAAAGCAAGGACATCAAAGCCTGACATTCCCCAGGCTAGAAAGCCATCCATGCTAACGAGCCCACATGTCTGCGGCACTCACTTCCATACGCCTCTGGCACCTCAGAAAACGGGCTTGTTCGCCTTCCATCCAGAGGGTTTTCATGCCTCTCTATATTTTTGTTTGTATCTGAGCTAAACATTTCCTTTTCTTCAATTACCACTGATGTGACAAGGTTTCTGCTTTGGGATCTGCCAAAAACAGAGATGAGTCCTAACTGACTGTGACCTTCATTTTAGTATGTCATCTCAGCAAGATGGAAGCCTCGGGACACAGAGAGAGGGTTTTTTTTGTGTTTTTTTTTTTACTTTGTTTTTTTATTTTTCCTTTAGTTGCTTTCAAACTGTGCAATGCGATATTTAGCTCTTCCAGACACAGCTCGCAGCCCTTTTGAATGAAGGGTAGTAAGCTGCCATGACTTCTTGACACGTGAAGAGGACACAGAAGGGTGAACCATGCCTCACAGCCAGCCAGCCTGGGGACCAGAAGCAGATGTGAAGTGAGAGTCGCCCTTGTAGTCCTTCACTGGAAGCAGAAACAGTCTTGCCTCACCAAGGCATTAAGGGGCAGGCTCCCTCCAACCCCACAGAAGGGCGCCAACCTGAGGCAGCAGGCACTTAGCACAGGACCGCCTTGATCATCCAGTGAGAACTCACTGTTGATTTAACTGGGCTCGTGGACATGCCACACTGGTCAAATCAATTTGTTCCTGTGAATAAAGTATTCAGTTCAGAACAGGGTCTGGGCCCCTGGACGCAAATCACCAATGGTCTCCCGTAGCAGTTTTCGTCTTCACCATCTCAGCTCTCCTCTAGATAATTTTTACTTAGACCAGGGTGTCTGCACCAACTCAATGGATGTTTGTGACATGCTCTTCTTTTGCCCATCTTTGTAATCCATCCGAGGCTGGAGGTCAGTGGCCACAGGTGGGTAAGCCCCCAAATTTTTGCTCATCTACTCTTGCAAGTCTTGCTTATGGTTTTGTACCTCGCCAGAAACCGCAGCTTCCATTTAACATGTGTGAACAGCTGAAATTGGGACTAGAAGACCTCTGTTTTAATACCTCTGCAATAATAGTATAAATAACTATCATGGCAATCCATGGTTATAGGTCACTGAGAAGCTTCCAGCACTGTGGAAGTTTTGTAGGAGTTCTCTTAATGACGCCTCCTGGGAGACTGTGACGTTGTCTTCACTTAAACCTTGTGGAAACTGAGGCCCAGGTTGTGTCTTTGACTTGCCTCAGATCACAGAGCTCATAAGCAACAGTGGTAGAATTAGAGGTCCATCAGCTCTGAGGGCTTTCGTCGGAGAATATGTGTGCAGCCACCACCAAGCAGCCATTTCCATGATTGTCCATGAGAAAATGCGATGTAAAACCATAAAGTATTCTTCCATTATTTGCATTTGTTATTATAGCTATAAAAACAGTAATTTTCATTGTCTCATTCAAATGGCATAGCTCTTGGCTGCCTATATAACATACATTAAACACTCTAAAAAGATTTCAAATTAGGGGGGTTGGGGATGTAGCTCAGCAGTGAAAGGCATTGCTTGCAAATCCTGCTGCTCTGGGTTCAGTTCACTAGCACCCACATAAACCAAGATTCACAAAGTGACGCATGTGTCTGGAGTTTGGAGAAAAGCAAGAAGCCCTGGGCTGGAGAGATGGCTTAGCGGCTAAGCGCTTGCCTGTGAAGCCTAAGGACCCCGGTTCGAGGCTCGGTTCCCCAGGTCCCACGTTAGCCAGATGCACAAGGGGGCGCACGCGTCTGGAGTTCGTTTGCAGAGGCTGGAAGCCCTGGCGCGCCCATTCTCTCTCTCTCCCTCTATCTGTCTTTCTCTCTGTGTCTGTCGCTCTCAAATAAATAAATAAAAATTAAAAAAAAATCTGTGTTTAAAAAAAAAAAAAGAAGCCCTGGCATGCCCATTCTCCCTCTCTCTCTCTCTCTCTCTTTTCCTCTTTCTGTCTCTCTCTCAAATAAATCAATAAATATAAGATATTTTTTAAGAAATTTTAACAACATGGCATAGGTGAAACTGGTGATAATCAGCTGGGGCATAATGAGATACTCCTTCACTAAGCCCTCGACTGAGTGTACTGCAAGGACGGCTTCTTTGTTCTGTCTTGGCACTGTGAAGTAAAAGCACTCAGGCTCCTACTTTACTCGGGGAGGGGACTTGAGACATCATCGCCACAACAGCAAAGCAGTCCCCTCTTCCCAACAATGTCCATGCCCTAGTCCCTGGAGCTTGTTACTCTGCTGCCTTCCAGGAGAAAACACTCTGCAGATGTGATGAAACTTGGGACCTTGACATGGGGGTTATCTAGTATGACCCAGATAGACCTGATATAATCACAAAGACCTTCCGAAGATGGAAGAGGGAGGCAGAAGATCAGAATCAGAGAGATTCAAAGATGTCGTACCACTGCTATGAAGATGGAGGGAGGGGCCATGAGCCGAGGAGTGCGGTCGCCTCCGGAGCTGGAAGAGACAGGATAGGCTTTCCCCAAAAAGTTCCACAGGGCTGCGTCTCTGCTAACTTCCTCATCTCGTCCCCGTAAGACCCACCTCAGACTTCAACCTCCAGAACTGTGAGATCAGAGATTCTGTGTTGCTTTATGTTTCTATTACAGTGGTAATAATAGAAACTTAAGTAGTCCCCTGGCATTAGTAGAGTGGAGGCTGAATCTGAACTCTGGTAGTCAGGAGCTTACTTTCTGTGTGATGAGTGTCTCCACCTGGATAAAACAGAGTAAGAGTAATAACAGGGTTTCTCTCACCAGGCCTTGAAGATGGTGAAGTCACGACGTATTTGAAGGTCTCCAGACAGCTCATGACTAAGCCCTGCAGACCCTGCTTCTCCAAGTAGAAAAACTGAAGTTTAGAGACATTGAGACTGTCCCCAAGGATGCATGGCTTCTAAACAAAACAGGGTTAAAAATACAAATCCTCAGGCTGGAGGTATGGCTTTCCATTTAAGGTGTTGGACTGCGAAGCTAAAGGACCCAGGTTCAACTCCCCAGGGCCCACATAAGCCAGATGCAGAAAGGGCACAAATGTCTGGAGTTCCTTTGCAGTGGCTGGAGGCCCTGACACACCCATTCTCTTTCCCTCTCTCTCTCTCTCTCCCCCTCTTTATCAAATAAGTCAAATATATATATATATATATATATATATATATATACATATATATTTTTACATATATATATATATACATACTTTATATTATACATACACCTATGCCATATATATAATTTAAAGTTTATATATATATATATATATATATATATATATATATATATATATATATTTTAATACAAATCCTCAGGCTGGAGAGATGGCTTGGTGGTTAAGCGCTTGCCTGTGAAGCCTAAGGACCCCAGTTTGAGGCTCAATTCCCCAGGACCCACGTTAGCCAAATATGCACAAGGGGGCACACACATGTGTAATTCGTTTTCAGTGGCTGGAGGCCCTGGCATGCCCATTCTCTTTCTGTCTCCCTCTGCCTCTTTCTCTCTCTGTCTGTCACTCTGAAATAAATAAATAATAAAAATACAAATCCTCAAAACCCAATGCAGAACATTCTGCACTTTAACATCCTGTCTCTCCATGAGTTTTTACGTCATGATTCTTTAGTGTTCTAGGTTGAACTCAGTCTGAACCCTTCCATCTTCTTTGCAATTATAAATTTAATTCCTCTTTCTATGCCCACCCTACTCATTCAATAAAGATTACAGTTTCAATAAACCACAGTCTTCTTGCTCAAATTCTTTTATGAGAACTTTATCTCAAGAAGTAACTTGTTTTCTTGCCTAGTAGTAAGGCAGCTCAGTGAAGGCAAATGCCTTCACGAAATACAACCCTAAGGGCGTGACAGATAAAAGGCACATGAGACCCCATCACCAGCTACCACCAAACCCCCTGACCTGACATTGTCTACCTAGCTCATCCTAGCAGAGTGGGGCCCACCCTACGAGCTCACAAACTTGACTTCTTTCAGGACTTTCAAATGAACGCAGCACCCTGCAGATGCAAAGCTGCTTTCAGAGCAAACTTCCACCTCATAATATTGCTTGCATGTATGTCTCTATCTGACTATCTCAGAAAGTGCTTCTCCTTAAAATTATGGGATGCAGAATGAAAAACCCATCAGGATTTAATAACCATATTTCAGCCTCTCACTGCTTAACAGAACTTGGCTTTTTCAGCATTTTTTTCAGTTAATTCAAACTGGAAGAGGATCAAAAAGGTGGAGAGTTCTAATTCTATTTTTAGCTGCCACAAACCATCCATCAAAGTTAAGCAACCGTGGGGAAGCGAGCAGAAGGAAGGATGAGGCGTGAGTGTGGAGGTTGGAGGGATATTTTAAAAAGACAATCTCACAGCCCAACAAAATATAATTAACAAAATTTGATCAAGACTTCTCTAAAAAAAAAAATACACAAAGAATCAATATTAGGCATAAAATCCAAATGTGGGTGGCTATCTTTAGAGCAGAAAAAGAAATCATTAGGCTAAAAGACTTTACCCTCCCATTGGGAAAATTGCTTTTTCTTCACACCCCCTCCTTTTGCTCACTCAGAAACTCAATTGAAAAGTCAATCATCAAAATCACTTAGCAAATGTCACTAGGTGCTGCCACTTTCCACACACATTTGTTTCTTGATGGGAACTTCAGGGAGCAGAAACCCTGGTACATTTCCTCTGACATTCTGCAGTCTTTACTCTTTGGTGGTTTTTCTTTTTTATTTGTTTGTTTCTTTGAAACAAAAAGTCCATTTGGTAAGGTTACAGGCAACAGCTTTTCCCCTTACCATTTCAATGTCCTTTAAATACTCAGCGCACCACTGAGAGCAGCAGTTGCCCTGGTTATAAAGGATCACAGCACTCCAGTCATCCTCCCTGCAGCCGGGCTAGCCTTCTGCAGCTAGATGCCACGGGGTGTCGGCTTTTGACATTTCATCCTTGGAAATGCCTGTTGCTTAACAGACATCCTGACCAAGAGTAACGCTCGGTTGGTTTATGATTCTGCAGGCCCACAGATCAGCAAGGCCTCACCCTGCTTCTACCTCTCTCTAACACGCAAGTGAAACAGATACACACAGATGCACAAAGACTCCAGGAGCAGAGTTTGTAGATCAGACACACACGGTCAAAGTGGAGCCTTAAAGAAGCATCTGATGACCTCAGTCATGAATTCCTGAACTGGAAAGAACTCTGTACGAGCCTCCGATGCCTGGTACCACAAGTGGGCTGCTAATAATTCATAGCCAGAATCAAGTGGCAATTTACTGGATACCTTCTGTGTGAACTTGATGTATGATCATTCTACTTCCGGATTCTATTCTCTGGCCAGCATTGCGAGTTGGGACAGCTTGCATCCTTTTCTCATACTGGGCTGAGAAATTTACATGTGAGATAGATAGATAGATAGATAGATAGATAGATAGATAGATAGATAGATAGATAGATAGATTATCAACCACTAGATGTTTTAAAGATGAAAGAATTATTTTGCCAAACCCAACACAATGACCTGTGCTTTTAGTGTATGTTCAACTAACCAAACTCACTGCACACACACTTCTAACTTACTTTGTCTTAGCCATGGATGAATCCTAAAGATGACAGATGGTGACAATAGCAGACAGCTGCAATGGAGCCCTGGTTCCTCACGAACATTCTGGTGTCAGTCTTCCAATAATCCTTAAATTTGGAAGGCAACCACTGGTGATCTTGCTTCCAAACTTTTTGACCTTTTTGCTTAATCACCCAGCTACTTACAAGAGAATTTTCCATACTCAGTAGAATAAGAAGCTTGATTTTTTTTACATCAAAATATTAAAGAAGAATTTGCTTTCTAACCAGAGCATGACTTTATATGTGAGTCATCATAAATATTCCTCCAGAGTGTAACTATAAACATCGTATTCTACATTTCTAGCAGCTCATACACGACCTGGCACTCTGAGGACAGTTATTTAATATTTCAACTCCATGCCATGTCCAAAGCGGGGTTGCAATTAGTATGAAATCACAATAGAGAAGACAAAGTGAACTACATCCTACAACTGAGCTAGAATCATGATGGAACAGCAGTTAAGAGCATCATAGCCATGTGGCTTGCTTTAGGCCAGAGTCATGGTGAAAACACATCACCTAGCCTTTGAAGAATGCAGCTTTAGCCACACAAACGATGTAACTGCCAGACCCAAGGTGGAAGTAACCTACAAAAGATGCTTTTTCCATGACCTTAAGCCTAATTAAATCATAGATGATTTAAGAACTCATAGTAAAAATTTCAGTAAGAACAGCAATGATACTAGTAGGAATTCTGTTTCATACCTCCGTGCCTCTTTCCCTCTTTCTGTGCACACATACACACACCCCGTAGTTAGAATGCCGTAAGAATAGATTTATATCCATAAAACCTTTTGCATTCCAACCTCAGTTCAGTGTAATAAATTCCTTTCTCTATGCCCCAAATAGCCAATATATTTTAACTGTAGTCATACTGCCATCTAGTGGACATTCTCCAGTACTTAGGTTCTGCTCTCCTCCAGAAATGCCAAACACCTATTATTTTTCTTCCCGGGACTCAGTTTTGGAATATCCTCTATAGGTTTTTCTGAGCACAGATAAGAGCATTCTTTGCACTCTCCCTCTCTCCTGCCATAGTAGAAAGATATTTTCAAATGTGCCAGTCACACTCAGTGAGCTGGAATAGAATTTCTGTCTTTCTGCTTTTCGTCTAAAAATGAGAAGATTCTCACAGAGAAAATGTGTCCCCTGGTGATGGGGGTGGCAAGACCAGACCTACCAGCCACAGCCTACCCTCTTTTGTTTATCTATGTGGTGAGTCTTTGAGGAAACAGGCCTGAAACAGACAGTGACATCCGCTGAGAGATGCTCGCTTTTTGCTGTAGTCCCGACACAGTTGTGAGCAACACTGTGCGGCACAGGTGTTATCTGGAAGGGGATTTTACCTCAACCCTTCATACACTGCGGTGATTTTAATGGAAGAATGTCCCCATGGCCTGCCTCTCTCTCTCTCTCTCTCTCTCTTTCTCTCTCTCTTGTGTATACATATATATGTATAGATATATATATATATCTCCATATATCCTCCACCATGATGAAGCTTCCCCTGGAATCTTTACCCCTGAAATAAACCCTTTCCTGCCATGAGCTGCCACTGGCCAGTTGTTTGACCCAGCAACGATAAGGTAACTGCAACACACACCATGACACAGCAAGATCACAACCACCAGGAAGGCCACACGGAGTGAAGGAGAGAGCGGAGACCTTGTTTCCTCCTCAGCGGAGGGACCATGTAGGTCATGTCTTACCAAGGAGCCTCAGTTTCTCCCACTGTTAAGTGAGTCATGAGATTATATGAGGTGCTCAAAGGCCTGTCCCAGTATTCAATTATATGTGAGATGTGACCTGTGTCATCTTGCAAACAATGCCAGCGCTAGACCAGGGTGACAAATATAAGGCTTAGATTGAAGATTGCCCATTTTATCTTACATTTCTCTTTTCAAAAGTGTTTTATTTATTTGAGATAGACAGAACTGACAAGCCAAAGCCTCTAGCCTCTGCAAATGAACTGCAGATGCATGCGCTATCTTGTATACCTGGCTTACATGGGTCCTGGGGAACTGAACCTGGGACTTAGACTTCACAGGCAGGCTGAGCCATCTCTCCAGCCCTCTTACATCCTTTGATTAAAAGTAAGACCTTTCCTGTATCGGGACAGACGGACTGCTTGTACTCACTCCCTAGAAAGTTGGTACGTGGTTTGATTCCTTCAATGTGGATCTTGGGGTAGACACTGGAGTCATCCAGGGTTTGGAAAATATTGACATCTGGGTGCTGCAGGGACTTTAGGGACAGTCCAGGTGATTGTAGTTTGCATGGAAGAGGAGGAAAAATAAAACATAAGGCCTTTGAATAATGAAATGAATCCTAGGAAAAGGAAGGAGTGCAAGACACCTGTACCCAGTCACCTCACCCCTCGTCCTCCTCACTCTGAGAGCTATGACCCTCCCCCAGCTTCCACGAAGCCCTTCTACCCACAGTGAGAAATTTCAAATACTATTACTTGGTTTCTTGTGAGTGCATTGTGACAATTCATTCTCGAAAGAAAATAAAAGATAAAAGGAATATTAAATTTTCTTTGCTAAAGGATTTTTAAGTATTGTAGATGTTTGAAAGAGAAAAGGAAATGTAGAGACCATGAATTCCAAGTTCTTGATTTGACAAAGATGTAAGCTGGGAGAGATCAATGGGATCAATAACTAGATATGTATAAGCTGACTGCTTGCTGCCACTTTCATATCCATCATCATGTCATTGACTCCTCACTATTACCTTGCAAGGTGGTCACTTAAAGCTATGCTGAAATTTCATGGTCAACGTAGGGAAATTTCTAATCAACATAGATAATTTTGGGCCTCAGTTTGAACCTACGCCCCTCTGGCATCTCCATGTCATGCAAAGTTCCATGTCCTGTGAGGGAGTCAGACCAGAAGCTGTGTAGTCTTCTCCACAATACCCTGGCTGGTTGGTATCCCTTATACCTACCTGAAATCTCAACCTCTGAAGCAATTCATCTGCCAGCAGTTGGTAGAAACCTGCTGTATTAATCAGCTTTCTGACACCTTAACAAAATATCTGAACAGTCTATTTACGAAGTAAACATTTTCTCCTGTCATTAAATATTCTTTGCCAGCATGATTAAAAAAAAAAAAAAAAGCTTCAGTGCTACATGAGCGACTGGGTGAAAACGACCAACATCTGTCCAAGCAATGCACGGTCTAACCTACTTAGCAGCAAACAACCTGACGTGATTTTCATACAAGTGCAATAGTGGCGCATAGCCATGGTGGGAAACCAACTTCTCTTGATTTGGCTAACTGATCTGCTCAGTGGAACAGAACCCATAGCTGGAGCTAGGAAACAAGTCAGAACCACACCCAAAAATGAGCCCACTCTTCATTAAACTCTCTCTAAAAAAATAATGGTTATCACATTTACTTCGTGCTAACTTTACTCTCCATTGGAGAATTTGCTTCTCTTTTTCGGATAGACTCAGATCCTTAGGAGAGAACCACCCCAACATACCTCAAAAGGGCCCCAGCTGAAACTAAGAATAACTGGGGAAACATGCAAGAGTGCTGTTTTCTTGGCGAACCAGGCACCAGCACAACGATGAAGGATATGGACACAGAGAACAATCGGCCCCTACCAAGTCAGAGCCACATGTTGGGTCATGACACGCAGAGACATTTTCTCCTACCCTAAACTAAAGGCTAATGCCACAATGCATGACCCATATACCCAACCAAGGAGGGTCCCTGTTAAGTGGGGTGGGGGGGGACAGGGAGGAGGCTCACAATGGTACCAACTTGACTGTATTCACTGATTACCAAAAATTTTTAAAAAGAGGATGGCCCCTAAGAAAAAAGCTTCAACTGTACAGTATGGGTAGACACAATTTCTTCATATCCAACTGATTAACATTTAAGTAGCTTGAAATTTTTCACTAATATAGAGGCCTGTAATAAATATCCTTATGCACACATATTGGCACCTTTATGAATTTTATATAGATAATAATAATAGTAATATGTTAATGGATATGTAATAGAGAACTAAATAAAACATATTGTATACATTATGTATTATGTATGTGGTGCTTTGAATTAGGTGTCCCCATAAACTCATGTATTTTGAATGCTTCATCCCCAGCTGATGAAAATTTAGAAAGTTGGGCCTTGCTAGCAGTGAGTTGTTGGGAGAAGGCTTGGGGTGCTACAGCCAGACCCCCTTTGCTGGGCCTCAGCTCGCTCTCCTGCGGCTGCTTCTCGCTTGCTGTGGCAGAGGCGTGTCTCTGTCGTCATGCCAGGCTTCCCCTCCCATCATGAAGCTTCTTCTTGAGACATTAAGACAAAAAAAAATCCCCCCTTCAGCTGCTTGCATTGGGTGCTTTGTCGCACAATTAGACGGGAATTGCAGCAATATAAATATTTTCATATGTATGTACTTTCCAATGAGATGGGCAAAATACTCCATTATTTTAATTAATTTACACATTTTTGTAATGTCGCATATTAATTAGAACCACAGGTCTCAAGTAGTTTTGATCAGAGCTGGGTTTTCCATAATCACAACTTGCAAATAACAAGAAAGACACCTCCTCTTACCAGAATAAATAAAATAAAAACACGTGCTAAGACGTCATTTCCTATGGCCTCTCCCTGGCTTTCCAGAGGTCCCAAAGGGTGAGAATTAGAACAACCCCGCTGAGCTGTGGCTGCCCTTCCTAAGTGTCCCCGGCAGGAAAGGCAAGCTTCTGGTTTGTTACCATGGCTATCAAAGACACCCACGCTAGAAATTTCCATGGAGCTGGGTATGACCCCAATCCTTCCACCTCTCTTTGTCTCCCTCACCTGGAACGTTCCTGACTTCCCAGGCTTAGTGTTATCACCCCCACCCCCACCAGAATAAATGCGGTTAGGTGCAGAGGCGTTGCAACCGCTCCCTCCCTCCTCTGCCCTGGAAGGGCCTGCTGCCTCTGCCCTTGGGCTTCAATTCCAAGGTCCCCTTTCAGACCCCTCAGAAAGTCCTAGTCAGGGGCGGGCAGCTGGCATGGCATCCTCTCCTTTCCGATCCGCCCCCCTCCACACTGCTGTTGGACCTCCAGAGATGGAAAACCCCAATCCCACAGCCCCAAATGCCTCCTTACCTAGCCCCCACCTCAGTCTAAGCAAAAGGACTTAACCTCGCCCAATCTCCAAATACCATACCTTCCCATCTCTCACACAAAAAAAGGGCTCTCCAGCACAAAATGACTAAAAGCAGAACTGCAAAATTATGGTCCCCAAACTCAATGGAATGTTATATGGCCACCACAGGTAAGTTAGTATGCACAAAGCCTGAGGGTCCAACCCCACTAGCTCAAAAAATAAATAAATACACATATAGATAGATGATATATAGATACATAGATTAGATAGATAGATAGATGATTGATTGATAGATAGATAGATAGATAGATAGATAGATGGTACATTTTGTGAAAATGTAGACTATAGAGTAATATTATCTACGTTAACCAGTTGTGGGAATGTCAAAATGCACCTCTATTTTGGGAGAGAGCTCAAAGATAAAAGGGAAGGTATAAATGGGGGGTTGATTAGGTCATGAGTGTTATGAGTACATTACTTATATTTTTTTACGTTTTTTTCCATTACTGTAATGAGCCTGAAAACAAATTTCATCTTGCCAGGGGGGAAGAGCATAATTTGTCTATTTAACTTTTCTCTCTTTGGGATGGGCAGACAGCAAGCACGAGGACCTGAGCTCAAGCCCCAGGACTCACATGAAAAGCCAGGCATGGCCACATTATGCCCCACAACCCCAGTGCTGAGGGCGTGGAGACAGGAAGGTCACTGGGGCTCCTGAAAAATCCCGGAGCTCCGGATTGGGAGAGAGACTGTGTCTCAGAGGAGCGAGGCAGAAGAGAGATAAAGGAGAGGATACCCGAAGTCGTCTTCTGGACTTCACATGTGTGCATGGGTGTTTGTATCTGCATACAGCGCACACACACACACACAGACACACACACACAGACACACACACACACACACACACACCACATACTATGCCCACCAAAATCAAAACTGAAATTTCTCTTAGGAAGTCAAAACAAATGTTAACTTTTTGGTTTCTAAAACTAATAGTACTGGGTTAACTACTGCAAGCTTAAAGCAGCTATCATTCAGTGAGTACTTATTACACTGCAAGCTTGAGCTTAGTACTTCCCATTCACCACCTAACTTAATCTGCACAACCATACTCACAGAACTAGCCAGCCCACCCACCTGTACACACCTTGAACCCAGAAGGCAGACAGGCTAAGTGAGTTATCCAAGATCAGTTAGCTGACAACAGACAGAGCAAACGTGGTCATCAATGCTTGGAGGAATTTTGACACACACAATTTATTCCTAACATTTCCAAGCACATAAAGACTAACGGGAAAATAAAAGTTTGATAAAGTTTCCTGCCTCATTTAACAGTATAAGCATGCCCAAATACTTCATTTAGACAATTTATGTTAGTAGAAAAAAAAAGCTCAAAATCAAATTACACTTTTCATTTTGCCTATCTACATGCTGTATTTAATGGGCTACAGGTAAGCTATGTGATACTTATGGAAATGAACTTTTATTGCAGTCTAAATAGCTTTGATAGTTTTGCTGTGGATTTTAAATTTGCACTGCATTTATTTTTACTCAGGAAATATAATTTATGTGCGGGCTTTCTAATATGTGTCCTATCTGATTAATAGCTGATGGCTCCATCTCAGCAGCTGACTCTAATGATGCCACCTATGAGAGTGGCTGTGGCATTATGGGATTATGCTACTTGGGCAAGGCCGTGTAAAATGTCAGGAAAACACCACACTCAGCTTTTGTCATTCAACCATTCGGAACTTTGTATGAAAATCACATCGTACTCAACCGACTTCCTACCAATTCTGTTTAAGCTAATGTGGTAGGTGGTTTGAAGCAAATGTCCCCCATGAACTTGTGTGTTTTGAATGTACGGCCCCCAGCTGCTGGCACTTGAAGAGGTGGAGCCTTGCTGGAGGAGACATGCTGCTGGAGGATGAGCGTTAGGGTGTCATAGTTCTTCCTTGCCAGAGCTTGGCACACTTTCCTGCTGCTGCTTTCTACCTGCTGTGGCAGAAGTGATATCCTGCCTCTGCTCACGTGTGCTGTCCCCTGATATCATGAAGCTTCCCCTGGAGACCATAAGCCACATGAACCCTTTCCTCCCATCAGCTGCATTTGGCCAGGTGTTTTTGCTCCAGCAATGTGAAGGTAAGTACAACCACTAAGTTGCTTTAACTGGACCAGGCTAGTTTTTTTTTTTTTTTTTTTTTTTTATCGTAGCCCTACAGTAACCCAATTTGGCCTCAAACACATGATCGTCCTGCCTCAGCTTCCCCCCGTCTCTGTTCTTGTCTCTCCCTTCTTCTCAATATGTCCCTCTCTCACACATACAGATACACAGAAACATCACAAGTATACCTTCGTACATCTATTCATACAGACAGACTCACATGAACCCTGATAGAAGATATGTAGTTTCCTGCACAATAAATTAAACTGAAGACTTCATAAACCTCGGAGGGAAACATTACTAAAATACAACCCCTTCAAATTAACCTCACATGTGTGGCACATGTGTATACAACATTCCTTTGATCTTATGAGCATCAACAAGGACACTTCAGTGGCTTCTGGTCACCACTTAAGCTCCTCGCTGCTTCCTGTTCCTATTCCTCAAAATCCCATGCACAGCAATTGTAAAATGTCTTTGGTCACCTTTGCTCACCATGAGTCCTGATAGCAGTCAGTACATCCCCAAATGGTTTGTCAGTATACTTTCCAAAAATAGAAATACCTTCCTGGGAATAATGCTAGTAGTATATGTGAAAATAAAATATACCTTTTACCGCTACCAGACTTTTCATGACTTGAGCTTGGTAATCAGGACAAAGAAATACTGAGATCTGTATTTGGTAAATCTTGGCAACAACAACAAAAACATTATTACAGTAATAATTTCAAGGCAAATCCATCATTTAGGGGTGTTCCACTAGCATACAGAGCTTGTCTGGAAAGATCTGTGTTAAGCACAAGGGTCCTGTAGTTCCCTGATTTCATCAAAAGGCCCAAACTCCTGTCAGGGACAGCTGCTCAACTACCAACAACAAAATTTGAAGCACAGAAGACAGATGTTCAATAACACAAGAAGACTGTCAGCAGGAGATATCAAATGTAAGATACTACACCAACACAGAGACTGCCAAAGACTCCACTTAGCAGGAACTAAAGTCTTGCCAAGCAGGAAGGACTTCAAGAAAATCAGTAGGAGTGGGCTTAGAGTGGACCAGCTAGAGTGTGACTTTCAGAACTCAGCTGATCTTGCCAAACACTCAAACTGAACAAAGTGGGGGAAAATAGGACAAAGTTGTCAGCAGATTCCAGCTGAAAATCCAGGTGACATGTTTACATGACCAAAAGAGGGGAGAGAAGGGAAGAGAGCAAATGTCCTGGATACATGACCTTAAACACCGGACCAGTTCTGAGCCTAAGACATTAAAGATGATACACAACGAGCCAGCTCCCTTTACTTGTCTGTCTGTCTTGGTCATCCTGTTTCACCTCTACCCACATTTGCCCAGATACACATCTACTAACTCACTCAAAAAAGACCTGTCCAGCTGTTGTCTCCATATAAAAACCAAAACACTTTCTATACCTCTTCAGGGAAACTGCTGAGCTACATCTACCCAAAAGAATAGAAATGTGTTGATTTTAAGATTTCATCCATCTTACCTCAGGGAACAAGAGAGGGTGGAGAGCCAGCATGCAGGTGTATGGAGCTCCTGGAGTTTTATAGGATGTTTGTGTTGGTTCCAGAAATCACTGTCTGAATCTGCTGGCATTTTCTCCCCCAGTACAAAGAGAGTAGCTTAACCAAAGGTCGTGAGTAATTTGAAAGGTGCAATTTGCCTGTCAAGTTGCCAAGTCATGAAGGAAATGCGTCTTGTCTAGAGAGCAAAGAGTGATGATGGCACAAGAGATGTCTGAAAGCAGCAACAGGGAACAGCAGGGGAAGTAGACTCTTTCCCTAAGGAAGGGATAAGGGTTCTCCATAAAGCTCTAGCATGTCAAAAAGCCCAGAGCACATTGTGAGATGTAGATCACAGTCTTCAAGCTGGTCACCCCACCAACTGCACTGGGCATTCCAATTTTACCCTCCACCTTGCCCCCATTCTCCTTTATCCCTGTCTTACCTCTCTGGAGCACCCCAGAGCTCAGTCCACGCTGCTCTCATCTATCTACATTAATTCTGGGTCATGAGCTTAATCTCATCCATTGATCAAGAAGCATCTGTATGCCAATGACACTCAGATTTATAGCACCAAGTCTCCCAACTGCATATTAGGATAGTCAAGTGCCCTCTCACAATCCTTATCTGAATATCTTGTATCCAACTTAACAAGTCTCAAACCCAGTTCTTGGTCTGGCACCCAAAACCCATGGAAAAGCTATTCTTCCAGAGGTATGATAAAATATTAGTGTCATCCTTGAACTTTGCTTTTTCTTATGTGCCTTAAATCTGAAACCATCACCAAAGATTACTAGATGTACCTTCAAATTCTATCCATAATTAAACCGTTTCTTACCACTGCACTATCATCGTGTCCTAGACCAGCCATTATATCCTTGGTACATGAACCATTGAAATAACCTCCCAGGTGGCTTCCATGTTTTCATACCTTCACAGCATATTCCACTCAGTATATACACACTTTCTTGGAGTCAGATCAAACTGTTTTCCTGTCCAGAACATCTGCAAATTTTCTATCTTATTTGGAATAGATTCCTTGACAATTTGGCTCTTGTGATTTGTTATACCCTTTAAACTCATAGCACTTAGTCGTACTTTTCCAGAGATAGATAGATAGATAATAGATAGATAAATAAATAGGAAAATACAGATGCCTACAGATACACTACAGCCCCTAAGGCAACCATGTTCTTTGTAAATAAAGTTCTAATGGAAGATAGCCATGTCTATTTAAAAAGAGCTGCCTGGGCTGGAGAGATGTCTTAGTGGTTAAGGGGCTGCCTGTGAAGCCTAAGAACTCATGTTTGACACTCTAGGTCCCATGTAAGACAGACGCACACTGACTCAAGCACACAAGGACACACATGCTCACTAAAGGGGTGCACGCATCAGGAATTCGGTTGCAAAGGCTGGAAGCCCTAGTGCACCAGTTTTCTATCTCTCTCATAACAAAGTCCAGTTTGTTGGGCTTGCCTCAGAAAAACAAACAAACTAAAAAAGACCTTTTCCTTGACTAAACTTCTGCCATTGTCCTCTTCTCAACTATTTCTCGATCTTAGTCTACTTCCTATCTTGTAAGCTTCTGTTTATCAAGATATACATAAGTCAGTTTAATAAAAACTTGCTCGTCTTTGATATCATTCAAATTTCTCATCTACTTCCCTTGATGTCTAAGCCTTTCTCTCTCTCCTACACACACACTCTTCTCTGCGTGCCCAAGCAAGTGTGTCCCGGACTCTGAGGAAATAAAGTACCTGGGCCTTCCCAGTGTTGGATAAGGGACTTCCCCTTGTCTCTGGTCACTGGACAAGAGGTAGGTATGAAAGTGGGCAACAATTTGAAGAACTAGCTAGACCCAATAATTTGACATAGTGACCATTGGATACTTTAAGCTGTTCTATATGGTCTCTGGGCTTCTGAACAGCTACCTGGAGCTTGAGAATGAACTTGGCCCATGTAAGATGGAAGGGCCAAGAGAGAAGCCATGTCCCCTAAATCAGAACGAGGCACTAACAATGAGAAAACAATGAGAACTGGCACAGAGCAATTATGCTTACTTATACTCTCAGAGCCAGAAGGGATGGGAAGCAGAAGTTTGGACATAGAATATGAGAACAGCAGAGAGAACTGGTTCTGAGAACAGCTGAGTGACAGCCCTCCAAAGAGTGCACAAAATTATATCAAAGACAGAATTTCTAAGCTCAAAATAGGGTAGATGTTCTCATGAGGATACTTCCATAGGAATCATGATTTTATTTTAGATCACAACCTGCTGAGACCAGGACACTTAGCTTATAATAAAGCTAACAATTTAAAGGACATTATTTTAATGACCACCGTGGAGTGTTCACTTATGCAGTCATTTAATAAATATTGATTGAGTATCTGTCACATGTCCATAATTGTGCTGGTAATGAAGATTGAGTGGTGAGGCCAACAGGCATGGCTCAGAGCAGAGGGGGTAGTGGAGGAGACAATGAGCTGAAGTTAAAAACCATTATGCACCTGTTATAAATTCTACAAGAGAAATCCAGGGGGATGGGTAGATGGATGGATGAGTTTTCTAACTGACACTTCTAACTTCATCTAGTTCACTGAAGAACATGCCTGCTTCCTAGTTGGTTGGCTGTGTGATTCAATGTTACATGCCTGATGAGGATCCTTCACTTAATCAGGGCCTATGTCTTCCATACTCTTGCCTTACTCTCACCTGCAGTCAGAACAGAGCTGTCTCTTTGCTGCCTCATTTTCCAGGCCAGGAGACTTATGGGGGACTTCCCAGGAAGAGAAAGGTGACTCTGCTCCCAAAGACCTTCCCTGAGAATACAATTCTGTGGATTTACCCATTGCTTATAAACATACTCAAGAAGCATATGGTCCCCTTCATTTGTGATACATGCATGGAATGAACTGTCCTGTCCCAAAGAATCTAATCTACTACTAAAAACTCTGTGTTGGAGAGAAGGGAAATTTTAGGAAAATTATAACTCAGTTCCATCACATCTTAGTCACTTTCAGTTACTCACATTATAATTCCAGTTCTTAAAGATCCATCGTCATCTGAACCTTGTGGACATCCATATGATTCAAAGCCCTTCTCACACGGCAAGTTGATTTGGGGTTCCATTAATCTATTATTTCCATTGTTCATTCATTTTCTCTTTTCTCTTTCTTCTTCCTCTTCCTCATCTTTTTCCTTCTTTTTCTTTCTTTCTCCCTCTCCCCCCACCCCATCTCTCTCCAGTTGCTGTGCTGTGGATAAACAGAAGTGACTCGGGTACCTGCCTGACTTCGCAAGCTGCCAGTGGCCAAGCTGCCCAATCCTTTCTCTTAGCTGACTCTGTTTCTCCATCTACCCTTGCCTCAAAACCAGGGTCCACTATGTGATAGGAGCTCAGAATGGACTCTTGTTGGACTTGGTGATGCATATTATAATCCCATCACTTGGGATGCTGAGGCAGGAGGATTTCAAGACCAGCTTGAGCTACATAGGGAGTTCAAGTACAGCCTGGACTACATAGGAAATATACTGCCTTACAAAACAGGGCTGGATAGATGGCTCAGCACTTAAGGCACTTGCCTGAAAAGCCCAACTGCCAGAGTTCCATTCGCCAGTGCCCACAAAAAGCCATATGCACAGGGTGGTGCATGCATCTGGAGTGCATTGGCAGTGGCTAAAGGTCTTGGCATGCCCATTCTCTCTATTTTTCTTCTCTTTTGTCTCTCACTCTCTCCTTACAAATAAATATATAAAATATTTTTAATCGGGAGCTGGAGAGATGGCTTAGTGGTTAAGGTGCTTGCCAGCAAAGCCTAAGGACCCAGGTTTGACTCCCCAGTAACCACATAAGCCAAAGAGGTGGTACATGGGTCTGGAGTTTACTGGCAGTGCCAAGAGGCCCTGGTGCACCCATTCTCTCCCTCCCTCCCTCTCTCTCTCCCCTTCTCTTTATCTCCCTCTCCCTCTCCCCCCCCCCTTCTCACAATCCCATTAGACTGGCCTGTTTTATATATGAGGGAGAAAGAAAGAGAAAGACAGAGGGAGATAGAGAATTGGCATGCCAGAGCCTCCAGCCACTGTAATCGAACTCCAGACATATGTGCCACCTTGTGTGCATGGGTAACCTTGTACTCTTGTATCACCTGTGCATCTGGCTTATGTGGGATCTGGAGAGTTGAACATGGGTCCTTAGGCTTGGAAGACAAGCACCTTAACCACTAAGCCATCTCCCCAGCACTCTCTCTCTCTCTCTCTTCAATAAATAAAAAATATTTTTAAAACAACAGAACAATGGATAATGGACTCTCTGTGACACACTTTTGGATTCTTCCCCATCCCCATCATATAAATTCTGCTGAGTTTTGCTCCTTCCCTGTTTCTTAAGAATATCCAGGCAAAGTGTCAGGGAGCTTTTTCCAGGTAGGCAACTCTCTCTGGAAGAGAGTTGTAAAACCTAACATGACTCCCTTCTGAGGACTCTGCTAGAACCACAAGCATATTCATAGGTTCCTGCCATGCCCGTAATGGTCACAGAGTTAGCTTCCCAGACCTCCCTCAGCTAGGCACTCTCATTGGGATCTCCCCAGTGTGAGCACATCAAAACATGGGCAAAGGAGACAATCAATGAAACTAACTAGTTCACAAACTAACAAGAATGGTTCGGAAATCCTTTATGGATCCCTGAGAGGACGCTTCTTTGCATCACAAGAGATCAGTCCTCTTCCATCCCTAGACAGATGATTCAACAGGATGGGACCAGCTCTAGCTGGAGTGTCACATAAAGCCCTGCAGGGAGGATCCAGGCCCCAACTGCTGCACAGGGTGCTTACTGCATTCGGGCCTTTATGAGCATTTCTAGGATCAGGTGATCTCACTCCCCACCTGTTAGTAACACCACTTTTTATAGCTCAAAGCCACAATAGACAAGAACACTCAAAAAATTTTGCATGGTAAAGCCCAAGAAGGCCCATCTCTGTCCCTGGCTATACCTCTCAGAGCTCTGTGACATCTCATTTGGTGAGAGGACAACTCAGGTCTGTCTGCAGCAGAATCACATACTCTGATGTGGACGAAATGCCCTCCGATGTAAAATGTAAAACCATACCCCAGCATGATGGAAATAGGGGGATCAGCCTTTGAAAGATGAAAAGCTATAGATGAGCTTATGAGTATGATGCCTCCCTTGTAAGACTAGAGCCATATCGAAGAAACACCAGAGAGTGGGCTGTCCCTCTACTTTGTAAGTACATGGTGAGAAATCAGTTGTTTACACATAAGGAAGACAGGCCTCCTCAGACACAGGACCTGACAAAACCATGATTTGAACTTCAAGTCTCCAGAACTATGAGAAATAAAGTCCTACTGCCCAGTCTGTGGCATTCTGATACAGCAATTCAAACTAAGACACTAAGAAATAACAGATAAAGGAGGAAGAGGAGAAGCAGGAAGAGAAGAAGAGGAAGAAGGGAAAGAGGAAGGGGAATAAATAGAGGAAGGAGAAAAGGAGACAGTCACCTTGGGCTACATTAGCAGAAAGTTTTTATCTCTGTTCTCTGGGCCAACCACACCAGACAGCCAATATTATCAAGTCCTAAAATTGGAAGACATGTGAGAACTCAGGATGGGCAGCCCCACCTCACCCCTAAAGTGCCTCTAGATTCAGGAAGGTGATGGATCTGAAGACAAATCCTCACACCACAGGGGGAAAGAGCAACAACAGGACAGAAACTCTCTTGTGAACACCAGAAAATTAAGAGGTGAATATTTTTCCTCCATTGTGAAAACTCAGCTGCATCAAAAAGACTATTTTAGGAAGAAGCTAGGAAAAATTACATCAATCTTTCAAATGCAGTATAAAGAGATGGACATGGTATGATGTGCCCTTATGACCCCTAGTATGTGAGAGCTCTCAAAATACCTTATCAGAGGCAATAAATACCACTTCCCCAAATTGTCCATGACATTGGCCTTTATCTATTTTTAGGGCTTAGAAGTAGAAAAGAAGTTAAGCTTTCATGGAGTTGATTTGATCTTTAATTAGAATTAGTTTGTGAAAGTTCTAGAAAGGCAGACCTCTGGGTCCAAATAAATCATTTTTAATGATTATAACTCTTCTACCATGAGGATATCTCTATAGGTGAACAGAGCCATTAGGCAAAAATTAATCGTCATAGTGCCAACACCAGAAGAGGGTGCCTTCTCTGGCCTCCGGTACAGCACAGCTTCCAAATTACTCAGGAATTTGTAAGTCTATTCTGAAGAGGATACCATTCATTGGGATGCTTCATTTTCAGCATGTTTATCACAGAATCACATCCACTGAACCCCCAGGTATCAGGAGAAAAAAGGTCCATCAAAGAGGACCATTTATGAGACTGGCTTATATTCAGAGTCACCCATTTGTGGTTTAGATCTGTGGTTAAAAGTTTGGATGGAGCAAAGAGGATTACTATCAAAAAAAAGTGTTTTGGGAGCTGGAGAGATGACTTAGCAGTTAAGGCACCTGCCTGCTTAGCCTAAGGCCCCAGGTTCAATCTTCCAGTTCCCACATAAGCCATATGCACAATGTAGCACATACATCTGGAGTTCATTTGTTGTGGCTGGAGACTCTTGACAAGCCCAGTTTCTCTCTCTATCCACCCCTTTCTCACTCTCTCAAATAAATAAATAAAATATTTTTTAATCTTTTTACTTGTGAAGCTGAGTAAATGGCTCAGAGTTTAAAGGCACTCACTCCACAAGTCTGCGGACTAGCGTTGAATCCCCAGCACCCACATAAGCCTGATGCAAACTGGTGCTCCCATCCATGGCCGAGAGGATGGAGTCAAGAAAATTCTGAAGCTCATGGGTCAGGTAGTCTGGCCTTCCCAGTGGCATAAAACAATAAGAGAAACCCTGTCTCAAGCAGGTGAAAAGAGAGAACCCATACTCAGAGGTTGTTCTTTGACCCCCACATGCAAGTTGTAGCATGTGTGCTTAAACATACACACACACACACACACACACACACACACACACACACACACACACACGACCTCGCATCACACACATATACATACACACAAAAAACTAAATTAAAACCTATTAAAACTATGGTTTTGGTCTGAGTCATAAAGAGAAGCACTTTCTTCCTTCAAAAATTTTGAGTTAACAGGGAAATTCACAGAAGAGTGGCGGAAAGATTGTTAGAGCCACAAGCTGGGTCATTATGCACAGAGACATTGCCTCCCCCCCATAACTGATGGCCACCCCCACAATGCAAGACCAATAATCCTCATGGGGGAACGACAGGTAGAACGCTAACGGTGGTACCATCATGGCTGCATATGCACTGTATACATAACTAATAAAGAATACATTCAACATAAATACAAAATACTGGGCTGGAGAGATGGCTTAGCAGTTAAGGTGCTTTCAGAGAAAGCCAAAGGACTCAGGTTTGACTCCCCAGTACCCACATAAAGCCAGATGCACAAAGTGGTGCATGCATCTGGAGTCCATTTGCAGTGGCTGAAGGTCCTGGCATGCTTGCTCACTCTCTTTCTCTTTAAAATAAATAAGTAAAATATTTTAATAGAAATAAAATTCTGAGTTAATGCTGGATTCTGTCACCATGGTGATGTGAACTGGTGTGTGGCTTCGTACTAGTTACAGTGAGTTGCCAAGCTTGACTGAATCTTAGCTTCCCTTCAGTGACCTTACAAATATATATATTTATATATTATCCACACAGACTGCACAGCACAAGTGAAACTCCAAAGAGGATCTCTACTAGTAACAAACACCAGACCATCCTGTTGTTGCTTCTGTATTTATATGTGTGAGAGCTCAAACAGATGCCCTGTATAGTAAGTACTCTTACTTAAAAAAAAAAAAACAGTCAAATAAGTTACCTGTTGCTGTGCCTATTTCAGTTTTTAATATTTATTTTACAAATGACAAAGGAACACATTTGATTCCAAAAGCACACAGCTGGAAGCGAGATTCAGACCTACCTTCCTGTTCCAAAGCTGGGGTACACAGATTCCTCATAATGCTGCCCCTATGCCGGTCTTTCAAACCCTCATTTTGTACACACTTGACAATAACAAATTTTTCACTGCCAATTTCAGCTTTTCCCTTTTATTGAACTCTCGGTTTTCTTTTGCCTTAGCTTATGAGCCTCTCTTCTGGTTTCTTTTCCATAGCTCTCTCCACCCACATGCTACTGGAGCACAATTATATAGACTAGGTTATGGCTCTTTCAACATCTGCTCTGACCTCCCCCTGTTCCAAGAAAGCTAAAATCCACATTGTCCAGACTCCCTTACAGCTAAGATTTCAAGTGTGATGTTGTCCATTACGAGGCCATACTGACAGGACAATAGGAGGACCAAGAGGCCCATATTGGATTTGCTTTTGTTGATGCGGGGGTCAGTGGTCTGGGCAGGCTTGTGACCAGCAATTTTGAACATAGCTTTCTGGTCTCTGGCTTACAACTGTGATGTGTAACCCAACAAACAGCACAGGGAACAGCAGTTTTATCAGCAGCCTCCTGAGTAGAGTAGATCTACTCAGTACACAAGTAGCAGGGGCATAGGTAAACCAGCTCTGAAGTCTTTTCCATTGGCTTTCCAGTCGTTTAGTAAGCATTTAATTCTATGCATTAAATACCTTCCTAAGGAGCCAGATAAGTCCTCTAATTTGCAAATGAACTCTGACTACTGTTGAAGGGTGCTAGCAACATCCTAGAAATATTTTTTAAAAGCTCCTCTAATGCTTAAGTTTTCATATATGGTCATATTTTTAAACTTCCTTTACATATCCTAGTTTTAATATCCTTGGAAAGTTTGTTCTTCAGCAGTTTATAAACACTTTTTTTTTTTTTTTTTTTTGCTTCTAGTACTTATTTTTCATGTATGTGTGTTGTAGAACAAGAAGCCTACCATCATCAATATTCTCACTGATTTACAATGCCCTCTATGGACACTTTATCTGATGTTAGGGATAGTCAGATGTTTTTCTCCTAATGGATCTAAGTATATATAGTTTTTTGTTTTGTCTCATGGCATGCACACCAACACAGTTCTTGTATTGTAATATTAAGCAGAATGGAAATAACTTGTGGAAACCTCTCTAATATGATCTATAACTGCTTTACTATATATTGAGTATATGTGTTGACTTTCATCAAATGCCTCCACCACATCTGTTGAAAGCAACACATTTCCCTCCCCATCACCCATTAGTGTAGATAATTACATTAGCAGATTTCCATTATTAAACCACCTTTGATTTGTTAAATGAACCTCACTTGGCTATAATGCCATCATCATAGTCATTGCTAGAATTCTACATGTTGGCACTTTATTTGGGATTTCCTTATTAACATTCTGAGAAAATATAAAATTGCATAGCTAATTGTTTTTTGAGTGTTTACAAATAACAAAGAGGTGCATTAAGTTCCAAGATCACAGAGCTAGAAGCAAGATTCAAACCTATGCTCCTATCCCAAAGCTAGTTTCTCCATCTGACTTTATGTCATGTCTGTTTCATGAAGATAATTCACAAGCCTCCTCTTTCACTCTTTCTTTCTCCCCCTTTCATACTTTTGAACTAACTAAGAACTGTTTGTTCCTCAATAATTTAAATTTCCCAACTGGAAACCTGAACCTGATGTCTTATGGCAAATGGCTCAACTTGTTCAAAATAATTGATCATTTTCATTTTTTGAGTCAGTTTTATTAAAGCCGTTTGTTTAAGCATCCATTTAGTTCCTGCATTTCTTAGCAGCTTTCCCTTACCTGCCCCCACAATCTGATGCACACTCTGATGGGGTTTAGAAATGCCATTTACACATGATCTAGATATGATAATACAAAAGATAGCATTTTCAAATTAAATGTATGTCTCAAAAAAAAAAGAGAAAAATCTCAAACAAGATAAGATGGAGTCATTGTAATAACTATTAACCACTCAATATCTCTACGTGCCACTCCTCACCCCACCACAAAAAGTACTCAAGTATCTTTGGGTAACCTAGCAGGTCAGCAGTTTCCAATTTTTTTCTATCCCATTCTTTATAAAGTTAATTCACTTTTGTGTTTGATAACATGCCTATAAGTTAGGCTTTTAAAATTCCTCCTATTTGAAGTAAAAAGAGTTGAATTCACTTCATGTGATAAGCAAGGGTAATTCCCATGCCTCCAGGTGCCCTAGTCATTGAAGAAGGCACTGGGAAGATTTGTCTAAGCCCAGCACGATATTTGTAACCTCAGGCATGTTGTGAAATTTAGTTTCAAAAAGGATCTAACTTATGGGGCTGTTACAAGTCTGAGATGAGATAACTCATGAAAATTGCTTAATACAATCTCTGCCACCTTGTAAGTAGTGCATCTGCTCAACCAACAGCTATTTGTTGCCTCTAGGTTAGGTATCAAAGGCTGAGTACACGCTACAGACACAGCTGTGCATGAAATTAAACTTGATCCCTGTTCCCATGGAGCTTACAAACTAATTCTCAGAAAATACCTCCTGATATTATTTCAAGATGCTAAGAACAGGGACAATCCATTCATTGCTAAAAATAGTACGAGTGGTACATCAAGAAACTGCAAAGTTTTCATTGATCACGCTGGTTCCCAGATAACAGGATTATGAAAGTCTCTTGACAAGAGATAATGCAGCACACAAAAGGGCTGAGGAACTACCTAACATTGATTAAACCTGAAACAAGAGAAGAGGTAGGCAAGTAGATGCCACCTGAGGTGACCATCTTCCTGTTACCAGGAAGTCTTCTGAGTCCTCTCAACTTCAGAGATCATGTGACCTCTCTGGGTTTGGGATTCCCTCTGAAAAGTGAAGATACAGTGGCAGATTATTTATTATTTATTTATTTTTTTAAGACAAGTTGGAGTTTATTAAGAAAAGATTTTAGGGTTGAAGAGATGGCTTAGTGGTTAAGGCATTTGCCTGTGAAGCCAAAGGACCTAGGTTCAATTCCCAGGACCCACATAAGCCGGAGGCATAAGGTGGCACATGCATCTGGAATTCGGTTACAGTGATGATGACCCTGGCACACCCATTCTCTCTCTCTCTCTCCCTCCCTCTCTCTCTCTCTCTCTCTTGCTGTCACTCTCAGTCTCTCACTCTCCCTCTTTCTCTCTCTCAAATAAATAAAAATTTAAAAGTAAAAGATTTTAATGAGCCGAGGAGATAGTGCAATTGGTAAAGCAAGTGTCTTGCAGGCATGAACACCTAACTTCAATCCCTAGAACCCAAATTTAAAAAACATAAAGCTGGGCCTGGTGGCAGGAGTTTATAATCCAAGCATTGGGGTGGTGGAGACAGACTGATGGTGCTCACTGGTCAGTCTTTCTAGATGACTTGGCAAGTTCCAGGTCAGGGACCTTGTCTCAGAAAAGATGAACAGCACCTGATGAATAATGCCGAAGGTTGTCCCTCTGGCCTCCACATACATGTGAAGGCATACATACCCATGCACCTGCACATGCCCAAACATGCACACACATATGTAGGCACATGCACACATACAGAGAAAAAAGATTTTATAATAGACATTAAGCACTATAATCAGGAAAGAAAGCGTTTAGGAAAAAGAGGTGAACATAAATTCCTCAATAGAAAGCCACATGTCCCACATTATTTCCAAGGTCAATGGCTGTACTAATACTTTTCAGCAATTTTAAATGTTTGGGGGCTTTGTGGTGGTACTGGGTCCAGAACATAATCCCTAAATCAGATCTGACTTATCCCAGGATTCAAGTCGTTAAGTGGCAGATGTGAGCTGAATTTTATAACTGGAATATCACTCTGGCATCCCCTAGATATCCTGATCCTTGTAACATGTCTAATGAATTCAGACAAGACACAGAGCGTATAGTGGAAGGCAGAATTTATTACAGAATAGCAAGGTGGCACTCTCAAGGGTGAAAGTGAGCAAGAACCAAACAGGACATCGTGTAGGAAACCCTCTTATGAAGTGAGAGGGGACAATGGCAAGAACGTCCATCGTGCTGACCTATATGTTTAGGCAGGCTTTATATTATTTTCCAAAAATGTCTGGAACAGATAATGTTCCTGAAGAATTTTGTCCCATCCAGGTGACTGGCAGGCCCATTTGGATTGAGGAAGGGAACAATGGTATGTCTTTGTTCCTGCAATAACTATGATCTTGATCTTGTGGGTAAATTTTTATTTGCATGGTGTGTGTGTGTGTGTGTGTGTGTGTGTGTGTGTGTGTGTGTTTGCACGCATGGCTGCACCAAGTTAAATACTTAGCGCTACATGTGCTACTTTTCCTTGAGGACTATTTCAGGGAAATAGTAAGTTTTGATATAGTCATATTTAACATGAATATGAAAAGTGTTTTATGCCAATATAAATGTTAAAGAATACCAAAAATCAGCATTGTGGGCTGGGGACTGCTAGTTTCTTGCCCCATCTCCCCTCCTTCCTTAGTACTTGCCCCTGGCTTTGTTGTTACTCTTGTGTGCTGTAAGAAATGTCCAAGTACTTGGACAAAAGACTACTACATCTCATCCTCTCACATCACCCTCTGCCTAGAATTTTACCAAGTTTTGGTAAATGCCATGTGAATTAGCCATTCCAGCAAGCCTCCTTCAAAATGGATAGCAATTGACAAGCGCAGTATGTTGAAAGTAAAATGCTACTGAAGCATGCAAAAGAGAAAACTTTTGGAAATCAATATTGATTTAATTATTTTTAACTAAAAATCATCATAACCTAGTAAGCCATAGCACTCGATGACTCTTACACCTTTTACACTGCTAGGGAGAAAAGTCAGACTAATTATAAGCTTGCCATTCAGTAACATTGATCATTTCCCATATAGCTCTCTATATACTACAGAAAATAACCAAATACCCTTGTACCCTTGTACTCTAAGAAAGTGATGTTTTGATTATATAATGTAAGCAGGAGCTGCAGAGATAGCTTAGCAGTTAAGGCACCTGCCTGCAAAGCCTAAGGACCTAGGTTTGATTCCCCAGTACCCATATAAGCTACATACACAAGGGAGCACATGCGTCTGAGTTCATTGGCAGCAGCTAGAGGCCCTGGCGCACCCCTCCTAACTGTTTATGTGCCTTTCTCACTCTTACACACATATTTTCTCTATCAAAATGATTAAATAAAAAAATTAAATTTCTTTAAAAAAAAGAAAATGAAAGCAGTGTGTCTAATAGATTGTAGCTACCCTAACAATTCCAATATATATGTGTGTGTGTGTATATATATATATGTATGTATGTATGTATGTGTATATATATATATATATATATATACATATATATATATATACACATACACACATACATATATATATGTATGTATATATGTATATATATAGTATAAAGATAGAAACAGAACCATAGAAAGACAACCAATAGGATGTGACTGTATGTGTACAAACACACACACACACACACACACACATTTGTAAATAGAGTGAAGAGGATAAATTAACTTTATGAAAGTCCCTCACACAAATGTAGAGACTTGGTACAGACACAATTTTCAGGGTAGGCCAGTAGGCTAAAGACCTATCAATGACTTCCTCCAAAGACCGACTGTGTACAGAATACCTTTACACCTAGAGAGCTATCCTTTCTATGAAAACCTTCAACTGATTGGGTGACGTCCATCCACATTAAGAAGGATAATCTTCCTTATTCAAAATCTACTGATTTCAATATTGATCTTATGCTTGAAATATCTGAGACCATCTCAATAATTTTGACCAAATCTGGGCACCATGGCCTAGCCCAGTTATGAAAGTCATTGTGACAGGACCTTGGGTTTTTGTTAATACCTTAGTTGAAAAGACAATTGCCACATATGTAGATATGCCATCAGATGTATGTATAAAACAAAATCTGGAGTGTCTCTGGCCTGAACCTACAAAGTATATGTGATACTGTACCTGAGAAACTGGAGTTAAACACCTTTGCTCTTATAGAGAATTCTCAGACTGTTCAGAAACTGTTGTCAGCTACACATAGTTAGTAAACATGCATACAACCAGAATTCCCAGAGCTATGGGAAGGAAACAGGTGGAGACTCTGAGAACCTTCCATTTTCAAAACATTTGACATTCTCACCCATTCAGACCCTTCATAAGCAGTGAGGAATTGTGAGCATTCTGGGCCAGAAATCATGTCACCCTTTCAGGGAGTCCCTCACGCTGAGGAGGCCTGTAATATGAATGCTCACCTGTACTGAAGACTCGCATCATCTTCCTGTGTCTAGTATGATCTCCAGAAACAGCTGACAGCCTTACCGACTGGGGTAGAAACTCACGGCAATGAAGGAACAGAGGCCAAAGTTCATGCTGGCCCCTAAAGTACATGGGCCACCCCCTTGCATATAAAGTCCTTAACATGGCCTTAATACTATCCACATTGTGTTAGAAACATACCATGTAACAAAAACCCTTAGTGTGACCTGTCAAGTGCAGAAAATTATAAACTGTCTCTCTAGTATGGATTCTATAGTGCACCCCTCCAGTGAATGTAAAACTATAATACCTTGTTGCAACAAAATCATCTCAAGTTTCTTACCCAACTATCTTCCAAAACCCTCAGACTGTTGCATTTTCCATGGCTCAATAATTATGAATTCTATACTGCATCAAGGTCAACTTTATTGTAGAATGAAGGCAAGGGTGGGGTGGAGAGAGGCGGGAAGAGGAAGAAACATTTTGGAACAATTTCAAGCTATACATGAACTGACATTAGACAGAGAAGCTATTTTCAGAATAATATAATCAAAGTATAGGAGTACTGACATACAACCAAAACCAGACTTTCAAGAAAATGTAAAATCTTAACATAGTATAAACCATAATCATGTATTGGGAAGACTCTACCTAGGAACAAACACTATAGAACACTGTGGTTTCTATGCCATGTCCTTTTTTCCCCCTTAAATATTTTATTTATTCATTTATGTATTTATTTGTTCATTTATTTGAGAAATGGGGAGAAGTGGTAGGGGGAGAGAATTGGCATATCAGGGCTACTAGCTATGGCAAACAAACTCCAGATACATGCTCTACCTGTGCATCTGGCTTTACATAGGTACTGGGGAATCAAACTTGAATCCTTTGGCTTTACTTTTAACTGCTATCTCTCCAGCCTCAATTTTTTTCCTTGAAAAAATTTTAAAACAGTTTTAGTAAAATACACATAACAAATTTATTCATTTTAATCATTATTAAGTGTATAGGTTCAATGGTGTTAAGTGTATATACATTGTTGTGGTATCAATTTTGCCTTGGACAACTATAACTGCAAATTCATTAAGCACTCCCCATTTCTGTCTGGCCCCAAACCCTGGCAACATGGAAACAAACCAAATATCTATTAACAAATGAACAGATTTAAAAAATGTATTTTATACATTTAGCCAGACTAAAAGGGAAGGACATTGTGATACATGTGACAAATGGATGTGCCCTTCTACCTCTGGATTCCAATATCTATTCCATTTCACAATCCTCAGACCTCATGGTAGCTTAAAATATTACCCATAAATCAGTGACAGGTATGAAAGATAGTTGTTTTTTTTTTTTTGTAAATGGGGTCACATACCACACAAAGCAAGATCTTGTGGTCTCGCCAATAGATCTGAAAATAATTGTTTTCAGTGTAGACTTCAGATCACTAATTCTGTAATGTATACTGGTTATATGACTTATCTATATTGCTACAAAATAAAGTAAAAATCTATTTGCAAATGATTTCATTGAATGAAGTTATTGTGCCAGAGTGAAGACAAATGCAGTACTACATGGAGTACATTCAGTGTGGAGGACAACAGGTTGCAAATCTTATTGATTAAAATATAAAGGGTTGGGCTGTAGCTTGGTGTTACTGTACTTGCCCAGCATGAGCAAGGTCTTGGTCCTGGCTTTTATCTCCACCATAATAATAAAAACATTTAAAATAAATTTCAAAATAATGACTTCTCAGACTGGGGAAATGGTCAGCAGTTAAGGCACTTGCCTGCAAAACCTAACAACATAACCCACATAAAGCCAGATGTGTAAAGTGGTACTTGCATCTGGAGTTCATTTGCAGTGGCTAGAGGCCCAGTGTTCCCATATTCATTCTCCATCTATCTCTATCTTTCTGCTTGCAAATAAATAAATATTTTTTTTAAAGTAAATTAGTTCTGGAGGCTGGAGAGATGGCTTAGCAGTTAAAGGCGGTAAAGCCTGACAGCTGGGTTTGATTCCCAGGACTCATGTAAAACCACATTCACAAAGTGGTACATACATCTGGAGTTTGCGTTCAGTGGCAAGAGGCCCTGACATGACATTTACTCTCTCATTCTCTCACTTCCTTTCTCTCTCTGCTGGAAAGCCTGTGATCTTTCAGCTTAATTTCCTTGTTCTCTAGAGTAGCTTCTGTCCAAAGCTTTCCATGAATCAGCTGAATTCAGATAAGTAGTAAGGCTGGTATTTCATCCAGATATTAGGGCCCAAGTTCGAAGTTCTTACCATGGTGTTACCATTACCTTGGCATTTTATAAAATGGTTTTTATCTGGAGGCTACCATGGGCTTGCCTCAATAAATATAATTCATGTACTATAAATCCAGTAAAGAAAATCGAATCTGATCAAAAATCAAGTCCTGCTAGATGTGGTGACACAAACCTACAGTCAGGAGGCTAAAGCAAGATTGAGTTCAAGACCAGTCTGGGATATATACTGACTTCAAAATCAGCCTGGACTACATAGCAAGACCCTATCTCAAAAAAGCAATCCAACAAACAAAAAGGAACTGGTGAGCACCTATAAAAGAAGAGGGGCGGAAAGGATGTAAGAGCTCTAGGGTGGTAGGGGTGTTTGGGGCACTATTTTCCCAACAAGAAGTGGTCGTTGCAGTCATGACTTCACAGCGTCATTATCTACAGCACACCTGTGCAATATTGGGACATTTCAACACTGAAGAAGGAAGGCCAAAAGAAAAAAAGACATAAAAATAAAAGAAGGGCAAGTCATAGAAAAGAAGTAGTTCACTATAGGAGAAACGAGGGAGAGAGACAAAAGAAAATAAAAGGAGAGAACTGTGATCAAAACACATTATGTACATGTAAGAAACCTGCCAGTTATAAAAAGAAGTAGGGCTGGAGAAAATGGCTTAGCAGTTCAGGTGCTCTCCTGCAAAGCCAAAGGACCCTGGTTTGATTTCCCAGGACACGTAAACCAGATGCACAAGGGGGCACATGTGTCTGGAGTTCATTTGTAGTGGCGATAGGCCCTGGCACACCCATTCTCATTCTCTCCTCTCTCTGCCTCTTTCTCCCTCTCTCTCTCTCAAATACATAAATAAATAAAAATATATTTAAAAAGAAGTAAAGCTCATATATGCTGAAAATGAAATTTGGTATTATAAAAAATGTACAGCAATATGGAGAATAAGACATTCTGGGTTTTTTATTATTATTTAGTATATGTGTATGCACACATGCGCATGTTCATGCAAGAGCCACAGTGCACATGTGGAGGCCAAATGACAACATTTGGGTCAGTCTTCATGTTTCACCTCATTTGAGGCAGGGTCTCTGACAATTCACCACATTTGAGCGCTTCTCAGAAATTCCCATCTCCAGTCCCTTCTCATCACAGGCACACAGCATTACAGAATCCACCACAGCTTCCAGCTTCCACGTGGTGTCTAGTGATCTGAACTCCAGGACTCATAGGTATAGAGCAGACACTTCATCCACTGAGCCATTTCCCCATCCCTCATTCTTCATATCCAAATAGTTCAAAGATATTTAAGAATATCAAGCTATCACCTGAAACAGTATAGAAGCCATAATGGTGGATACACAAGTAAGATTTATTAGTGATTCACACTCCAAGGCTCAGGGACCATTGCAGTAGAGGTAATGAAAAGAATGTAAGAGACAAAGGAAAGGAAGGAGTGTTTACAATAGTGCCTTCTAAGCACAAAGTTGCTATGGCATTCATGGCATCGCAGTGGCTGATGATACCTACAAAAGACATGCATAATAGGAGGAGGAAAGATGACATCAAAATAGGAGAACACTTGGAAAGAAGAAATTCAATGGGGGAAGGAGTTGGGAGGAGAAAGGAAATGGGGTAGAGAGGACTATGATCATGGAATATTGACTATATGTATGGAAGTTGTCAATAGAGTTGTAAAAAAATTAATAGTGATAAAATATTTCAGAAGAGGTACATAACAGGCAAACATTAAAATAAATGGGTGGGGGCTGAAGAGATGATTCAACTGTTTGCCTGCTTGCAAAACCTGCCAGCCTGGTTTCAGTTCCCCAGCACCCATGTAAAGCTGATATGAAATAACTAAGGTAGAGTTAATGGGTGATGCATTGCTAGTCTTAAGTGAAGAACGGCTGGAACAGAGCCAGTCCTCCCACTGAAGAGGGGGCAGAGGAGAAGGGTATAGAGGGTGGAAAACAGGCAGCCCAGGACTGTGGTCTGTGGAAGAGAAGAGAAATAGGTGAATTGAGTCCTGCCATGTCCTGTGTTGAATAAGAGTGGTGAGAGTTTCTGTCTGGATGCACATGTCAGAATCCAATGCAGGCAGGGGGAATATGGAATACCAGGGCATTACAGAGCTGGAGAGATGGCTAAGGCACCTGAGATATGCAGAGCAAAGTACCTGAAAGGAGCTGTGCAAAAAGACATTCAGAAATCCCCAAGGAGGTCTATTGTATTGTGCTCTGGCTCCAAACTAAGCAACACCTGCATATGTGAGATTTCATGGGCAGGGCAGTAAATAGCAAAGGGAAGAAAGGTTAATAAGCACCTATTAGCAGAACTACTACCAAATTTCTCACAGAACTAGAAGACGTTCAAGATTTGAAAACTATTAGACCAGAGAATTCCACACTTTAGGGAATGGGGCTAGAAGTGCCTAAAATATCAGGAATAAAACAAAGGTGTCAACTCTCACCACTCTTCTTTGATACAATGCTTGAATTCTTAGCCAGAGCAATAAGGAAAGGGAAACAACAGGTCAGGAAGAAGTCAGATTCTCATTTTTGGATAATCGGATCCTATACTTAAGGACCCAAAGACTCCATCAGAAAACTCCAAGATCTGATAAACACTTTCAGCAAAGTAGAAAAATACAAAATCAACATAAAATAATCAGCAGTTTTTCATTATACCTACATCAAAAATGCTAAGAAAAAGACCTCTACCATGAAAACTTTAAACACTGAAGGAAACTGAAAAAGGACTCTAGGAAATGGAAAAGGCTTCCACGTTCATACATTGACCAAATTAATATAGTTATAATAGTCATATTATAGAAACCAATGCATGAATTCAACACAATCCCCACAAAAATTCTAATGCCATGCAAAACAATCCTAAAACTTATATGGAAGCACAAAAGACCCTGAATAGCCAAATCCATGTGAAACCTGAGGAAGGCTTGGTGAGACATTGACCACAAATCCATGATGCTCTGCCTCAGCCAGGACTGGCTCATTCCTGCATCTTTTAGAGTTCTCTTTAACTTTTAGTACTTCATGCCCTGTGGTTAGTTAGGACTCTTTTTTAATATTATGATTATTATTATTAACAACATATTTCATATGGATACATGTGTTGGTACCCTCTTTTCCCTCATCCCTGCCTCCATTCTGTTGGGGACGCTATTCAGTGGGGTTGCAGGTATTCCCCATGGGGTTGTAGTTTATGGGTTTTGGTGGTGGGAGGGAATGCTTCTGGGCATGGTGTCTCAACCTGTGGCTCCTGCAATCTTTCTGCCCCCCTTCCACAAAATACTGTGAGCTATGGTGGGTGAATTTTAAGTCTACTTCAGCGAGGAGCTCTTGAGAGCCTCTGGATCTCTGCTTTGGTAGGTGTTGACTGTCCTCAGGGTCTGTCTCCTTCACCCTGGTGCTATGTTCACCATGTTCACCATGGAAGCAGCACTCCTGCATGTCTCCCCAGTTCCTCTGTGGCTTCAGCTGTGGCTTAGCTGAAGTGCGAGGGGAGTTTATCTCCCCCAGTCTTGATACCTTTTGATAAAGAAGAACAGATTCTCCAATGGAGAGTGAAGTCAGCATAGTTTAAGTGGGATAAGCATTATTAAGTTGGGGAGAAATTGATGTATCTAACCCATTTTTTAGCCAAAGACTACTGAGAGCTTGACACTGGAGAGCATAATCTTTGTCTCCATAGGATTCTGATCTGGTTCCCAATTACAGATATTGGTTCCTTTGCACTGAGATCTCTTAGCCAATCAGAAAGCCATTGGTTACCCACCAAGACTGTGTGCCACTATTGCACTGGCATGTTCATCCTGTCAGGGAATTTGTTTCTGAGTGGCTTAGACCTCTGGTTGTTTGGAATGTTGTTGGCCACTTTCCCCCAGTAGCTCATGTAGCGCTTCCCAGCACTAGACAGGCTAACTGTCTGGGGACTGGCTTTTTTCTGAATTCCAGCCAGCTCTCTCCATGCTCTATATTGGCAGCATATGGTGTCTTCAGCAATAGGATCTTATTTTTTGCCTCAGCCGGGTAATCAAGTGCTCTGACAGAAAGCTGTCTTGATTTGGGGACCTTGTTAGTTTCTCTAATCAACAGCTCCATGTTCTCTGGTACTGGGAATTATAGGCCAGACACAGAAAAAAAAAAAAAAATTCTTTTAAGCTTAGGCTTCATCTCACCCTCTCCAGGGCTCTACTTTCAGGTGCTCCCCCCTTACTCCTTTTGAGGGTCATATCTTTCAGGCTATCTCCAAGGATAAAGGTTTCTACTGTACCAGCTCATTTTGGATTTAGTTTTGTGTTTGTTCCTCTCCTTCCCTCCCCCTCCCCCGAAGCCCTTCCATACTTATTATATGGGCCTTGAACAACACTCGATTTTTAAATTTCTTTTTGGTTTTCTTTTTACTTGGACAATTTCATACATGTACATAATGTATTTGGCTCATATTTTCCTCCTATATTTTCCTAGCTAGGGTCTCTCCTCTGACTAGGTAATGATATAATTAATGAATTTTAAACTTAAGAATCTTACACTTTCAGAAAAGAAAGAGAGAATATTTTCCAACCAAAGATATCATAAGCAAATAAAAGAGATCAACATTCCACAGGGGCAAATAAATACAAATACACTTATCCAAATCCTAGAAAATTGAAGCTACCACTCTGCCAGCAGGATAATGAACTCTGTGTGTCCATGACATATTTCAGGAATGTAAAGCTGTTCTAACATTTGAAATCAACATGATATACCACATTAGCCAAGTAAGAGAGAAAAATCACACAACCCTCTCATTAGATGTGGAAAAAATGCACCAAATTCAACACTTAAATAAAAATTTCAGAAAGTTGAAAATGGAAACTTTCCAAAAACAGAGAGAAAAAAAAGAAAAGAAACAATCCTACACTATTGTAATAACAGACAGTTAATCCTAGATTAACAGTGTTGTGTTAACAGACAGTCTCCTAAGGACAAGCAAGGACCTGTGCTCTTAGCACAGCTCACGTTGTTCTAGCCCGTGCAATGAGGCAACTCTAGTACCGTCAATGAGGCCGACATACTGCACACTTGCACATGGAGAAATTTTATATATCCCAGATATAACATGAAGCATTGGCCATAGGAAGTAACTGACACTTAACCACTGTTGAAGTATAAAGTCATACAATGATTTTGGGAAACTTTAGTTGATTCTGATAATGTTCGGCATATATTTAACATAATAGTAACTTTTTTTTTCCTCAACATGAAGTCAGAATTAAAAAAAAAATACTTCCACACAAAATTTACATGGGAATGTTGACAACAGTTTTATTTTAATCCCAAAATTTGAGAGAAGAATAACCAAGATTTGGTATATCCACACCATGCAACACTCTCAAGAAATAAGAAATAAACCACTTATACACACAGCATTGTTGCATGAACTTTTTTTTTAATTTTTTTTTGTTTATTTTTATTTATTTGAGAGTGACAGACAGAGAAAAGGAGGTAGAGAGAGACAGACAGAGAATGGGTACACCAGGGCTTCCAACAACTGCAAACAAACTCCAGACACGTGCACCCCCTTGTTCATCTGGCTAACGTGGGTCCTGGGGAATTGAGCCTCAAACCGGGGTCCTTAGGCTTCACAGGCAAGCGCTTAACCGCTAAGCCATCTCTCCAGCCCTGTTGCATGAACTTTTCCTGGAGATGCATAAATAAAAGTCTATCCACCCCAGCCAGGGCACAAACAACAGATCAAAGTAATAATTTCATCCAAGTCTAGCTTGGTGAACCATGAGTTTATTTGGCCTACTTTCATAGTATAGGCAAGGGGTTACTTATAGGAATTTGGATGATCCCCAAACAGCCACAACACTAAAAAGTCTCACCCCCAGTGTAGATGATGGCTGCAGAGACAAGCAACTTTCCACACTCCTGTGCCTCCCATGACCATGCGCAGCTGGGCAGAAGTACAGCTATGAGGAAGGCACAGGAGGGAACAGCTAAAATGCCAGGTGTTCAGTCAGGTTCTCACTGCTGGTAGAAATCATCCTACAAAGAGCAGCTTTTGAGGAAAAAAAAAAAATTATTTTGGCTTATAGACTCAAGGGGACGCTCAACAATGGCAGGGGGAAACGATGGCATGAGCAGAAGGTGGACATCGCCACCTGGCCAACATCAGGTAGACAAGAGGTATAGGAGAGTGTGCCCAACACTGGCAAAGGAAAACTGGCTATAACACACATAAGCCTACCTCCAATACTACACTGGCTCCAGGAGGCGTTAATTCTCAAATCTCCATCAGCTGGGAACCTAGCATTCATAACACCTAAGTTTATGGGGACAACCTGAGTCAAACCACCACATTCCACCCTGGCTCCTATAAACTGTTAATCATCCATAATGTAAAATGAAATGCATTCAGTCCAACTTCCTAAGTCACCACATTTTTTATCAATCCTAATGATGTTCAAACATCCCCCATAATCCAACATCTTTTAACTGACCCATAATACCAAAAACAAAAAAATTTTAAACCATAATAGCACAGAACAAACATTCACACTGCAAAGATGGTACTTGGTATAGCAAAGAAATATTCAGTCAATACAAGATTTAAAACAACCAGGGCAAACATCAAACTCTGTAGCTGCAAGCCCAACAACTCTAGTCAGTGACAAATCTCCAAGTATGGAAATTTGAACCAGCCACAAGTCTCTGGAGTTCCAATTCCACCCTTCTAGCTAGACTACTCGGAGTCCTGGAAAATTTCATCCAGGGCCAGCAGCAATCCTTAGCAGCCATCTCATAGTCCTGGCCTCTCCTCTGGGTCTCTACCTCAATTCATGGTTCATCCTAATGGGTCCATTGGGTCTCCATGCAAGCATCCAGCAAACCTGCTAGACACTGCCCATAGTCATTTTCAAAACACAACACTGTGTTGCAAACTCAATGACCCTCTCTTTCCTGCATTTCTTATACTCCGTAATACCAGATAAGCTGCCAATTTGTTAATCCAGGGGGAAATAAACTTTGAAGAATAGAACACTCTGAGCATCCAGGCCCCTTTAAAATGGTCTATATTCTTCCTATTCTCCCAATGCAGATGAACTGGCTCAATCGCAATGGTTGTAATCTCTCATATAATTGCAGCTGGACAGGCAGAAGTTTGGGTCCAAAGATGTTTTTTTCTGTGCCATATCCCTCTGGACACAGCAGTCCTTTTCTATGTACTGCAATCCTACACAAGTTCTCAGGACACAGACAAAACATCAAGCCTCTCACACAAATTGTTTCTAGTCCAGAAAAAGCTCTTTCTCACCTTCATAAACTAAACCTCACTGTCCTTAGTTCTTACTGCATTCAGGTCTTTCAACTCTGACCACAATAGTCCATCAAGTTGTACTTACAGCACTGCAAGGCATCTCTTAGGCCAAGATTTCAAATCCTTCCACATTCCTCTTGAAAATCAGCTCCAAAAGGCCAAAGCCACAGAGTCAGGTGTCTAGCAACAAAGCACAACACTCTCAGTACCAACATTACTGTTGCAGTCAGGTTCACAAAGCTTGCAGAAATCACCCAAATAGAGCAGCTTGTGGGAAAAGGCAGCAGGAGAGGGGGGGGTGTATTTTGGTTTACAGACTCGAAGGAAAGGTCCACGATGGCTAGGGAAAATGATGGCATGAGCAGAGGGTGGACATCACCTCCTGGCCAATATCAGGTGGACAACAAGAACAGCAGTGTGCCAAGCACTGGCAAGGGAAATGTGGCTATTATTCCCATAAGCCCACTTCCAACAATACACTGCCTCCAGGAGGCGTTAATTCCCAAATCTCCATCAGCTGGGAACCTAGCATTCAGAACACAGAAGTTTATGGGGAACACCTGAATCAAACCACCATACCATGTGAAAGTCAAATGATCTACCTTACCCTTTATTCCACAAGGGAACATCAACAGGCCCAATATTGAGGGTCTCTTATGAGTAGTGGTCACAGCTGCTCTGATGAAGCAGGGAATAAGACAGCACTCCACAACAAACAAATTTCAAAGCATTCTGCTAACTGAAAGGAAACATTTACAAATGTACATAGTGGTTAACATCACTTTTACATTCTGTAACAAGAAAAACTAATTTATAGTAATGAAAAGATCATATAAATGGTTGCCTGAATTTAGAAGTGAGAGAAAATGACTGTCTAGGTATACACCTAGAGAGAACATTCTGGGGTGATGGAAGGAATCACAAGTTGTCAACAGTGTTGGTTACATGCCATGGATTACCCATTTATCAAAACTCATTGAAACTGTACACTTTAAATGACAACATTCTATTGTATATAAATATCTATATATTAATTTTCAAAAATATTCAGCTATCTTAACTAGAAATCACTCAGACTTGGTTTTAATTTAAAATTTTTCTCTAATGATTTTGTCTAATAATTAGCTCAAAGTGAGACTTCATTGTAGTTTAGCTCATATTAGAGTTCTTCAAATTCTTAAATAGAATTAGCTTAATAAGGAACATTTTCCTTATACAGAATTCCAAGATTTACTTTACCCACATGAAAAATCAATTTTCTTCTAAGAGTTCAATTAATGCTTATAAATCATATTAATGAGAAACATGTTTATGGTATTTGAATATAAACACGTTAAGACTGTGATAACCCATCTAACAATATCAACGTTTAGAGGACAATCTAATTCTGTGAACTAGCAAAAGACTTAAGTGTCTTTCCTCCCACACTTAAAGAGACGAGAATGTTCATTGGTGTTCAGTCTGCTCCAGAGAACATGTGTGAAGACAGACTGAAGAAGGCAAAACACAGGACGGCTGCTGCAAGGATGTCCCTGGACCCACTTAGAGAAACGGACTTGTGCCCGGTGTTCTTTCTTCCAGCCATCTGAGAAAATATTCTCAGAGAGTTATAAGGGTGATAAAATTAAAAAGTTGGGGTTAAGGCTGGAGAGATGGCTTAGAAATTAAGCACTTGCCTGTGAAGCCTAAGGACCCCAGTTCGAGGCTTGATTCCCCAGGACCCATGTTAGCCAGATGCACAAGGGGGCACACACGTCTGGGTTCGTTTGCAGTGGCTGGAGACCCTGGCGCGCCCATTCTCTTTCCCTCCCCCCCCCCCCTCTCTCTCTCTCTCTCCCTCTCCCTCTCCCTCTCCCTCTCCCTCCCTCTTTCTCTGTCTGTCTCTCTCAAATGAATAAATAAAAATTGAATAAAAATTTTTTTTAGAGCTGGAGAGATGGCTTAGCGGTTAAGCGCTCGCCTGTGAAGCCTAAGGACCCCAGTTCGAGGCTCGGTTCCCCAGGTCCCATGTTAGCCAGATGCACAAGGGGGCGCCCGCGTCTGGAGTTCGTTTGCAGAGGCCGGAAGCCCTGGCGCACCCATTCTCTCTCTCTCCCTCTACCTGTCTTTCTCTCTGTGTCTGTCGCTCTCAAATAAATATATAAATAATTTAAAAAAAAATTTTTTTTAAAGTTGGGGTTAAGAGAATTCAAGAATGCAAGCAACCCAGTTAATTTAATGTTTATTACTATAAAAATAGCTGTAGATTTAGTTTATTAATGTTGTATTTTCAAATCGTCCACTCGTATCACACAAATCAAAAGCAAAGAGAACAGAGGGAGAGAGGACGGTGAAGGAGGGATGTGTTAGCATACAGAGGAAAGCAATGAAGAGTCATTCAGCTTCCTCTTCAGACACACAATCGTCTAGGACAACGCATCACACTCAGATGTGTCAGGCACACAATCATCTAGGACAATGGCATCACACTTAGATGTGTTAGCACTCACAAAAACGCCTCTGTGATCATCAAACTATGGTCATCTGCTTGATCACTTGCAGAGAGGACAAAGAGAGCTTCCTTAGTTTTAGCAGCAAGATCATGAAGTCACAACCACCCAAACCAGGACTGATGGATGGTCTGAATTTTAAGGGACACGCCAGCCAATGCTAATGATCTACCTCCATTCCCTTTGGATTTAGTTCAAATAAAATCTTTCACAGGATCAAGCAAAACTTTATCTCCATTTACTCTTCATTTTTTTAGCCTCAAAAATATTGTCCATCAAAACAAAGATTGGTTTTGAAGCAAAATGAAAATGAAAAAATCCAAACTGTTCTTGATGCTCTGTGAATATTAGCGTGTGGCTTCCACACGAAAGTTGTCAAACTGTGCAAATTCAAAGGAATGAGTTCCTATAGCTGCCCAGCCATTCTTCGGATATTTCACAGAAACATTCTTCCATAGTATCTTGCCATCCAACAGGCCAGAGGCCAAAGAATCCTGGAGGAGGGAGAAATGTATCCCTTGAAAACATGGAAATGAACTTCTCAAGTCCCCTTATTAATACCATAAAGCCTACCTACTTACTTAGTAGAGCAAAACCTTCCTCATTCAGAACTTACCACTGCAAAATACTATTTCATGCATTTGCACAAAAGTTGAAAATACAGCAAATTCTTCTGAGAGAATAAGCAGTCCCTATGTAAACCATTCCCAATGTGTAAGCTGAACCTCAATATTTCCTGATGCTCTCCCAGAACTCAAAACAAGCAAAAGCTTAATATTTTTACAGTATTACTACAAAATGTTTTTGAAAGTCCATTGAAATAAAAAGAATGCCATTTACAACTGTTGTACACACAGATGCCTGCTCACAGATGAGACTCTGCTGTAGCCCGGACACCTGCTGATGCCTCATTATTACCTAGGGTTCATTACAATGGGTTCTCCCTCTTCCAGAACAGGAGGAATTAGCCCTAGTTGCATTGTTTCCCCTCAATGTCACTACAGTGCCATGTGGAACACTGACACCCAAGTGAGAAAAACAGCAACCAATCTAAAAGATGCCTCGCTGATTTTTCTAATCCAAACAGAGAAACAGAGAGACCAATTGATTTGTCCAAAGTTTCAAAACTGAGTTAGTGGCAGAACTGAAACTAGGAATAAACTACTTAGTATTTTGTAATAATTGTGCATGTGAGTTTATGGCTTCCTAGACATACAATATAAGTACCATAAGATCCGGGACCATGTCTTCCTTGTTCCTGCCAAATTTACAGGATCATTTGGCATATATTATTTGTTGCATAAACAAAAGAACCCTCAAGCATATCACCTGTATGAAGACTATATCCTTTTTTATTTTCCTCGAGGTAGTGTCTCACTCTAGCTCAGGCTGACCTGGAATTCACTATGTAGTCTCACGGTGGCCTCAAACTCATGGTAATCCTCCTACCTCTGCCTCTCGAGTCAGCAGAGTCTCATCTGTGAGCAGGCATCTGTGTGTACAACAGCTGTAAATGGCTGGCATTCTTTTTATTTCAATGGACTTTCAAAAACATTTTGTAGTAATACTGTAAAAATATTAAGCTTTTGCTTGTTTTGAGTTCTGGGAGAGCATCAGGAAATACTGAGGTTCAGTTTATACTTTGGGAATGGTTTACATAGGGACTACCTGTTCTCTCAGAAGAATTTGCTGTATTTTCAACTTTTGTGCAAATGCATGAAATAGGATGGGATTAAAGGCATGCTGACTATATACTTTAACGTCAGCCATTTGATTCTTCTCAGCAAACATCAGGCACCTTCAGTGCCAGCATGATGCCTGTGGTTTAATGACAGACTTTGACATCTGTCATGTCCATTGTAAGGACAGCGTGAAAGCACTGCAGTGAGGCAGCTGCTTTAGAGCAGGTAGTGAAAGAAAGCATGCAGCAGAAAGCCAAGACTTGAGGAGAAGCAGAATGCCTATCATCAATACAGCAAGAATTCATGGAATGGTTTTCAGTCTTCAAAATCATGCTCCATCCTAGGATCAAGACCTAAATGCTAAAAGTAATAAATCTCACTATATTAGGGGCATAACAGAAGAGATAGCTAAAGCAGGGGTGGTTGTATCCAACGAAGAATAGAATATGTATGTTATTATTTGTGGATAAAAGCTTAAGGGAAATATTAAGAAGTATGGAAAAGGGGCCAGAGGACTAGAGAGATGTCTTAGTGGTTAAGGCATTTGCCTGCAAAGCCAAGGAGCCAGGTTTGACTTCCCGGGGACCCACATAAGCCAGATGCAAAGGGGGGGGACATCTGGAGTTTGTTTGCACTGGCTGGAGGCCCTGGCTCACCCATTCTCTCCCTCTCTCTCTCTCTCTCCCTTTCTCTACCTGCCTATTTCTGTATATCTATCAAATAATAAAAAGAAAATAGTTTTTTTAAAAAAAGGAAAGGGGCCAGAGTGAGATGGTGCTATTTTATAGCAAGTGGTCAGAAAGAAAGTAAGGAAATAACCCACACAGAGACTTTAGAAAGCTAACAAAACATGGTGTTGAAAGTAATAAACAGAACAGTATGAAGAGTAAAGTACAGCAATAAGCCTATACACATATGCAGACTTTCTTCCGTCAAAAGGACAGCTGCTGAAGCATGCACAAAAGGATGGGTCATGTAATAAGGGAGAGTGCCTGCACTGTTTGTACAAATGTCCTGTGAGGCACTTCTCCTTCCACTTCACAAGTTCCAGACAGACTAAAACATAAAAATGAATGCCAAGTCTTGAAGAGTTTGGATGGAAAAACTGAAAAAGGATCTGCTGAAATAAAATGTAATACATAAAAAGCAATAAAAAAAAAATGTAAAATGCCTAGCCAGGTGTGGTGGTGCATCTTTTAATCCCAGCACTCAGGAGGCAGAGATAGGAGGACCACCGTGAGTTTGAGGCCACCCTGAGACTACATACTGAATCCCAGGTCAGCCTGGCCTAGAGTAAGACCCTACCTCAGAAAACCAAAAAAAAAAAAAAAAATAGTAATAATAATTAATTTAAATTTACATTTAAAAAATGTAAGATGTTTAGTAGCAAAACTTTAAATCTTTATCAAAAATAGGCACAAGCAGCTGGGTATGGAGGTGCTTGAGCTAGAGTGAGACCCTACCTCAGAAATAAACAAAAACAAAAAAAGTCAGGAACAGGGCTGGGTATGTAGCTCAGCTGGTAGAGTGCTTGTCTAGCTGACTGAAGCCCTCGCTCTGACCCCAAGCACTGTACGCAGCACATGGAGTGGTGCACTCCTATAATCCCAGCACCCAGGAGGGAGAGGTTGAAGGGTCAGGAGTTCAAGGCCAGCCTGAGCTACATGAGACCCTACCTCAAAAAATGAATAATAAAAGACAGAAACAAAATTTAGTATAAAATGGTGGTCTGAAAATGTCAATTGCTGGATATCATGTGGGTTATTTTTACATAAATATATCCCATGGATGGGTGGTATACAATGGCAGACCCCTAGCTCTCTTCATTATTTATCATATCCCTCATGTATTCTACAACAAAAAATACTAGAAAGCTGTGAGAATATAATATCTCATCATACTGACTGGCAACACTTACCTTAATTAGTAGTGTGAGGGTATACCACTTTTTTGCTATAATTTCAACATGGCCAGAAGTATATATGATCCATCCACCTTTAACACAAAAGGATTGTCCTAATTGATATATTTTCAAAATATAAATCACAGAGTCATTTAACATAGTAAAAATTCTCAAGTGGTATCTGTATATATTAGCCAAACAAAAGCAAACTATGCCCCTTCATTTCCAGATCAATACATGATTTAAACCAAAAATCCTTCCTTCAGGCACACATTCCACACATATATATTGAGATTCTACTTTGTGCATTAAATTGTGTGTGCACTCCCAGTGGAACTTATGAGGTGAACTTCAAACTAACCATAACATGCTACGTGAGCACCTACAGTCCACATGTACATTTACTTAACTGAACTGACTGTAGAGACTAAGAGGAGTACTGCAAGACCATCAAAATATTTCTGGCTGATGGAACTGCCTACATGAAAATGATGTCAACTTATAAATGAGGGAGAAAAAATCAGCTACTTTTTGCATTTATTGAAGCTGAGTTCCTGAAAGAAACCTGCGATGAGATGTCAAACAGGCAGCTGAAAGCAGCTGTGGGGGCTGAGGATACACATTTGTGTGTCTAGCTCCAGTTCTGCTCCTGACTAGCTTTTGAGGTTGTGGGCAAATCAATTAACCTGTCCAGATTAACCATGCTGTAACTAGTCAACTCTTATGATAAAACTCTTGCCACAAACTACCTCTTCTTTTGCAATGTTAGTTACCAAGCAGTACATCACTAAAGAAAACTGTTTTATTAATGCAGAAGGTAAGCCAAGAGGCTGAGAATCAAGAAAAGTCACCATCAATAAGGTTTTGTGTCAGTAAAGACAAAGTGTAGCTCAAGGCCAACACATTCTCAGCATTCCTGTGGGGTTGGGCTGAAATGTTCCCCAGAGCCTCATGTGTTCTGAATACTTGGTGCCCATCTGGTAGCAGCATGGGAAGGTTGTACAGCCTCTGGGAGGTGGCGCCTTGCTGGAGCAGGGATGTAACTGGGGATGGACCTTGAGGCTTTGCAGTCCAGCCCAATGACTAGTCAGAGCTAGCCCACTCTTGCTGCCTCCTTCCTCCCAATATGACAAGATGTGATGCCAAGCTTGCCTGTCATGCTTTCTCTGCCATGATGAAACATCCCCTCAAAATTGTAAGCTGAAATCAATCCCTCCCTCCCTATAAGTTGTTTCTGACTGGGTATTTTGTTCCACCATTTTTGTGCATTTTTGGCACAAAAGTATCAATTATGGTCTTTACACTATCTCCAGCATTTTCTTCTTCCTGTCTTTCATCCTAGTATTCACACATCTTACCTAATAGACCAGATCACCCTACATACCCTCAAAAGGTTTGTTTAATCATTTTCTCACTTACCAAGCCTTATAAATTAAATAACTCTGATTTTGGATTGCTAAGTGTTTGCCTCCATATGTTGACTGTCTTCCCAACTAGCCGCACAAGCACTTGGAGGTAATTCTTTGCTGCTCCCAGAAAAACAAGCAGATACTCAAAGTAATCGAGCATATAGTAAGTTCTATTAAAAATGTCACTCACCTATATCCGCTGTGACTTTGTAAGATCCATTTGCAAAAACCCAGAAGAAAACTCCTGATGCCATTCTAACCAAAATGCCACCTTTATCCACTCTTCCTGCAATGAACACTCCTCCTCTCTCAGGGGTCTCTATGTAAACATCGCATTGGACAGTCAGATTGGTCCTGCAGAGTGAAATGGCATAAGGGTACTCTTAAATCATGGCATTCTTAACGCAGTACCACGATGCTACCCCAGAGCAAGTGCTTCCTTCTTCGATCTGAGGCAAGTAAAGAACTCACTGCAACAGAGCTCATCACACAGACGGCTCAGAGAGTCTGCGTTGATGGCCATCTGAAGTTTTGTGTGATTAAGTCAAGCCATCTTTTTGATTCTTTTAATGGATAATATTTAATTGTTTTCAGTTACTTGATGTTATGTTTGTCTTTCAATAAATCTACTGCTCCTAAGAATATGATATTAAAGGAAGATAATTTTTCTACAAGACATAAAACATTAAAAAAAAATCCCAGGGAATTCTGAATAAGAAGGCTAGCTCACATTTCTCACATTTCCAAGTGAGCAATAAATAAAAGAAGTGCTAGGAAGCACTTGTGACAACACAAGCCATTTTAAAACCAGGAGGTTGTCATTTAAATCTATTCATACAAAAACTCATGAATATATATCTAAAAGTCAATTTCTAAAAAGACAGTCAACTCTGTATGGCTCTGCAGCATGACCTCTGAAATGTGAGCAGAGTTTGAAGGCCTGTTAAGTTCTGTGTGATGGTCTCTTCCTGGGGTATCTGGGCTGGACCCATTGAATGTACATGTTCAAACCTCCTGTGAGATGCTGACGCCAACAGTCCAGGAACTACTTACCCCACCTAGGATCTCCTTCTGAACACAGGCAGTAAAGCCACATAATTATATGTCACCCCTGAAGACAACCTACTTCCTACTCAGTATCCAGAAGCAAATGGAAAGAAAAACCCTTGTACACAAACAGCAATTTATCTAAAGACAGACTGAGAATACCACAAATCTATTTTGGAAATGAGATGAGGGAGAATGTGGGATCTATAATTATGTGGCTTTTACATTCCACAGAGTATCTTCCTTAAAAACTGCACACAACTCAATTTTACTACATATAGGAAAATACATGCAGACTGGCACTTATACTAGGTGCACAATCAGGAAAAATAGGGGCAAGCAGGTGTGCTCCGTGCAAAATCAGGAAGGTCCACACCCAATTATCCAGTTAGAACTGAGTAAGATAGCCTATTCTTTCATACATACTCTGACATTGGGGGAAATCTCTCACCAGCATGAAGCCTGGAGTCAGAGCTCAGGCCAGGGCCAGGATTTAGAACTGGGTGGGGGGCAATGCAAAGGGGATGAGGACTCTGTAGCTTCCGCAGATAAGCAACTCAAGGATCTTCCCAAAGTTACCTTCTCTTCCCTAATGTCCAAGCTTCATATCAGGCTATTTAGAAGCATCACATGACTAGCTAAACAAGGGTGTGTATGTGTGTGTGTGTGTGTGTGTCCTTAGTGAAATATACTAGTAGTGGGAACAAGTAGAAAATAATCACCTAAAGCAAATAAAGTAATAAGATATGACACACTGAAATTCCTCAATTTAATGTAGGGGAAAGTGAAATTTTGATGTAGTAGCTATATTTAAGTGAAAAAGAAATATAACCTGTCTCTATACCATATATCTAAAGAAAGAATTGAATTCCTTAGCCAACTAATACTCATTTGCTTTTTGCTACTGCCATCAATTACAGGTAAGGTGGTGTAATTCTACTGTTTATCCAGCAGGTGGTAACACAAAACCAACTAATCAAGTCTCCAGCACCCCCCCCCACAAATAAATAAATAAAAAACACTGAAATCACAGTCTATAAAGATTCAATTATAATTGGGCCATGGAGACAAATTATTTGCTGACATGTGGTCACCCTAAGATATTCACCAGTGGTGACACACCGATTGGGCTCTTAACACAAGAAAGAAAACTCTTAAGTGCAGAATGCACCAACAACACTGCAAAGCTACAAGCTGACAGGTCTGAGGACATGGGTCTCACACACCATTGGTGATCTCCTATGATGCTGATCGTGCTGGAAGCATCAGCTGCCCAGGTGATGGGCCGCTGGTTGAGAACCTGGCGGAGGGTGAAGCGGTGCTCGCTGGGGTCTTCGCTGTTCAGGTAGTACTCGAACACACCAGTCTGGTCAGCAAAATTTGGAGCTTCACTAAAAAATGGGTAATCTGTTCAGAACACAATAAAATCCCTGCTTAGTATCTTAGATACTTATTATCAATGCTTACAGAATCTCTCCTCACTGATGCTCGGGGTATATTTTGAAGCAATTTTGAAAAAATTTAAAATACATAAATAAGATTCATAGCCAATCAAAGTTTAGGTCTAAAAAAGAGATATAGTTCTATATGCCATCTAATTTTTACCTACTTTTCTATCATCCCCACAGGAGCAGCCTCCAAAACAAACTATCCAGTGGCCTTTACGTACCAATCATCTAGATCACGTGCTGGGACAGAATCCTGAGGTTCTAAAAGGAAGTGACTGGTAGAAGTGGGCACATCTCTAGCTTTGGAGGAGGAAGCAGTGCTTTCCCCATCAGGAGTTCAAGTACATTCCAGGACTCCTAGCTCAGTCCCTGCCACTTTCCCACAGCTACAGGTTTGGGGAGATTTACAGAACTACCAGACCCATCTTGGACACCCATACGTCTAAACAGCACCACTTCTTAATCAACAAATGTTGTTTGCTGAGTGATCTAGGAATATCACTATGATGGCTGTGTGTTCTATTTTCACATGGTTTCCCTACATGGCCCATCATCACAGCCTTCTTTAATAGCTTAGGGCAGATCCTCCTAAACACTACCAGGTGGTCTTTAATATAACCTCCCAGCCATAGCTAGAGGAGATGTACTGGGTTTGATTCCCCAATAGTAGTGCAACCGCCCCAAAATACTCAATTCACTGGCACAAAGAAAGGTAGACATCAGTGTGGCTTAACTGGACTCAAAAGAATGACAGTAACGACTTGATAGGGCACTAACAAAGTTACAAATACTAGGTTTACCAAAAACACATTAGAATGGTTATTTTCATTCTCATAATAATCCCAACTTTTTGCTGGCACTGAATAATACAAATTCAGTTAAAATGATAGAAAACTTGGCTATCTTTTAACCAAACAAAGATGAGCATTAATGCATATACTTTTTGACAGATCATGCCCCCAGGTTGAGAGGCACAAATTGACCTATTGCTACTACTAAAGATGGATGCCACGTATGTTTCTGTAAAAACGAAAAATACTCACCCATATTGAAATCATCCTTATAGATGGGTGGGAAGGGCTTGGATGTGGGAGGAAGTGGGTAGCTGCCTTTACGACCTGTGGTGAGAGTGGTGAGTGTGAATAGCTCATCCTCATGCAGCTCCAGGGTGAAGCGGCCACCACTGTCAAGGACCTGAGAAAAAGACACCTCTGTAGTCAGGGCCATGGCTAGGGCTCATCTCCAACAACTTTGAAAAAATAAGCTAAAAGAAAGATATCTCATTTCTGCTAGTTCATTCTGCTCACTTCTAAAACACCTGGGAAAGACACTCTACTACCAGGGCCCTGGAATCTCCTCTTTTGAAGTACTTCGAAAGATTATAAATTATACTTCATATAAATGATTTTTGAAAAATGATTCCACCACATGGCAGGAAGGAGGACCAGGCCCATGTGTATTCATGTCAGACTGTGCTTGTCTGTTACACAGGAAGCTCTTGCAAGCTTGTGTACACTCAGTGCGTGCAACTAGGAGGCCTGCTTGGTTCCTATGCAATACGAGAGAGAAAGTCACAAGAAATCTCATTATTGACTCAGCTGTTACTCATAAGAGACCTCTAACAGTTAAGAACTAAAAATATCCTACTTATTATATGCACAAAATATATTTCAATTTGTGAGTTTGGTTGATGTCCCATTACTGATGTTGGCAACTTAATCTCTTTAATAACTTCTCCTTTGTCTATAAAATGAAGGAAAAATATATATCTCAGAGTATTGTTTTAAGAATTAATCCTGATAATGTTTAGAAAGTATATACTTATCTCGGTGTGTGACTGCTGAGAAACACTCCCTGTGGCACAGCCGTGCTGTGAGAAATGTAGACTTCTGTGGACATTAATATCCCTTGCCTAACTACTGTCAGCACCAAATTTAAACCCATCTTATGGAACTTTGCAAAGTTTTTTTTTCTATTTAAAGTGACTAATATATGTTTGCTTTATTAGTAAACTGATGGTAAGATCAATGAAAATGTGAGGCTACATTAAGGCTTAGGGTTAACCCTAAATGATACTCTTTTTCTATGGGGAAAATCAATTCCTTATGTTATTTCTAGCAAACTGTTATATAAAAGTAGAGATGGCTTCTTTTCTCTATTGGTATTTAATCATCGATACTGACTAGCTAATTAAAAGAACCTCCATAATGATAACAAATTGCATACAATTGTGTCAATTAGGTGCTTGTGTAGGCCAATTACTCCTTGAACCCTTTCCCAGGAATCACCAAGTACAAACACTGTACTTGGCCCCTTGACAAAAAACTAAGTAAGGCAGAGTGCTGATCCTCAAGAACTGATCGCCAAGTACAGGCAGTGTTAGGCCCCTAGACTAAAGGCTAAGGAAGGCAGAGCCCCTGTCATCAAGGTGCTGACGCAGTGGAAAGTGCCCAGCTAGGTTAGCACACTCCTGTGCTGACACTGAGACAGGCAGGTGGGAAGCTTCAGAGGAACTGACATTTGGGCTCAGTCTTGAAAGACAGCAAAGATATTCCAAGAGCCAAGACACCACCACCACTCCAAGAAAAGGGCAGAGCAAGGGCAGAGACACAGAGGTAAGCAAACAGACAAGCCATGTTCTTAAAATGCAACAAGCTTAGTCTGTGAGGAGAGGCATCAAGAAAGAACAGCATCCTCGGCCTCATAGGAGGACAGTGTGGGGTCAAGTGCTGTGCTGGGGAAGGTAACTAACTGGAAATCCCCTGGTGTGATCAAAATAAGCAACTGGCAAAGGTCAGATCAACACTCCAGATACCACACTGATAACAATGTGGTGGCTGCCCTTGACAGAGTCTGCAGGAGCCAGTTTCTAAAATCCAGGAGAAGAATGATAAAGAGTAGGGGCAGACAATGGGAGCAGAGGACAAGGAATGAGGGAGGGAATATGCAGCTGTCAGAACTGTCTACCTGCCTCAGCGCTGGGACATAAGGGGGCAAGAGGGAAAGAAAGTTTGAGATAAGACCTGAATTTCTCCCTTGGGCAGCCAGGTCATGGTGGCAGCACCACCCCTAACAAACTCAAACTTAAGAAGAAAAAAAAAACAGCTTTGAGCATACAAATTTCTATAATACCTTAAAGATTTCTACTTAAGAAAAATTTGGGGGAAATTTATTTCTATTGTGCCATAGCCATAAAATGAAGTATAAACTGAAAACTTCTTCATTCATTAGTTAAATTTGGTCCCTTTTAATGTTTTACTTTTGTATCGCCCCAAGTAATGGAGTTTATTTTAAAATTACCCATAGGGAATCCAGTTGCTTAAAAAGAACTTTCTCCGAGGAGCTTCCAAGTTTGGTGTACCACACCTGCAGCTCTGGTAGTCCACTCTACGGAGGAAGCACAGGAGAGCAGGGTTGAGTACCAGCACATCCTCTGAGCATCTGGGAAACCAGCCCGCACGAACACAGCACTGACAATATGTACTGTTCCTAGTTACCAAAAGAACCATCTCAGTTTTTAAATAGTGACACTTCTGAAAATAGGAAAACACTAATCAAACACATACTTTGTATCTTTTAAATGTGAGCCACTAAGCAAAGGCCACACTGACCTTTGGGAGCAAACCCCTGCGGTAACAAGTCTTCAGAGTCTGCCTGTCTTTCCTCTTCAGAGAAACTTGAGGAGAGCCAGCACAGACTGACTCGTTTTGTAGGAGACCTGGAGTAACTTCGCTGACAACAATACTGAACTAAGCGTGCCCCAAAATGCGCCTGTCATCTGTTCTTCGTGAACATGAGCTCTACAACCTAGAGCTCGGCACACCTAGAGATGCGTCTCACCTTGCTCCTTGTTGACTGATGCCCCTAAGTTGGGCATGCTCAGGAATGAGCCCAGGACTTAATGTGCTTTCCTGCAGGACCACACGCAGGTCCCCTGAAGAAAACCTCATGCTTCCTTTCTTACATGAGGTAATCAAACTCTCTTACTTCCTGGTTGTGCTTTTCATCTTTGCACTCACCAAGATGTTAACCACTGCATTAACACCTAAGAAGTTTGGTGAATGTTAGAAAGTTTAGTGTCTTTACTGAAAAAAAAAAAAAAATGCTTTTCCCTGTGCAAAAAAAAGTTTAACAATTTTCTGGTGGATAAAAACAAAATTCTTATGCCATGAAAACCTAACAGGTGGAAAAATCTGGTACCTGTTTTCCTGGTATAGAAAGAACTTGGTTCCTTTGAAGTTTTTGTTTTGTTTAATTTTTATTTGTTTACTTTTGGTATAACGTTCTCAAAAGATTAGCACTTGAAAGTTCTGGTGCTCAAACCATCAAGAATAATTTTCTTGCAAGTGACTTTTGTGTTTCTCAAAGTCACAGAGAAATTTACCATGTACTGGCTTCTGTTCAGTTTCCTTTAACGAAGTCAGGAGATACAAGACACCAGGGCAGATAGCCATTCATACAATTTGTTAGGAATTTTTAATATAAGACTTCACTTAATAATTCCTACTTACAAGAAATACAAACTTTCAAATCAGAACAAAAGTAAAACATAGGTACTTACAAAAGATCCTTGAAGATCAAAGGTGGCCAACTGCTTTGAAACATTGTAATAAGGTAGAAAGGGCCTTATACACATAGAATGTTTATGAGTCTGAGGGAAAAAATCATGTACATTACTCAAACTGGGGAAAATATTAAATAATCAACATGTGCAAGTTAACAGAAGTAGAAAACATTGAATAGCAAACATGAATTTATTTCAAATGATAAGTTTTTTTCCTAACATAGCCTTAATGAATGTATATTGTGCAAGCCTAGCCAAAGCAAATACTAATTACATGTCAACTAATTCAAACTGAATTCACAGGTGGCGATATTCACACTCAGAATTATCTTTTGTTATAAATGCTTTCCAAATAAGACACATCAAATAAAAAAAACAAAAGCTTGGATGATTTCACTGAAAAGGTATCCTATATAACCTTCCAAATGCATATAATCTGTAGATTTCATATTACTACCATCTTTTACAAAATGGTCACTTTTATGCACTGGGGTCAAAAGCTGTATGAGGCATAATCCATGCTTTACAGGATTCAGCCATCACAGGCTTACTGGTCATAAAAAGTATAATTCTAAACAGACATGTCAGTACCTCACTCTTAGTAACTGATTGTACAGAAAGACAGAAAATCAGTTTAGAAAAAAGAAATTTGAACAATGCTATCAAGTAACTTAATGTGGCATCTATAGATCCCTCATTCAGCAGAACACACATTCTTTGCAAATGTAGCCTTGGACCAAGGTACACCATATTCTTATCCACAAAATAAGTCTTAATAGATTAAATAAATTGAGTCACACAAAGTATATTTTTACTACAACAGAACTAAATCAGAAATGAACAACGGAAAATAAAAGCTCTGGAAATTTTGAAATTATTTAGAAACTAAGTAATAGATTTCTAAATAATTCATGGTCCAAATAAAAAATAAAAATATTCCAAGAAATAACTAGGCATGGTGGTACACGCATTTAATCCCAGCACATGGAAGGCAGAGGTAGGACGATCACTGTGAGTTCAAAGCCACCCTAAGACTACATACTGAATTCCATGTCAGCCTGGGCTAAAGTGAGACCCTACCTCAAAAAATAATAATAACAACCAAAGACTTCCTAAATATAACTTTAAAATGTATCCAAGGACAGTGGAGCAAACCTATAATCCTAGTGCCCAGATGGAAGTGGGAGCAGGATTACCACCAGTTTGAGGCCAACTTGATCTGAATAGGCCTGCACAAGCTACATAGTAAGACCCCTCAATTTAAAAATAAATTAATTTATCTATTCAAGACATTCAACTTACTCTAGGAATAAGTGCAAAGATACAGACATCACCTAGAAGATGAAATTAAAGGAAAACACTAAAGCAGCAGTGGTAGAACAACCCACCACCACTTACAAGGGACTTGATTAGACTAACTGCTGATTTACCACTGGGACAATCATCCCAAAATGTTCAAGGAAAAATACATGCCAATCAAGAATCCTATACAGCTATCAAAAATGTCTTTTAAAACTTGGGAGCAAATAAAAACAATATCAAATAAACAAAAACTGAGTTGATTCACAGCAGAGGCAGCTTTCACCAAATACTAAAATAAGTGCCTCATACTGAAAATAAGTAACATCATATAGTAACCTGCAAAAAAAAACTACTAGTAGTGACAATTACATTAAAGGCAATAAAATGCTTCTCTTTTCTTCTCATAAGTGATTTTTTAAAATGTAGTATAATTGCCAATAACAGCTCCAAGAAGCCAGGTGGGGAAAGTGATATTTACAGTAAGGAAAGAACCAGATGGTAAAATAAATACATAGAAACTGATGAAAACAAAAAACAAGATGGTCTGAAGAGATGGCTTAGTGGTTAAGGCATTTGCCTGCAAAGCCAACAGACTCAGGTTCGATTGCCCAAGACCCACATAAGCCAGGTGCACAAAGTGGCACATGTATCTGAAGTTCATCTGCAGTGGCTGGATACCCTGGTGCACCCATTCATATTCTCTCTCTCTCTCTCTCTCTCTCCCTCCGTCCCTCCCTCCTTCCCTCCCTCCCTCTTCCTCGCTGCCTCTTTCTCTCTCACATAAACAAAAAAACATATAAAAAAGATTTTTAAAAATTCATAGACTTATGTTCTACTGAAAAACAAAACAAACAAGAACTTTAGCATTTGATTTTTATGTTTTATGTGTGTGTGTTTATATGTGTATGCATGGAAGTAACACCAAAAAGCAAGGGTGCTTGGTTTTGTATTACACTATTTTTCCACTAAAGAAGCGAGTTAATTCAATATCAACAATGAATTATTACCATAGTTTCAACGATGATGGTGAGGTTACCTAAGCCATCAGTCAGAGCTACATAGCTTCCCCCTTTCTGTAGATGGCCAACTGTCTTCAGATAATACCAACCTGGTCGAGTAAACTGAGTTGTATGAGCTATAGAAAAGCAAAAGAAGATACAAAATTAAAATGGTGACAGAGCATTAAAAAATAATTTTATACTTATTTAAGTCTGCTTGATTCCAAGAAATCATATTTTATTTTTGGAGAAAGGTTATCGACCAATATCATGTTTTGATCTCACAGATAATTCTGCTCAAAGGTATAAGTGCAAGAAGGTTTTTTTAATGACCAAAAAAATTAAATTATCATCATTAAGAATATTGTTTTTCTTTTTCCAAAGTATAAAATTAAGTTACTTCTACTAACATTTGTACATGTCTATTTAACAGTTTCTAATAAAACTTTCACCAGTTATACTAGTAAAAATTAATTTAAAAATACATATGTGTATATATATGTGTGTGTGTGTGTGTGTGTGTGTGTGTGTGTGTATACATATATATATATGCATATATATACACAGATACATACATACATATGTATATATGTATGATTTTTTAAGTTAATTGTGTACTTCCAAAACTGTGTTATGGTCTCAAATTTATTTCCAAACCACAAGTTTATTGTCACCTCCAAATATGGTCCTGAAAACATACTAACCATGTCTCAACAACTCAGAAAGTCACTAAATTAGTATATTTATTCACCTAGGTAAGTAGGGCCAACAATTTTAATAGTTAAAGAGGTTAACCAACCAACAAATATGTAACCAACTAAATGTTTCCGTATTTGTGGAAGAACTTGTTAAGGAAGCTTAGAATAATCTCATGATTACAAATTTCTTTGACGATAACATATCAACTAAAAAAGAAAAACACAAGGCTGGAAAGATGGCTTAGTGGTTAAGATGCTTCCCTGTGAAGCTAAGGACCCATGTTTGACTCTCCAGATCCCATGTAAGCCAACACACAAAGATGAGTCAAGCACAAGGTTACCCATGCCCACTAGGTGGCACAAGCGTCTGGAGTTCAATTTCAGTGGCTGAGACCCTGGCACACCAATTCTCTCACTCTCACTCTCTCTCTCTCTAAAATAAAAATTAAAAAGAAAATCCCAAAAATGAACTTAAAATTTCAAAAGTTCACTTTGAATTCATCTTACCTTTGAAGATACTTATTTTTTTAAATGATTATGATTTTGAAAGAAAATATTAAGTGCTAAATATTTTGTTAAATTTTAGTTTTGTGTGTGTGTGTGTGTGTGTGTGTGTGTGTGTGTGTGTGTGGTGTGGATGCATGTGTGCCATATTTACACAAGTGGAGGCTGTCAGTCCTCTCAGAGATAGCCTCACCCTTGTTTTCACTGCTGGGAAAGCCAGATTCACCTAGCTCCACCTCCCACTGCCACAAAAACACTGGGATTAGAGACATTACACCTGGCTTTCCAGGGGTGCTAGGGAATCAAACTTGTCTTGCAGCAAACATCTTCAATTACTGAGCCATCTCCCTATCCCCTCTACTAAAATTTTTAAAGAAAAATTTCAGTATTACTCAGTATATTTCATTTATACTACATTGATTATTAGCATGTTATATTCCTTAATGATATGTATGATATCAAGTTCTCCTGTAACCACTATAGGAAGTTCTGAGCTGCCAAAGTCACAGACACATCCATTGCCCCTTGAGCCATGTCAACTGTGTGTTGTCTAGTAGACATTCAGTTGATTTCCGCTCAACTATAGGAAACTCAGCTTGTTGCCACTTAAAATTTATCTGAAACTGCTTTACTCGGCAAAAGATTTGGCTTACTGCCTTTTCAGCTGGATCTAACATCCACCTGGCTCCTTACTATCTTATGAGTAACAAAGTCTTCAGCATGTGATCACTTTTGTCTATATAAGAGTCATGATTTATCTTTTCCTTAAAGTCACTGTTAAATATATATATATATATATATATGAGCACACACACACACACACACACACACACACGTACATACAAAGATTCTCATTACTTTTAAGGATCAATCTAAAGCCATGATATTTTATATAAGAGTTATATTTATTTCATTTAATGATCAAAATGCTTGTTAATGACCAGATACCTATTGTTCACTCACTTCTATTTTATTAGCATATTATTCCAGTCAACAATACTGAATAGATAAAAGAAAAAAGCATCTCAAAGACTAATTCCAATATTTTTAGATATTCTGGGATGTAATGGATCTTTACAAATATATTTTATTAGCAACTACTGTACTTTGTGGTTATAAGCCTACTCCTCTTCCAATCAGGAGGCAGTCCCTTTTTCCCTTCCCCTTCTCCCTCCCCTCTTCCCTCCTTCCCACTCTTTTCTAAGAGCCTGACCTTAGAAAATGCAAGTATTGAATCCAGAAAGTAGGCCAATTACCCAAAATACTCTCCAAAAACACTAGCAAATTTCCCTTAAAATAGACTTAGGCTTAAAATTTGGTCACAGTGTGTGTGTAACCTTCTGTGGTGGTTTGATTCAGGTTTTCCCCACAAACTTATGTGTTCTGAATGCTAGGTCCCCAGCTGGTGGCAATTTGGGAATTGGAGCTTCCTGGATGTGACATACTTCTGGGGGTGGGCTTTATGGGTGTTATAGCCAGCTTCCCCTTGCCATGTTTGGCACACTTTCCTGTTGCTGTTAGCCATCTGATATCAGCCAGGGGGAGATGTCCACCCCTGCTCATGCCATCATTTCCCCTGCCTCATGGGGCTTCCCCTTGAGTATATAAACCAAAATAAACCCTTCCCTCCCACAAGCTGCTCTTGGTCAAGTGTTTTCTGCCAGTAACGCAAAGCTAAACACAATACCTCATCTAGGTTTTTCTGTTTTGTTGCTTACAGTATAATTGAGGGAGAAAGAAATGGAATGTGACCTGTACCTGAAACCCATATAGGCGATTCTACTACATAGTGCCCACTCCATGGCTCCTGGGCAGTCATCAGTCCACACCGCCCGTAAGGTAGTTCTTCATAGTAACTAGCCACCAAATTCCAGGCAATTGTGCTAAAGCATTTGTATGATTAAAAAAAAAAAAAAAGGAAACATAAAACAATCTGTAATGAAAATACAAACTTTAGAAGTCTTAAGTAAAGAGTCCTCTCATAGTTATGGGTATAAATGAGCATAAATATCCAAAACAGAAAATGTTGCCTAAATTCACTCACATGTTTTAAAAAAGATCCAGTTTTAGCCGGGCGTGGTGGTGCACACCTTTAATCCCAGCACTCGGGAGGCAGAGGTAGGAGGACTGCCATGAGTTCAAGGCTACCCTGAGATGACAGAGTTAATTCCAGGTCAGCCTGGACCAGAGTGAGACCCTACCTCAAAAAAACAAACAAACAAACAAAAAAGATCCAGTTTTATATGCATATAACCATTTTAATAATGAATCGTATAATACAAAGCAATATAAGCATATATGGGATACACAATATTTTTACTCATTAGTAACAGAGCCAGAAGATAAATCTTACCTGACCTGTAGTATACATGTAAAATTTAACTCAAATGCAAATAAAGGCATTAGCTATACCTGCTTTCCCTATTACAGTCAGTCTTCTTAATGCCCTAGTTTCACAACATAATCCTTACTAACCTTATTTTGAATTGCTGCACAGTTTTACAACTGAGAACGCTTTAGTCAGACTGTGTTTACATCATGTTTCCACCATTTAACCTCTTTTGACCTCAATTTCCTCATCAATAACTGAGGATGGTAAGTGTATCTAGCTCATGGGGTGGCGGGAAGGATCAGACATGCTAATGTATCACAAAGGGAAGGAAGATGGCCTGTCCTGGGCTGCTGCTATTGTTTTGCCTTAGCTACAAAAACTAGCTAGATCAGCTTGCTGATCTGATTCCTGCCCCCTTACTGCAGATGATAAGACCATAACGTTCACCATACATACAGAGCCCTAAGACTGTGACCTTGTAATTCTCAGAAAACTTAAGTACAAAACAGAAGTTCTTGTATTCAACTGGGTTCCTCAAAGTTAAAAAACAATGAGCTCACCCAGAGAATTTTACTTTCCTGATGAAGTCTTTATCCAACATTTAAAAAAGAAAAACCACTGGCATGGCATTCTTAGAAAATCAAAGCTTTGTAATTCTCTCAATCTAAAATTGAAATCATAATCCTATTTAAAAAAAAACACCCCAAGTGAACTCATAATAGTTCTCCTGATTTGATTCACACATGCCTATTATCTTCTCTAGCTAAAGGTTGAAGCACAGATTGAGAAAGTTTCTGAAAGGCATTTTGTAAAATCTACATGAAATCCCTTCAAAACCCATTTACCTTTACCCTCAACATTCCCTTTCTAAGATTACACTATAAGCAAATAGTCATAAATGTATAAAAGATATTTGTATCCAATTTATTATTCTAGTTTGTGAAAAGCTACAGTCTTAAATAAAAACAACTCATGACTAGGAAAAAGAAAACAATCAAATACGAGAAACATATTTTCTGCACTGTTTATGAAACTTGTGCAGCATCAGAACAACCCAGCACACTGACCAGGTACACAGAGCGCCAGGACCCTGCACATGTTGACTCAGTGAAGTTTGGCAGCTGTTTAGAACTCAGTACCAGTACTTCAGGAGCTTCATAGGGCCAGGCAAGATTGGGAAATACTTCTCCATGTAACAGAACACGCACACACACACACACACACACACACACACACTTTGAAATATACATATATGACTTTAACTCCAGCCCTCAGGAGGCAGAGGTAGAAGGATCACTGTGAGTTCAAGACCAGCCTTGAACTCACAGTTTGATTCCAGGTCTGCCTGGGCTAGAGCAATATTCTACCTCAAAAAAAACAAACAAGCAAACAAAAAAGAAAAGACTTCAAGGCCAGCCTGGGCAACATAAGAAAATCCTGTGTCAAGAAAACAAAAACAAAAAGCATTGAAGTAAAAATATAAAGTACAGTCTCAATTTTGTATTAAAAATATAAACATGGAGGAGCTGGGGAGATGGCCCTTGGTGGATAAAAGCATTTACCATACAAGGATGAAGACACCAGTTAGATCCTCAGAGCCCATTTACAAAGTTGAGCATGGCCATGCATGCCTATAACCCCAATCCTGTTGGGGGTGGAGACTGGAAAATCACTAGGGCTAGCTGCTCAGCCAGTCTAGCAATATAAACAACAGGTATCACGTACAAGTGACACTGTCTCAACACAAAAGAGCAGTAAGGAAGGACGCCCATGTCCTCCTCTGATCTCTAACTATATTAACATGTACAACATGTAGCACACACATGTGCTGCACATACTATACATACACACACCAGACACATCACATCACCACATATGCATACATGTGTGCATGTGTATGTATATACACACACATAAGCAAAATCAGAAGGACATTTTAAGAAGAGTTACTTCTGAATACTAAGTCTATAATTGGTTTCCTTTCACTCTTTGTACTTCTCTTCCATTTCTAAATTCTCTGCAATGAATATGCACTATCTCAACACCAAGCAGGCCAATGCGGAAGTGTGCATATAGATAAGCTCTTGTTTTGTTATCATTATTTGAGAAGGCTAATTTGAGTCCAATAGTTTAAGAAACACCCTCCTTAATAATAAATAGGATCCCATGTCATTCCTTAAGAACTATTTTGTGAACCAACAATGACACAAAATAATAGATCCCAGTTAAGTCAAAGTGAAAACTGGATACCAACTCAACTTTGGCCTGATCTTTTGAAAAGTTTACAGTCACGAAAAGTGGGAAGAAAGGAAGCAATTCTGCATTAAAGGAGATGTGAGTCCATCTCTAATGCAATGCAGGGAACTGCATTAGCTCTTTCTTTTAAAAAAATACAAGCTACAAATGACATTTTGGAAAATATGAATGTAATCTGGATATAATAAACATTTTAAATGTTCATATGTATGAAAATAATACAGTTATGTAAGATAATACCCTCTTGGTTTAGAGAAACAAAATAAATGGTACAGTGTCATGACATTAAAAATGAAGTTATTTTATACACATTAAAATATGGGTAGATGATCCTGTGGCTTAGCCACTAGTAAGAAATAAGGGATTTAGTGAGACTAAGGGGACTAAAGGAAGCTACTGTGAGGTATATATGACCAAAATGTAATATATACATATACACAAAAATACTGAAAAATAAAAAGTAAATGTAAATCAAAATAGATATATAATCAAAATCACAGAACTGCATTAATAAATTATATGTCAATAAACCAATTTTGCTCAATAAATACCCTCTAAATATAGAAAATTACAAATAGATTAGATGTAAATTAGGCCTAAGTATAGGTATATAAGAAACCAAATAAAACTAATGTTTACCATCATTGAATCTAAGAGTTAAAATTAGAGGTCCATTATATCTTTTTTCTATTTATTGCATTCTTCTTAAACTTGTTACCTAAAACCCATAGAAGTAGCTTAATAGCTTACGAAGTCATGTTGCCATTGATGTAATTCTGATTTAGTATGCGGCCCCAGCATCCTGCTCCTATGTCATTGTTTAAAGTGCTAAAGTCTTCAGAAGACCAAAGTTTCTTCCCAGTCAACTTCGCATTCCAGACTGAATGGGTTCCAGGATAGTGAGCCCTAGAAGAGAAAGGGTAAAAGTAAATGGGAAAAGTCAGTGTGTACCATGTATATAAAGCTGTTGAGTGAACAAAAATACAGAGCTTCTTCAAGGTTTCCTATTTTAACATTCCAGACAGATGAAAGATCCAGTGAAAGCCTTTGCTTCCCACTCTTCTATCCATGGATATCTTCAAATGATGGTATAAATCCTTTGACCTTTTAAATACACAAAATTAATCTATGGTGTTAGAGGTTTGATTAGTAGTTATACCTTGGAGGGAAATGGGATTAATGAATAGAAAGACTTCCAAGGGAAAGATTTCCTGGGTACTAACTGGATGGTAGATCTCTATGTATGTTTACTTTGTGGTAACTCATTAAGTGACTGGGGCATTGTGTATGCATGTATGTTAGTTGTAAATGAAAAAGTTGTGAGATGAAATCATTAGACAGTAGATATGGAAAGCAAAATTGAGAAAATTATGAAGAGATACTTATTTTTAAAGGAAAAAAGTTTTGAGTCAAGTTTTACTAGAATACGGATAAAATCGACACTATGAAAAACACAATTGAGAAACATAGTACAGTAATGCTATATGCAAGTAAACAGACAAACAGAGAATTTGAAAGAAATACAGAATAAAAGCATAGTCACAGGAGTTCTAAGGTATAACTGGAGCTTCTAAAATTAAACTGAAATAATAGAAAAATAATTCCTTAAATAATTATTTAAGAAAATATTATTAAAACAAAAGAATAACATTACATATAGGATAAGTAATAGTATGAAACCACTCAACTTTAAAAATGAACAAAAAATGTTACCTAACTGGTATAACTACAAGTATCTCTAGACATTGCCAAATGTATCTTGGGACATAAAATTACCCTCAGCTAAATAACAAGAGGCATCTCCTTAAGCAAGAACCAAGTAAACAAATCCCAGAGAAAAGGTTTTGCTTTACTAGGTCCTATTACTCAGTAATGAAAGACATGGAGAACACAGACATCAGTTATATCAAAACTGTGAGTAAAGCTCAGCACTCGGGAGGCAGAGGTAGGAGAATCACTGTGAGTTCAAGGCCATCTTGAGACATAGTGAATTCTTGGTCAGCCTGGGCTAGAATGAGATCCTACCTCCAAAATAAATTTTAAAAAACAGTCCTCTGACCTTTACACATATGTGGCACACATGTGTCTACACACATACTCTCCTATTAAACAAAAGATAAAAAGAAAAACTTTAAAATTAAAATTTAGACTGAGAAAAAAACTTTTTTTAAATAATTTTTTTAAATTATTTATTTATTTATTTGAGAGCGACAGACACAGAGAGAAAGACAGATAGATGGAGAGAGAGAGAATGGGCGTGCCAGGGCTTCCAGCCACTGCAAACAAACTCCAGACGCGTGCGCCCCCTTGTGCATCTGGCTAACGCGGGACCTGGGGAACCGAGCCTTGAACCGGGGTCCTTAGGCTTCACAGGCAAGCACTTAACCGCTAAGCCATCTCTCCAGCCCAGAAAAAAACTTTTTAAGACAAATAACCCAGTCTTTTCAACAAAATTCTATTTAAAAAAAAAAAGATGGCACGAGAGCCTAAAGAATAGAAGAGACTTAATTACCAATTAATCACAATTAAATGGATCCAGATCTGAGAAAATGAAACTTTTAAAGAATAATAATGGATACATTACATCATCATAGAAAGGTCCTCAAATGCATACATCTAAAGAGAAAGAGATGACTGGAGCCATGAATATTTTAGCTAGGTGAGTAACTTTACCCTCAGAGAATGTCATCAGTAGGGTGGAAAAGGTAAGAAGAAAGGCACAGTCAACATGCAGATCAAGCTGCCAGCCACTGCCAGTGCTCAAAGTAAAGTAGGCCTTACCCTATAACATCAATCACCTTGAAGAGCTCAGGGTCAAGCAGCATGGAAGAAGAAATAGGCTCCCAAAGATTATCACTCGCTATGATTTTCACCCGCTGGAGACCTTGAGAGTCCATCACCTTTCTTAACACCTTGTGAGATATAAACAACACAAAAAAGGTTACAAATGAGTTTTACTTTGTCTCTGTGCATGCATGCATGTGCACATGTGTATAGAGGTCAGGAGACAATCTTGGTGTTATTCTTAGCAATGTCATTGTGGTGGTTGGATTCAGGTGTCCCCCATAAACTTAGGTGTTCTGAATGCTAGGTTCCCAGCTGATGGCAATGTGGGAATTAACACCCCCTGGAGGCAGTGTATTGTTGGGGGCAGGCTTATAGCCAGCTTCCTTTTGCCAGCGTTTGGCACACTTTCCTATAGCTATTGTCCACCAGATGTTGGCCAGGAGGTGATGTCCACCCTCTGCTCATGCCACCATTTTCCTCTGCCATCACAGACCTTTTTAACCCCACTAAGTGCTCTTGGTTTGGTGACTTCTGGCTGCATTGAGGACCCGACTGCATCAGCCATCTACCCTTCATGAGACAGGGTCTTTCATTGGCCTGGGGCTCACCCATTATGTCAAAGTGGTTAAAGAGCAAGCACCAGGAATCCTCCTGTCTTAAAGGCATGGGCCATCAAGCCAGGCTTTTATGTGGCAACTTAGACAAGCAATACCCTTGACTCTACATAAATATTTTAAATTTATTGCTACTCTTAAAAATAAACAAATCCATATTCTCGCCAAGAGCCATATTAGCATATTATATGGAATATCAAGGCTGCCAAACCAGGAACCCATATTCATTAGTCATTATTGGAATCTCCTGGAGGAATTTCAACAGAGGACACATAAAATCATGCAGAAAATGGTAAACACAAACTAAAAGTTTCTATGTCCTGAGACATTTCTATAGGAAAACTAAAGGCCAGAAGGAAAGGCAGTAAGATCTGACTGTAAAACATTGGTGGGTCTTACACCAATACAATCTGGCTGTAAAACATTGATGGGTCTTACAACAATACAATCTGGCTATAAAACATTGGTGGGTCTTACAACAATACAATCTGGCTGTAAAACATTGGTGGGTCTTACAACAATACAATCTGGCTGTAAAACATTGACGGGTCTTACAACAACAGCTAGTCTTTTGAATCAGATGATCTGGGGTAGAACACACTGAAAAGCAACAGATCCCAAACGTTAAAAACTATTCAAACAGCACAACCAACCTCAGCATGGGACCACTAAATTAAAAGGGCAGCCAGAGTGTAGTAATTCTAATGCTCTCTACAGATAAAATACACACAACTAGAAAGACACATATGTAATCATAAGAAAATAAAACATAAGCACAGACATGTCAAATGTGGGATGTAATGGCCCCTGAGCAATGCTGGCCACCTGGCCATGAGATGTCCTGCTACAATACACTAGCCTGTCTTCCGCCCTTGCCCTTCACTGGCTTATCAGACTTGCACTCACGACAATTCTTTTTCTTCCAGCCTTCACTGCCTTCCCTCCTACACATGCCCCTGTCTGAGCAACTTGAGTTCCCCTCCATTTCCTCTTAAAGATTCCAACTACACATCATCTCTAACGGACTCCCCTTATCTACCCAAGAAGAGGTGTCATCCCTTCTGGTACTTCCAGAGAACCTGGTATTGTATTATTCTATTAGGAAAGTTATCCATAACTTTCTATCCCTTGCCCAAACTCCTTGTGAACTCCTTCTAACTTTAAATCAAAAGCATGAACACATGCCTGAGACACTAGATGTTGAGCAAATACTTGCTAATTGACTGGCTGAATGAACAAAAGAAATGCATTGGGAATTCTCTTTAAAAAAAAAAAAAAAAACACTCAGCACTCGAGAGACAGAGGTAGGAGGATCACTGAGAGTTCAAGACCACCCTGAGAATACAGAGTGAATTCCAGGAAAAGAAAAGCCCACACGTTTACACACTCATCTCAAATGAAAAAAAAATGTAAAATTTGAACATAATATAATCACAAAATATTTGGGAGGAAAATGACATAAGGGCCAGGAAACTGGCTTAGTAGTTAAAGGTATTTTTGCTTGCAAAGCCTGCTAGCCTGGGTTCAATTCTCCAGTACACGTGTAAAGCCAGATACACAAAGTGGTACGTGCATCTGAAGTTCATTTGCAGTGGCAAGAGACCCTGGCATGCTCACATACTCTCTCTCTCTTTCTCCCTCCCTTCTCCTCTTTTTCTCATTTTCCTCCCACTTTCTCCCTCTCTCAAATAAAGAAAATAATTTTTTTTGTTGTTTTTTTGAGGTAGGATTTCACTCTAGCTCAGGCTGACCTGAAATTTACTATGTATTCTCAGGGTGGCCTCAAACTCACAGTGATCCTCCTACCTCTGTCTCCTGAGTGCTGGGATTAAAGGTGTGTGCCACCACGCCAGCTAAGAAAAAATATCTTTAAAGAAATTATAAATACAACTGAAAAGTAAACTAGTAAACAGCTTACCCTGAAAGGCAAACTGTCAATTTTTTACCAATTATAAGAATTACTATTTTGTTTTCCTTTTTATAAACTATAAATGATAATAGTTACCTCATGGGGAAGTGGAAAGAACCAAATATGAAAGAACTAAACTAAGCTTGGAAAGTGGTGCAAAAATAATGGTTTCCAAATATGGTGTGATACCACTTCACAAGTAGAAATATGTCACATTACACACTTAAACATAACAGGCATTTCAAAAAAATGATTGACTAAATATGCTATAGATTGCAGAATATAACAATAGAAGAAGCAAAAATTATGGAGTTATGAAAATATAAAATACACAATGGTTTTAAAGTAATGATTGCCAGAATTCTAAAACGATTTTTTTCCTTTGGTACTAGGGATGGAAGTGAGGGCCTCGTGTGAGCACATACTCCACCCTGACCTGTGCAGCGATCCCAATAAACTAGAATTTTAAACTAGAAAAACCCAACTCAATTCTTCAGATATGGGCAATTCGGGGCCTGCAAAGAACCTACGAAGAACTGCACATGCTTCATATCAGGAATATAAACATTAAAATTTAATTTTAGCCAGGCATGGTGGCATATGCCTTTAATCCCAGCACTTGGGAGGCAGAGGTAGGAGGATCACCGTGAGTTCAAGGCCACCCTGAGACTCCATAGTGAATTCCAGGTCACCCTGGGCTAGAGTGAGATCTTACCTCAGGAAAAAAAAAGTTAATTTTATGATACAACTAGTAAAATAACTGCATTATAAATAAAATGTATAGTATTTCTATTAATAAATTTTCTACTTATTTTTGTGTGTGGAAGTATAAGGAATGATTCATAAAAAATAACTTATAAGATTAAAAGATATAGTTATACGGACCTTGATATAATTGACGTCAAATGTCCTTTCATTCCAAATCTGAAACAAAAATTCAAAATGTTAGAAAGTTTACAAATGTTACAGATTAGACATTATCCATTCTGTTACACAGTAGGAGCTCAGTAGGTACTGCTGATAGTCTAAGTTCAGACTACATGGAAATTTAAATATCAGTTTAAATAGATGGCATATTAATAAGCAAATGCTTATGGAGGCCCACTGTGGGATATGTGAGGCTTTGTAGGAAACAAAGCAGAAAGCATCAGTGGACTAGTATCATGTTTCATATCATTAAAAGATGTTTAAAAAAAATTTTTAAGTAGGGGGCTAGACAGATGGCTTAGCAGTTAATGGACTTGCCCGCAAAGCCTAAGAACTCATGCTAGAATCTCCAGGTACCACATAGCTAGACATAGTCATGCAAGCACGCAATGTCGTACAAGCACATAAGGGGGCGCACACATCTGGAGCTCATCGCAGTGGCTAAAGTCCCTGGCATGCCCATTCTCTCTCTCTCTATCTCTCTCACTGTAAGTAAATAAATAAGTAATAAAAACATTTTTTAAGTTGTTAAATAACAATTTACAACCAAAAAGGCATATTTCTAGCAGCCTGCCAAATCTAGCCTATTGCCTGTGTCTCCTAGAGTACTAGCAGGCTTTTAGTTTCAAATGTTAAAGTATCCTTTTGACCTTCTAACTTCTACTAAATATTTATGCTGTGGCTCCTTATACAAAGTCAGCTGATCACAAATTCAAGATACTAATCAAAGACTCTCAGAATAAGATGAAAATAGCCACTAAATCATAGAGGAAACAAGGTATTTTTTATAAACTATAGAAACTAGGAAAAGCTATGGAAAATCATTTGAATTATGTTGGTATTAAAAAACAAGTTAAGGGGGCTGGAGAGATGGCTCAGTGGTTAATGTACTTGCCTTCAAAGCCTAACAACCAGGGTCCTATTCCCCAGCACCCACATAAAGCCAGTTGCACAGTGGTGCATGCATTTAGAGTTCATTTGCGGTGGCTGGAAGCCCTGGCTTGCCCATTTATATTCACTGTCTCTCCCACTCCCTTGCAAATAAATAAAACATTTTAAAATAAGTAAATAAAAAGTTAAAACTCATAGTCCAGGACTGGAGAGATGGCTCAGTGATTTAAGCACTTGCCTGAGAAGTCTAAGGACCCAAGTTAAATAACCTAGTACTCATGTAAGCCAGATGCACAAGGTGGCACATGCATCTGGAGTTCACTTGTAGCAGATAGTGTGCCCATTCTCTATCTACCTCTCCCCCCCATCAAATAAATAAATAAAGTATTTTAAAAAAATAGGTCATGGAGGTAGCTCAGTGATTAAAGGCACTTTCCTATAAAGCCTACCAATCTCTAGCACCCACATAAAACCAGATGCACACAGTATGGCATGTGTCTGGAGTTTGTTTGCAGAAGCAAGAGGCCCTGGTGCACCCATATTCATTCTCATTCTCTCTCTCTCTCCTTCTCTCTTAATAAATAAATAAACAAGCAAACATTCCAGAGAGGGTACAGACTCAGCGCAGTTCAAATGAGGGAAGAATTTCAATTGGTAAAGAATATGGTCACATGCAGTTAACTTGTGTTACTATCAGATAAGAACAAAGTAGTCTCATACCACAAAATGGCTAGTCAGCAGAATGCCACAGAATCAAATTACTTTTTAAAAATGACTTATAAATTTTCAAAAATAAACCATATTTTTAATGTATTACTAACTCCAATATAATCAATGTCCAAATCATGATAATGCTTGGCGCCCACAATCCAGCTCACAATATAGTAGGCAGTCAGCTGAAGATTGACATAAGGCCAGGTGAAACCTCTGCCCAGCCATCCAGGGAATGACCATGGCAACCCTGAGGAGAAAAGAACAGATGCAAAGTGGAGTCGTGAAGCCAGCCTCACACTACTGGAAACAAAACGCCCCTCCCCACTAAAAAATTAGGCAGAAGGGAAATACTTGGTGGGCCCAAAAGAATTATTACACCAGACACAATTTTTTAAAATCCTTTCCACTCTATAGACATTCTGATTTCTTAATTAATCTTAGAGTCAGATCCCACACACATTCTTTCAAAAAAAAAAAAAAAAGCTGGGCATGGTATGGTGGTGCAGGCCTTTAATCCCAGCACTCGGGAGACAAAAGTAGAAGGATTGCCATAAATTCGAGGCCACCCTGAGACTCCATAGTAAATTCCAGGTCAGCCTGGGCTAGAGTGAGACCCTACCTTGAAAAAACCAAAAGAAAAAACAAAGACAAAAAGTAACAACAAATGTTTCTTTCAAATTCATAACTAATAAAAAAGAAATGTACATTCTATCATCTCTACTGTATATTGGAATGTTTATTATTAAATTCCTGTTTTCTAAGGTCAAATCAAACAGTTCAAAAGGCTCATGCTAAATTACTCTTATGAGGTCAGTGTAACACAAATTTCTCATTCACAAAAATATCTTCAAGATATCTTAAAGTTAAACTATTAGTAGGTCAAACAATCAAATTTATTAAACCTAAATGTGTCCTTACAGCAACATAAATGTCAGTGACTAATAAGAAAATACTTCTTTGTTAACTGAAATATAACAAGTAAATCCACATTCTTCTTAGACATCTATTAAGTAAACAAAAAAATTAAAGAAGAAAAAAATGAAAATAGTAAAAAAGCACTAGGTTCCAAATCCCACTGTGGTGGTTTGATTCAGGTGTGCCCCATAAACTTAGGTGTTCGGAATGCTAGGTTCCCAGCTGATGGAGATTTGGAAATTAACACCTCCTGGAGGGAGTGTATTGCTGGGGGCGAACTTATGGGGGTTTCCCCATGCCAGTATTTGGCACACCTTCCTGTTGCTGTGCAGCACCTTATGTTGGCCAGGGGGTGATGTCCACCCTCTGCTCTTGCCATCATTTTCCCTGCCAATGTGGAGCTTCCCCTCAAGCCTGTAAACCAAAATAAACCTCTTTTTTCCACAAGCTGCTCTTGGTTGGATGATTTCTACCAGCAATGTGAACCGGACTGCAACAGAAAAGTGGTACTGAGGAGTGGGATTGATGCTAGACACACCTGACTGTGTGGTTTTGGCCTTTTGGAGCTGATTTGCAAGAGGAATGTGGGAGGATTTGAAACCTTGGCCTAAGAGACGCCTTGCAGTGCTGTAAGTACAGCTTGATGGACTATTCTGATCTGAGCTGCAAGACATGAATGCAGTAAGAACTATGGACTGTGAGGTTTGGCTTATGAGGGTGAGAAAAAGCTTTGCTTGGACTGGGCTAGCAATTTGTGTGAGACGCTTGCTCTTATGCCCATGTCCTGAGAAGTTGTGCAGGGTTACTTTGTGTAGAAATGAACTGGTGTGAGCAGAGGAATATGGCACAGAAAGAAAAATCTTTGGGTGAACTGTTGCCCGTTCAGCTGCAACTGAGAGATAACAACCTTTGAGACAGGGCTAGCTGACCTGTGCTAGGGCAACAAGAAGAATGTCAACACTTTTGAAGGGGCCTGAGTGCTCAAGGAGTATCCTGTTCTTCAAAGTCTGCTTTATTCCCCCTTGGACTAACAAATTGGCATCTTACCTAGTATTATGGAGTATAAGAAATGCTGGAAAGAGGGTCATGGAGTTTGCAACACGGTCTTTTGTTTTGGAAATGGCTAGGGGCAATGTGAAGCAGGTTTGCTGGATGCCTGCATGGAGACCCCATGGGGCCATGAAGATGAGCCAGGAGAGATGCCAGGACCACGAGATGGCTGCTGAGGAGATGCCGGCCCCGATTTCCAGGACTGTGAGTAGCCTAGCTGGAGGGGCAGAATTGGAATGCCAGAGACTTGTTTCTGGTTCTATCATATTTGGAGATTTGTCACTGGCTAGAGTTGTTGGACTTGAAGCTACAGAGTTTGATGTTTTCCCTGGTTGTTTTAAATCTTGTATTGGTTGAATGTTTCTTTGTTATGCCCAATGCCATCTTTTGCAGTGTGAGTATTTATTCTGTGCCATTATGGGTTTTTTGAGTTTATTTTTTGGTATTATGGCTCAGTTAGATCTTGGACAATGAGGATATATGAACATCATTGGAATTGATAAAAACTATGGGACTTTTAAAGTTGGATGAATGCATTGCATTTTATATCATGTATGGTTATCAGTTTATGGGGGCCAGGGGCAGAATGTGGTGGTTTGATTCAGGTGTCCCCCATAAACTTAGGTGTTCTGAATGCTAGGTTCCCAGCTGATGGAGATTTGGGAATTAACGCCTCCTGGTGGGAATGTATTGTTGGGGGCAGGCTTATGGGTGTTACTGCCAGTTTCCCCTTGCCTGTGTTTGGCACACCCTCCTGTTGCTGGGGTCCACCTTATTTTATGTTGGACAAGGGGTGATGTCCACCCTCTGCTCATGCCATCGTTTTCCCCTGCCATTATGGAGCTTCCCCTCGAGCCTGTAAGCCAAAATAAATCTCTTTTTCCCAGAAGCTGCTCTTGGTTGGGCGATTTCTACCAGCAATGTGAACTGGACTGTAACACCCACTTTGGTTATAATATGTTAAATAAGCCCAAAAGTTAGGTGCCTTAACTCTTAAATATGATACCCATTTAGTTCACTGCTGAAAAAAATCAAAATTACAAAATGCTTGTGTCTAAACTAATGTCATTTCATAAAAAGTATGACATTAAAGAAATGGAGTATTTGCAAACAATAAAAAGTATGACATTAAAATAACAGGACACTTAAAGAAATAAAACGCTAACTATAAGGAAGGCACATGTGTAAGCCTTTGTTGGGATGTGTTCAGCATGCTACACTTCCTACATTCAAATGAGGTTTGACCTTGAAAGCAGCCCAGTGGGGGAGTATGTGCTGGAGTCAATGATGTTTTCACTGTTCAAAACATTTCTGGAATCTCTCACAGAAGACCATTTGAAATCATATGCTTTCCACTTCTCTTTTATTACTGTCTTCCTTTAGTTATTGAGAAAATTATATTTAAGTAACTAAAAATCAAATCTTTGTTTTGTTTTGTTTTTCAAGGTAGGGTCTCACTTTGGTCCAGGCTAACCTGGAATTAACTATGTGGTCTCAGGGTGGCCTCAAACTCATGGCAATACTCCTACCTCTGCCTCCCAAGTGCTGGGATTATAGGCGTGTGCCACCATGCCCAGCTAAAAATCAAATCTTTGAAACAGATCATTAATTCTACTTAGTCAATGTAAACCTGTTTCAAAATGGCAAACTCATTTCAGATGATGGAAGCACCCCACCACTTTGACTGTTTAAAATACTTCACATTGCTACAGAACTATCAAATGACTATAGTCCTGCTCGAGCAATCATCTGGTGATCCCATCACAGTGGGCAGGAATTGGGAACTGAACTGTTCAGTATCCCAGTAACTGTAATAGTGAACTGATCATCACTGAGGTTTAATACATCAAGCCAGGCACAATGGCGCAAGCCTGTAATCCCAGCACTCAGAAGACAGAGGCAGGAGGGCTCAGGAGTTAGAACTATGGAGTAAGTTCCAGGCCAACAAATACTACATAGTTAGACCCTGTCTGAAAATATAAAATGAAAGAATAAAATTATAAAGTATGAGATATTAGTAAGACCAAACATTATATAACAATGAAAGGTTATTACTGGCCCATGATTTGTAACTGGTAGCCTAAGGGCAGTACTAACATCACTAGTATTTTAGCATTAAAACTCTACCAACATGATTCCCAATTTAAAGGTTAAAAGAAAAGAAACTTACAAGCATTGCAAATAGCACTTCTTACCCATAAGTATAATATCACGGTTCCTCTTCTTAGCTTCCTTCATTAACCACCATTCATAGCCTCGAAAATAATTCTCATCTAGGGCATAGTGCATATGAGAGGGTTCTGTACCATCTGAATAGTAAGCAAAAAGAAATGACCTACGAATGGGGCTAACCTAGGACACACACACACACACTTCATAAAAGTATTATTCTAGTTCCAATCCTGAAGTTGGACAAATAAGAGTTATGTAAGTTGAAGACAATTAATCAAAGCATATTATTTCAGACTTTTTTATTATCCTAAGCACTGTAAAAGTGTTAAATTTAAAAAATAAACATAACTTTGTATTAAAAGCAGTACTAAGAGAAATGTTATCACCTATATATCTGAAAAAAATCTTAGAATCATGTTCAGGCTGCTGAGCTCTCTGAGTTTTCAATATCTATCTCCAACTTCAAGTTCATATCTCAACTTTCAGCCTCAATTTTAGATGTGAATCTCTACACTTCTGAGCTCTAATTCTTACAACCCACATCATATAATAACAAATGTTGATATAAGTGTGGAGAAAAAAAGGAATGAATATACAACCCTACATAAGAATATCAAGCACAGAGACAGACCACAGCCATCAAAGCCCTTGTGTGCTCTCATGTTTCACAAACAGCTGACCTTAGTATTCTTTTTAGAGGTAACACCAACATCATAAGAACTGGTTTTCATCTATGTCTAACTTACCTTCAGTAAATACTGCAAACCATCATTATAGCTTCAGTCTAAATGGCTCTTACAAAGAACACTTGAACCCTTTGAAATAGCTTGGGACAAGCTTTTACATTGTTAATTGTTTTTCTTCCAAGTTCTAAATCACTCTCTCATGGTTACCTTGAATTCCAGGAACAAGTCTGATCCACAAACATCTTTATCACAAAGGTCTGAAACCATCCTCAAGTTACAATGAGCCTCTTACAACAATCATGAGCGAAACCAAGTTGCCTCCTCAAGTAAAGGTGACTTCCAGGAGCTTTTCAGAACAACCTTGAGCTAATGAACAACCAACCACAGCCTGACCAAGACTTCCTGGTCTGTCAACTACAAAATCCCACACCTTCTCAAACCCATGACCCCTGCCTTCACTCCCCTCTATGCAACCTCACAGTCCCTACTAGCTCCTCAAAGACAGGCCTTTAGCCACTAGACTTTTTTTCTGTTCTTTCCATGTGCCTTCAACGACAGCTCCTTTCCTGCCCTTGACCACTCCTTATCTCTTTGATTGGCATATGCAGATATGTGGTCAAACCTAGTCAGCTGAAATCCCCAGAGCCAGGATCTTTGCCCTGAAACTCCAATAACAATACCACTATGCTGAGGTAAGTTAAACCCACTCGAAGACATGTAGAAGATACTTCCAAATTAACTACAATGGAATCTGACCTACAAATAATAACCAAAATCTAATATCACTGGTAGTACATTTTCTTCTTCATGCAAATTGGTAACAGGTACTACACCAAGTCAACCATATGGTGGCTATGAACAGTGAAGACTCAGTCATTAAAAGTTTTGTTTTTAAAATAAAAAGCTGGATTTTGACATATACATATGCTGTATTAAATATTATGTATTGTATATTTTACCACACATTTTATAGTTAATAATACCTTGCATATTCCATATATAATTAAAACTTTAACTTCTCCATGAAATTCCAAACTTCTTTTATGATCTGTCCAGTGTACATAATTAAAAAAAAACTGTGTATTTGTTTATTAATAATTATGTCAAGTAAATAAGAAGTTTAAAATCTGGGACTGGAGAGATGGCTTAGTGGTTAAGGCATATGCCAGTAAAGCCTAAGGACCCCGGTTCAATTCTCCAGGTCCCACATAAGCCAGATGCATTTGGTGGTGTATGCATCTGGAGTTCCTTTGCAGTGACTAGAGGCCCTGGCGTGTCCATTCTCACTCTCTCTCCCTCTCTCTGTCTCTAATAAATAAATATATAAAAATAAAATCTTTTAAATTTTTTTAAAGTCTGAATACTTTTCTTAGAATTTTGTATTTTACATAAATTTGAAGACAATGAAAAATCTGCTAGATAATGATAAACCTCCTTGGGGTAGGAAGGTTAATGGAACACATGTGATGCGAAAGCAGAGGGGTAGATACTGGCAGAGAAAGGTTTAAGGAAGGATATGGGGACAGGGAGGAAATAGGGGTGGAAGGGATTAACTCAACAATAAGAACTGCAAAAAAGCCATATGGAAACCTACTACTTTGTACGTGAATTAAAACTATGTTAAAAAGAAAAAAGGAGGGCTGGAGTGATGGCTTAGCGGTTAAGGCGTTTGCCTGCAAAGTCAAAGGACCTTGGTTCAATTCCCCAGGACCCACATAAGCCAGATGCACAAGGGGGAGCATGCATTTAGAGTTCATTTTCAGTGGCTGAAGGCCCTGACACAACCATTCTCCCTCTCTTTGCCTCTCTCTCTCCATCTCTCTCAGATAAACAAATAAATATAAAAAAAATTTTTTAAAGAATGTGAAGGTACATGGATGGATAAAAGAAGCTCCCAGAAGGCATATGTTATTAACTGAAAACCCCCGTGCCTGGGGTGAGACACATCCCAGTGAGTTGTTAGTCAGGGACCAAAACTAAATGGTCTCTAGGCTTCATCTGAAGGACACAAAGAAATCAAGCTTAAAGTGAAAGGAACGCTTCCTCACTGCTGCCTCACTTTCATAATTTGGGAGAGTACTGTGCAGGGTATTATAGGAGAAAACAGTCTTACACAGATATGGACCTTGCGTACTCCACAACTGACCTTCCAGGAAAGATGCCTCTGTGGTGCAATACTGCCACCATGGTTATGTAGTAACCAACCCCTTTGTGATCAGATTGCAGGGCTGTTCCACAGAAGGGAATACATTCCTGGTACTGTAAACCTGATCAAAAGTCTGTGGCTCAGGAAGTCATAGGCCCTATGGGAGAAGCCTACTACTGTTACGCTAAATGGACAGGTTGTTAAACTGCCTTCTAAATATTTATGTTTATACCCCAAGATTAGTGTTTACAGAGAAGCTTCTATTTGTAGGGGGCAGAGGTTAAAGTAGAGACTCATAGCAGGTAAAACTACTGAGGATAAATGACTACTGTGTGCTTAGCTGCAAAGGAAATACCTGCATCACCTCCTCCAAGGTTCAGGGAGCATCTGGGAAGAAGGACCAGAAAGAAGGTAAGAGTAGAAGGAGGAGAGGAGTGCTGTGGAGTGCTGTCATCCGGACACGGCACGGCTACTGCACTCATAACCGCACAGCAGCAGCTGTGGTTTCCTGTGCAAGACTGAGCCTATGAACATCCCTTCCTGAATTGGAGAGGGCCTCCCAGGGACCCATGACTCCCAGAGTAGATGCTGGCAGTTAATGATTGCTGGGGAGGGGGAGTCATGTCCTTCAGTGATGTAGCCACTGGCAAGTTGCCCATATTCCAGTAAATACTTCCCTGCCACCCATGCTTAGGCAAGCAACTCTAATTTAATTCTGTAGATTACAATATAAAATAAAAAGACATGAAAGCAGGGAGGGCATTAGTTTAGAAGAAGGGATTGTGTGGAAGTGACAGAAGATATGAGAAAATATTCCAGTGAGAATATGATCATAATATATTATTATACATGCATGAAACTGTCAAAATGAAATAAAATAATTCAAATAAAAATCTTGCACTGAAGAGATGGCTTAGCGGTTAAGCGCTTGCCTGTGAAGCCTAAGGACCCCAGTTCGAGGCTCAGTTCCCCAGGACCCACGTTAGCCAGATGCACAAGGGGACACATACATCTGGAGTTCGTTTGCAGTGGCAGGAAGCCCTGGCATGCCCATATTCTCTCTCTCTCTTTCTCTCTCTATCTCTCTGTCTGTCACTCTCAAACAAATAAAATAAACAAAAAAATTAAAAAAAAATCTCAAAAGAGTGAAATTATACTCTGAAAGCGTAGATTTAATTGTTAAAGAGGAAATTCTACTTCCCACATTGCTCCTACCTGTTGTTTGCCCATCACCACCTATTTCAACTTTCAAAATATGCAAAGAGGCACCGAAGTCTGGCTGTGGGAAAAAGGAACAGCATTATCAATGTGCTTTGTCATGCGATACCTCGAGATGCTTTCCAGTGACAGGAAAACCTTGAGGAGCAGCTTATTCTGAAGTAATCTATTTTCAAAACCTAGGATGGTGAAGCTTATAAATTCTGTGGTTGTAATCACCCCACACTTTGTAAAATGTCCTTGAAACTGTTAGATAATTATTTTCATTACCTTAAAGAGATAATCCAGTATTTCAGAACGATAGGGCTCTGGGTAATTTACTAGAAGTCGGGAGGTTGCCTGGAAAAAAAAAATGAATTTTTAAGATGAATGCAATAAATCTAACCAATAGCACGTGTCTATAGGTTCACAGTGCTGCCTGGCATGTACCCTACTGCACCACTTCTGGGGTAAGTGGACAGCTACTCTCAAACTGCTGGCCTGACCTTCCCTGCCAATCACGGCACAAGCAGGTGAACAGGTTTTCCTCTGCTGATAGGAGGTTTAGCTGGGAGATAAGCTTGAGAAGGCTAATGAACAGCATGATTACAGATTCATCTTGAAATTGAAACAGTCAGTCTTAAAACAATGTATCAGTGACACGTGGAATCACAGCTCACTCTACCCATTAATGTCTTGCACATAAGTCACAAACAGCAAGGTTGACAAGAAGCACTGCTCTCCCCATCTTTGTAAACTCCACCTGTTAATATTAGGACTGGCTGCCCCACGATCCCCAGTCCAGGCTGCACAAAGGAAACCTCACACAAGAACAGTATCAAAGAATGAAAAAAGCTATGTGCAAAGTATAAGATTATACCTCATCGTGCCCAGACCATTACATCTGGCAGCTTGAAGAAATCTCAAAGCTAATAGTTGTGACCATAAACCTGTTTTTTGGGAGGCAGTCTAACTGAGACTGGGTAACAAGGAGTTAAATACAGGATAAACAAGGAAAACCCCAGCTGTGTCTCTGGGTTAGGCAGAGCATCATGTCACTTGAAGGGACCAAGGAAATTGCAGCTGTTTCTTGGTAGCTGTGATGGCTTATATTGCCAACCTAACAGGACCTAGAATCATCTGTGAACGACTATGTAGATTAGGTCAGCCTCTGTGCATGTCTGTGAGGCATTATCATGTTTAGGTTAATTAGGGTAGAAAGACCCACACTAACTACAAGCAGCACCATTCCATGGGCTGGGTTCCTGGACTATGTAAAAAGAAGAGAGCAGGCTGAGCGCCAGCAATCATGGCTCTCTGCTTTCTCACTATGGGGCTGATGTGACCAGCTCTGCTCAAAGCTCCTGGTCGCTGTATCTTCCCCACAATAATGGAGTGTAACCTGAAACGGTAAGCTGCAATAAGCCCTTTCTCAGCTAAACTGATTTTTGTCAGGCATTTTTGTCCCAGCAACAAGAAGATAATTAATACAGTAGCTAGTAGGGTCTGCATCTCAGAAGCCTCCACTTCATTATAATCATTCTCAGTGGGGTTTTGACCCCTCACCTCCTCACACACTTTGGACTTTTCAAAAGGATCATGGGAAATAATTGCCTAAAAAGGGAGGTCTGGCCCAATATGGTTTGGGAGAGGGAAAAAAAAAGGGCCACTCTATCCCATGAATATGCCACCAAGCTCTTCAGAAAAGCTTCTTAAAAATCCACAACTCAGAGCCCACTGTGTTGCTACCACATGGGAACCGGCCCCTCCAGTTTGTCTCTAGAGTGCTGGCTTGGCTCTGAGAAATATTCTGCTTAGCTGTGTTTATGGGACAAATTCTTCCCTTCAAGAAGACAAGATGCAAGGAGAAACCTTCCCTGAGTAGCATAAGCAAGGGAACTAAAAGAGGTGGGTTTCCAGGGAGAAATAGTAGCATACACCAGGACTGGAAGTTAGACAACCAAAGTTCAAGTGCTAAACATGACAGGTGTATGTCAAGGGCAAGATACCTGGTTTTTATGGGACTCAATCTTTCATTCTATATTCTCACATATATGACACTCTGGTGGTACCCCATTACTTTCTCACCCAGAATCTCCCTAGTATCTACCACCAAGTCACAAATACATCTCTAGATCAACAAATCCAAAGCCAATTTAACAGTTTTACCTGAATCTGCTCTTCCTGCATTTTGGATCTTACTAAAACATCTGCCTGAGCTATACACCTGAGATAATTATTTCAACAAATTTCCCATCTGGTTCAGTAACCAAGAGATTCTTTTTAACAAAAGTATTTAAAGAGTCGGGTGTGGTGGCACATGCCTTTAATCTGGGAGGCAGAGGTAGGAGGATCGCCGGGGAGTTCGAGGCCTCCCTGAGACTACATAGTTAATTCCAGGTCAGCCTGAGCCAGAGTGAGACCCTACCTTGAAAAACCAAACCAAAAAAAAATTATTTATTTGAGAGAGAGAGAGAGACAAAGAGAAAGGGGGAGAGAAAAAGAGAAGGAGAAAGGGAGAGAATGGACACACCAGAGCCTCTAGCCACTGCAAAAGAACTCCAGATGCATGCACCACCATGTGCGTCTGGCTTACATGGGTTCTGGGGAATCAAACCTGGGTCCTTAGGCTTTACAGGCAAGCACCTTAATCACTAAGCCATCTCTCCAGCCCTGCTAGGAGATTCGTAATGCCTCTCATATCCATCTCCTACTCCTCAACCCCATTGGCTTAACCTGGGCCTTCACTAATTAAAACTGGACAAACAGTCACAGGACTCCCACCTGCCTCTTTGGTGTCTATATCCACTCTACTTAAAGCTCAATGTTCCCAGGACATAAATATTACCGTGCTACTACTGGTTAAGCCTGCTAAGATATCTCCTACCCCAATAACTTTCAAGATAAAGTTCATTTTATACCACAGCCCTTAATAAGGTGGATCCCAATTCTATCAGCTTGCCTCTGGTATTCACACATCTTTGACACAGGCCTACCAAATAACTTTTAGTCTGCCGTATGTATTTTCTGGCCAACTCCAATTCAACCTTTAACTGCCAGCTCATGGGCTTCCAAGTAGTCTGGCTTCTGCTGCCCTCCACTAAGGGAAGTACTTCTTTGGCCCCCTTGCCACCATGCCTCTATGTGTCCTTAACACTTCTAATCCTGCGCCTAAACACTGCTTTGCTTTTCTCACTTCTAAATCCCTTGAGGACATATGGTATGTCTTACGCAAGTACATATCCTTACCATTTGTCATACAATAAGCATTTACTTCATCTTTTGTTAGGTTTTGTGGTTGTTGTTGCACTGATAACAGACATGAAATGTAGGAGGTTTTGATTTAAACATAACCTGCATCCTGAGTCTATCATTTACAAGCTTTGTGGCCAAGAGTAAATACATTTGTGTAAAGTGAGTTATTCATTTAGCCATTGTTTCACTAGTATCAGACGCCCATTAGAAGCTCAGCAAGGAGAGATGCCTTAGTGGTTAAGCTCTTGCCTGTGAAGCCTAAGGACCCTGGTTCGAGGCTTGATTCCCCAGGACCCACATTAGCCAGATGCACACAGGGGCGCACATGCGTGGAGTTCATTTGCAGTGGCTGGAGGCCCTGGTGTGCCCATTCTCTCCCTCCCTCCCTCCCTCTCCCTCCCTCCCCACCTCTCTCTCTCTCTCCCTCCCTCTCCCTCCCTCCCTCCCCCGTCCCTCCCCTCTCTCTTTCTCTCTGCCTTTCTCTCTGTGTCTGTCACTCTGAAATAAATTTTTTTTAAATGAACAACAAAAAAAAAGCTCAGCAAAATCCCTGGCATATAATATGCTCTGAACAAATGGCAGGCACTATATACACACATTTTTTTAATATATATAATCAAAATCCTTATATCCTAGCAGAGGCTCCAGCACTCCTTGAATGAACAATGTAATTGCACACTAACATACCCTTGACCCTAGTAAGAACTCTTCCTACCTTGCATGATGCTATTGGAAACATATTTTACTGTCTACACTCCTCCCTTAACACATAAGAAGCCAGCCTTAGACAAACAACCCTGCAATCACTCTCGCATAAAGGGGCAAGAGAGCCATATGTTGAAACACATCACAAGGTGATACATTTCCAAATTACTAACCACACTGCCTAAAAAAGGCTGGAAGCTATATGCAATACCAGGAAGAAGCCTTGGAAACATTTCTTCATTCAAAGACTGTAGAACACCTTCTAATCCCTAAAAGTCGACACTACCCACAACTGCCCATGAGCCAGACATCATCCTCAGAACATGATGTGTCCTCACAATGCTCCTGCCAAGAAGATATCACTGTTCCCTCAAAAGAGTAAGAAGCAAAGAGAAATAAAACCACCTTCCAAGCCCATAAAGGAAAAGTTAGGACCCACATTTTTAATTACTATACCAAAACGCTTTCCCTACAGAAATGAAGATTAAATGAGAACAATCTAAACACTCCAACAAACTGTGCCTTAAATAGTTTCACACACACACAAAAAAGTTTTAAACTGGTATGCAAACATAATGTTGTAACCATGTTTGTTCATTCTTTATTAGGCTCCTAAAATGAGTAACTATAGTTACAGACACTGGTAATTGTCAGTGAGTTTATCAGATAAGAATTTCCTTTGTTTTATGAAATAATTATTTTAAAAACTTTAAAATGAGATAAGTAAAAATAAATAAAGACTTCCATTTTTCAGTAAATTTATACATTCGATTTGATATCAAAAATGCTGGTATCAGAAGGCTGGGGCTTCCTTATATGAAATACTGGCTTTTTTGGAAAACAACAGGGATAATACAGTACTGACAAACAAACGTTCATGCACTGAACAAACACACTGAAGAACAAATGTGAACTCATTAGTCCACAGGTTCCTCTAAACTGATATATGTTCCAGAACCTGCTGGTGACACTGTCAGTTAGGGACTACAGAAGGTCATTATCTACCGCCGTTGCTCAGGTTGCTATGCGGGAAACTAGAAACTAGGATTCAAGCTCAATTGACTTTGATGATTCAAGTTCTCTCTGCTTCAACTCCAAAACACGGAAGCCTTAAGAGTTCAGTTCTTAACATTCTCAAGTACAGGTAGCTGTTGTGTTTGTTTAAATGTTGGGTACAAAAAAAATAAAGGAAAATCCCTTTCCTCAAATATCTGGCAGCATACACCTCATGGACCCAAAAGTTAGAGAAAGAGGTCACACAAAAATCAAAGGTGACTAAGAGAATGGAATACAGCCAAGAAGAATCATGCCACTGAAGCCACCAGTTGGGATAGCTAGGGACACCCAATGACAATTAGACACAGAGCTGCAACAGCCTTCTGTTTCTTTGCAAATCAATCCTATGAAATGCTCACGTAAAAATAACCCATCTCAACCATCCTAGTCAAGAGAAGTCTAATACATGTCCACTAAATATAAATTTTGGTTGGAATCCTGGAATGGAGAAGTGAGACGCTAAGCAAAAGCTAGGGAAATCTGAATGAAGTATTGTGCTGTAGTTAGTGATGTGTCAACAACTGGCTATGACAATGAAGCCATTCTAATATGGGATGCAGATGAGAGAACGCTGGCACCGTTTCAAAACTTTCCTGTGAAGCTGAAACTACTTTTAGAAAGAACAAAAATTTTTTTTAATTCCCATCCCTGAATTCTTTAAGTCAGGAAAGGTTTCTCTCAGGACCTGGTGTGAGAGCTTTCTGGTGTGTTTGTAACAATGCAGGTTCTCCGGAACTACGTCAGAATGGAGAGAGCCAAGGCTTCACGCAGTCCCCCTGTGGGCCCTGCTGCACCCCGGGGTGCGTGTCCCGTCGCAGACGGAGTTCCTCCGCCCGGAGTCTCCATTCGCATCAAGTGCTCAGAGCCCAAGGGAAGTTTGCGGTCTCAGATCTTCCAAATGAATCCATGCGCGAAAATAGAGACCCCACCCCCCGACAGCTCGGGGTTGAAGAGATGGCTCAGCGGTTAAGGCGCTGGTCTGGGAAGACTAAGGTCCCAGCTTCGACTCTCCAGGACCCACACACAGGCCAGCTGCACAAGGTCGTTGGCACTGGCTAGAGGTCCTGACGCGCCCATTGTGTCTCAAATAAACACATACATACATAGATAAAGTGTTTTCTTGAAATTGTGGGGTGGTGGGAATGTCCTCCCCACCCCAGGCATCTCGGGTCCCCGGGCCTGCCCGTGGGACGACCATCCATCCCACCGCCATCTCCGCGCCGAGGCCAGCCCGGCCACCCGGCGTGCCGACGCCGCCGCGGGGGCTTGTGGGTGGCCCGGCATGCCCCGCGCCGCCCCCGCGCGCCCGCGCGCCCCTCCGCTCACCCCGCCGCCGCTGACCGCGCCGATGCCGTCGAACTCCCGGCCCAGCCCGTCGGAGTCGTCGAGCACGTACGCGCCGCCACCGCCGGGCGCCAGCAGCGCGCACAGCAGCAGGGACACCGCGGCGCCGCCCGCCGAACCCGCGGCGGTGGTCATGACTTTGGCTCGCCGTTGCCGGGAGGCCCGGACTAGGCAATCAGCCATTGTGTGGGTCACATGACAGCAGCGCCCACGGAGGCGGGTCCGGGCGCCACCATGATGAAGAAGGGCAGCCGGCTGCTGAGGCACACCCCGCCATCTTTAGTGAGGGCCGTGGGCTGTCCGCACGCAGCCGCCTTAGTTTTGCGAACTACATGTTTTAATTTTTTTTTTTTTTTTTTTTTTTTTTTCTTCACGTCTCTGAGAATCGACCTGTTCTGGCTACTTTTCCGACCTCTTCTGATGGCCCACACCTGCCAAAAGAAGAGGCTAACGAATGGGAGGAGCAAAGCAAGAATGAGGACCTGGTGTGGAGGCCCCAACTAGGCCCCAATTCAGAGGTCATTTTAGATGACCATCTTTAGAAGCCTGACTTCTTCACCTAACCTGAGAAGACCGCAAGTTGAAGACACATGTTTAAGTGATTAAAAAATAATAATAGGCACTCATTAAATCTTAACCTGATGAAGGTTTCCATTCTGATATATCCAGGGCTTGTAGCTTAAGGAAGTTAGGAATATTGATAGAAAAAATAAAAGGATGAAACGTTAGTTAGTTGTAGTTAATAAACTGTGTTGTCTTTTGTCCTTGTACTGGTTGGACTGAGTGGTTAAAACAGTAGTCAAAAACTGAAAAGAGCAGAAGGGCTTGCAGATGGTTATGAGATGGTCAAGCTGACCAGATACAGAGGAAGGGATGGGCTCTAAGAGAAACAACAAAGCCAGTCTCAGCAGGCCCCATCTGGTCTCCATAAAGTACCCCCTTGTTTTTAGCCCTTGATTCTCTTCTTCTTCTCTTGTAACGCTTACAGGTGTGTGAGCCTTCCTCCCCCAACCAGTTCGATGTTTAGAAAGGAAACAGTTGAACCTCTTGTGAGGATGGGTGGTTGAACCAGAACAACACTTCTCTGTATCTCAATCCAGTCACTTTAAAGATCAACTTATTTCCCTAACCAGAAAGCTCTACAAACCTGTTCAGGTCTCTCCCCCTTGCTTTGTTCAATAAAACTTGAAGTGCTTGTCCCATTCAACTAATCATGATTGGGAGACAACACAACCCAGAAGTGAGTGCTACACTTCCCCACTATTCCTGAAATTTTATTTCAGCGATGTGCACACATCACATACCAACTACAAGATAAAGTGAGTAGTATCACATGATAAAACGGGGAAAAACCATGCACATGAAATTTGGAAGTTATAACCAATACTCAGCATATGTGATCCCATAGTACACAGTACCCCTTTCACTTCAAAACTTTTGTGCAGTGTGTGAAATATGCAGGAAAGGAAACAAAATCTTTAACAGTAAAGGTAGCCAGCCTCTCCAGCCCCAGGAAATACCTTTGCTTCTTATTAGTTCATACATCAAAGTTAGTACTTAACAGAGAAAACATATTGTCTCCATTTTCTAAATCTACGATTGGGAAATAATTTAACAAGAAAGTTTTTAATAAAAAGAAGAAAGCTATACCAGCTGAAAAAGCCCATCAAGATGTAAGATAAAGGCAAGTTATCAGAAAAGAAAGCATGTGCTCAGTTTCTCTTGTTTCTATAGATTCAGGATCAATGAAATACAGAAGATATTAGAAGAGGTTGGCCCGAGGTCTCACACTCCAAATGGTTTAAAAAGTAAACAGTTTTAAATTTTTAGTATTTCTAAGTATCACAACTTTGATGTTTAAAGAAGGATGAGTAATCTAACCTTTGAAGGAAAATGTGTTGAAGTTTTATAGCTGTCTGTCATCTCACTTGAGGAAATGATTTGACTTTTAGAAATCAGATGTAGGCCTTCAGAAATTCAAGGACAGAGGCCAACTCTTTTTCATCTCAGCACTTCCTAAGCATAGTGCCCATATATTGTATGTATTTCCTGAACTTGAAAAAAAACAGGTCACATGAGATAAAAGGGGTACCTAATTGCTTAGTGGTTAAGGTACTTGCCTACAAAGGCAAAGAACCCAGATTTGATTCCCTAGGACCCATATAAGCCAGATGCACAAGGGGGCACATGCATCTGGAGTTCATTTGCAGTGGCTGGAGGCCCTGGCACACCCATTTTCTCTTGCTCTCACTCTCTCTCTCTGTCTCAAATAAATAAAGAAAACTAAATTTAAAAAAAGAAAAAGAATGGTGGTAATATACTTTCAAGGCATTCTCTGAAGCAGGAGAGGTGGTAAAGTTATTTCTCTTCATAGATAATCTTGTACCATCTGTTGATCTCCTAGCTGTGGATATAACTGATTGGTTGCAAGTGAATAGTATCAGTCAGTTATGGGACTTCTCTTCAAAATGTGTGATAGGCTCTGTTAAATCAGTGTTGTCTGACAACAACAAAAGTTGGTCAAAACAACAAATCAGGATGTGAGGGTGGTCATCCCATTGGTCTCCAGGGTTGGTTCAGCTGATCTGGCTGGCTAGGCAGGGGTCCCTTTTCTCCCTCACTGCTCCATGTACACCTTTCTCAAAACTGCACACTGGGTAGGAGAGGACCTTCCCCAAAAGAGGAGGATGGGTCTTAGGTCAAGGGTGTAAGAGTAGTGCACTTCTCTGCTAGAACCTCCAAACAAGCTCTCAAGAACAAATCCACCTTGTGGAGTAAATTATATGTTGCTTAATGGGCATTTTTCTTAAAAATAAATACAGGGGCTGGATAGATGGCTTAGCAGCTAAGCACTTGCCTGTGAGGCCTAAGGACCCCAGTTCAAGGCTCAATTCCCCAGGACCCACGTTAGCCAGGTGCACAAGGGGGCTCATACGTCTAGAGTTTGTTTGCAGTGGCTGGAGGCTATGGTGCGTCCATTCTCTCCTCTCCTCTTCTCTCCTCTCCTCTCCTCTCCTCTCCTCTCCTCTCCTCTCCTCTCTCTCTCTCTCTCTCTCTTTCTCTCTCTCTCTTCCTCTTTCTCTCTCTGTCTGTTGCTCTCAAAGAAATAAAAAATAAAAATAAATAAATAAATACAAATACGAAATTTAGAGGTAATATTTGTCCTGAATCTTCAGACAGCCTCTCTCCTACAATCTACTAGCTATTGATTAGGACCAGAGTATTTAACCTCTTTATTTTTCTGCTCTATAAAATAGTAATGCTAGTGAAAAATAGGAGCAAAGTAGCTTTGTATAGGCAGTCATTCAGTGACGGAGGCCAAAAGAGAGAATACCTTGCCTGCTTGGACAGGACTAGAACTTGCATCCAATTCAGTCTCACCCAAAATGGCTGCAAGCAATACTCCACAACAATAGCTGTCTTCTTCTTCAAGCTTAACACACCTGGGTGGGCTGGCCCCTCTTGAGTAAGCCTCTCATGTCCACCAAACAATCAAGTCCCTCCATGACATAATCTGAGTCTGATGATGAGGCTCATTCTAATTGGATGTTTAATCCATAAATGAGCCTATCACATGTGTGTAAATAACTCTTCTGGTCCTTGCTTTAGTAAGTTCTCCCCCCTCTCAGTCAGGCTGGGAAAGGGGAGGATTTCTTCTAGCCTGGGCATTTTCCTGCTTGCTTTCTGCATTATGTTTTTGGATACTTAACTGTTTTGTATGTGATCTCTCTTTAAGCCTTTAGTCCTTTACTCTCTCTTAGTATTCTTTGGGGATCTCATGGTAGGCACTCCTGCTTTTTCTTCCTCATGTGTGTGCCTTCTACAGAGGCTCTACCCTGGAGAGTTCTCTCTGTGAAGGAGGTGCGAGGGGATCTTTGGGCTTGGGTTCTCCTCTTTGCTTTCCACATGTGTAAATCCCTTCTCCAAAGGCTTCTTCCCCAGACATGAAAAGGAGATGTGCTCCCTTGCCCTTCCCCCTTTCCCCATAAAATGCTGTGCATGCTGACACATGCCTGTAATTCCAGAGCTGGGAATGCAAAGACAAGGCATCCCTGGGACCACTGGCTCTCTAGCCAAATGAGTGAACTCCAAGTTCAAAAAAATATCCTGTTTCAAAAAATAAGGTGAAGATCAACTGAGGAAGACCCCTAATGTGAACATTAGACCCCCACACAAACACTCATGTGCACACAAGTATGCACACATATGCACATGTATGTGCATGTGTATGCACACCACCCTCATATACACATCCAAAAAAATGATAATGGCAATGTACTGGTATGAAGTTCAGTCACATTAATATTCATACAGTACCTAGTAGAGAAGCCAACGCACCACAAATTAGTAATATAAAAACTTAACAGTATAACTTTTGAGTTTACTTCCCACGTCTAAAACAATGTAAAAAAATATATCTTTATTTGACTTTGGACTTTTTATTTGGGAGGCAGATACATTTTTGTTTGGTTTTCTTGCTTTAATGTCAATTTGTTTGTTCTAAAATCACCCAAGCCCATGTTCAGTGTGGCTGAATCCCCATGAGGAGAGTTTTGGTGGGAGGCAGAATTCTGGCCCCTTCAGGAATAAAGGAACCAGATGCTCCCTCTTGCTGCCCTCACCAACAGGCTCTGACAGTGACCAAGAAAGTGACAAGATGTATGTGGAGCTGGGAAACCGCACTGGAACCCTGAGAGTTCCTAGAAAGCAGCTCTGCAGAGGATCCATCCAAGGTGTCCTGAGGGGCCCAGCACAATGGAGTCCACAGTGCCATCCTAACCTGCACACTCAGGGAGAGTGGCCTGGTTCTCATTTTGTCCTGTGACTAAAACTGCTAATGAGCCTCATTCTAGAAGCTTTACATCAAGCTGGGGACCTATCCTGAGTGCTTTCCAAGTCATTCATCTTTGTTCCAGGTAGCCACAGACCATTTCTATTGTCTGCAACAAAGAGCTTTGACTAACACACCCACCCAATTACAACCCATGACTATTGTGATCATTACAAAGAGTTCCCAGCTGCTGTCTGCACTTCTCCCATGTTACAAATTGCCCGTAGTATTTTTGTCAGTCACTGATCATTATGTGTAGGTTTGCTCTAATAATGGAACTCTGAGTAGTCTTACTGCCCTCCGATGTTTAGTCTCTTTTGGATTGTCAACACCATTTTTTTTTTATGTATGTTTCTGCCAAGAAAGGAAGTTTAGTCTACCTAGATGAAACTTAAGAAGAAAATGACTTTATATTGTTTTTCATTGCTTGGATCAAATGTCTGACAAAAAAAATGTTTTTAAAAGGGTTTACTTTGGCGTATAGTTTTAGGAGACCTAGTCCATCATGGTGGGGAAGGTGCGGTGGCAGGGTTCTGAAGAAACTGGTCACATTGAATCTTTCAGCAGGAAACAGAGAGTGGACAAGATGTTTGACAAGGCTACAAAACATCAGGGCTCACACCCAGTGCTCTACTTCCTCCAAGGAGGTTTCATTTCCCAAAGGTTCTACAACCTTCCAAACAACATTAACAAGCCGGGCGTGGTGGTGCATGCCTTTAATCCCAGCATTCAGGGGGCAAAGGTAGAAGGATTGCCATAGTTCGAGGTCACCCTGAGACTACATAGTGAATTACAGGTCAGCCTGGGCTGGAGTGAGACCCTACCTCGAAAAACTAAAAAAAATAAAAATAAAAAAATAGTAAAAGCATCACCAGCTTTGTTCATACACATCATCCCATGGAGGGCATCTCACATTCAAAACACAACACAAAGTTCAGGAGACTTTAAAAAGGAATTATTAATTGATTGAATTATTTATATGTGTGTGAGACACATACTGTACTGCATGTGTGGAAGTCAGAGGTGACTATGGTATATCTGTGCTCCATCTGTATTGAGACAGGGTTTCTTGCTACTGCAAATAAACTGCCAGACTAGAGATGAAAGCCAGACTACTGGGCTGGGTGAGGTTTGGGCCTCCGTCCCCCACTGCCATAGACTCAGGGGATCCCAGGTATATGTGTTATTTTAAATTTCGTTTTACATAGGGAATTGAACCCAGGCTGACCAGCTTTGAAGCAATCACCTTTAACCACTAAGCCATCTTCCCAACCCTTCAAGAAATATTTCCAAGCATCTAGTCCAACAAATATATGTAGCAATGTTTAGCCACATATATCCAAGCTATTAGCATCACACATGGAATTGACATAAACATTGATCTTGTATTCTTTTTCATACTTAATTTTCAAAGATCTAGGGCATACTTTGTCCCTATAGCATATACTAATTTAGCAAGCTGGCCTTATCTCCTTAGGAGTTCTCTCAGGTACATCATCAGGGCCTTCAGCCTCTCCATCACCCTCAATTGCCTCCATAGTTTGGAACTCTAATTTCACAGACTTTCTTACTTTGTGCTAAGAGTCCCTTCTCTTGTGACAATAAACATAAAATGACTAGTTGAATATGCAAAAAGAAATAAAGCGGAGACACTATAGCAGTATTTCAAAGTTTCGCCATGCCATCTTTACTTGCTGCTTTTGTTGGTGACATTGCATCAGACAGAAAGCTAAGATGACTTAGTTTCATGACGGACCATAAGCAGAACAAATAAAGACCTGCATTCTCCGTCCTGTGAAGAAGTCATAACAAGGCTGACCCTCATTCCATTACCCTGCTACCTATGTGTTAGCCCGAGAACCCTCTGACCAACGTTGGATGTCCAGTCTGTGAACTCAGGAAGCTAGAAAACTGACTGGCTAAGAATTGTGACCCCATGAAACCATTGAGTGATCTAAGTGTCTCAGTGCGCTGAAATCTTCAAGTTTTCATTGAAAATTGCTGTATTTCTGTACTACGTGACAAAAATTTGATAAAGCTGGCAAACTTCATTGCATAGAGTAAACAAGGTTTTTTCATAAACTAGCCATAATTCCTTATTTAAGCAGAAGAGATGAAAGTTCACATTTCTCACGTCTTCTAAGTACATCCTTTTTTTCTGCCTTTTGAAGAGTAAAGTACACAGATACTTGATATGAATGTGAAAATGAAAATGCCCTTTTCCTAAAAGCAGAAGTATGTCCCACTTGGGGAAAATTAGACATTTTGAGAATCACGAGATACTCATCAATAGAAAACACAGATAAGCAGATGTGCAAAACCAAGCAAAATTAAATTATGGATTGTTGTTACAAGTAAACTTAATTCATTGCTTCCATCTTCTGTAAAGGCTTGAGACATTTATTACTAATTTTTTCACACTGAACTTCACTTTTTCATCATTTCAGTGGCAATATATCCTCGCTCTTAAAGTTAATATATAATAACTTACTCTGAACATGTTATGTGTCTTATAAATGTATTAGCTGTATAATTTTCATCAAAAGACAAAGAAAGCTGTAAAACATTCACATTCATGATATGCCTGGGTTAACTCCAAGATTGAAATCTCTTTTTCCATCTCTGGGTAAAAAAGAACCCCATTTCCAACAACCTTTAATGTCATTTGACAAACAAAGACTTAGCTGTTCTGATGAACAGCCTAAAAATTGATTCTATCTTCACAAGGTAATATTCTTATTTTCAGGTCTATGAAAGTATATTAAGACACAGTATGCCTAACTTTCATATATCTGAAAAGTAAGAAGTTCTAGGAACTAATTTCCCTTCATATTAAATCACTTATAGATTTGGCAATGGCTTTGAGCTTGTTAAAGTACTACATACAGTTTTAAAATAATAATCTATATCATTCTTAAATAAATCTTATTTACTTGTCCAAGCCAGTTACATTATTTGCTTTTAGCAATCTCTACTTTCTAGCCTCAGAGGAAAATTAAAAGAAAAAATGGATTTATAATCTAATACTACATATAGACTCCCATTAGCCTCACAAAAGTAAAAAAACAGACTACACAAAGTTGGCTACTTGGCTTCCTAGGTACCTACCCCATTTTTGCCATTAAACCCCACAATATCCACCATTTATCACCCGACCATTCTCCCTCTTTTGTCTCACTACCATGAATTTGATCAGTCTGGATGGGTCTACAAAATCCTCTACCAGCTCATACATCCAAATGGCTTATCTTACCTTATTTGAACATCGCATGGAGTTGCCATTGCATCTGCATCCGTTATTACTGAACAGTTCTCCTCGACCTGGAGACATACTCCTTTTGGGTTCCCCAGTGTTTCTCAGCACACAGTACCTGAAGCATATAATTGGTAGATACATTAGCATGTTGCACAAATGAATGAGTGAAATACATGGCACACATTCTGTTAAGTAAAACATGCACCTCAGTTCATGTTTGTAATTAGGACGTAAAGAAAAATGGGTTATAAAATTTAAATGACAACAAATGACAAAAACATCCTCTAAACTACTTAAGAGATTTTTTTTGTTTGAACTTGGGTAATGTAAGCCTTCCCATTAAGATGCTGCTTCCCCATTGGTTTATGACAAAATATGAGTGCAATTTCCTGTCCCCACAATAGTGCTGGTTTCTCTTCTTGATGCAAGCAGATTTATCAGCCTCCTCAGTCGAGAAAAAACATCATTCCAAGAGACAGGGGTAAGTTTAAAAACTAGAATGAGACTTTAAAGGATATAACATACTTTGGCATGATTATCAGTAGTGCTGGTAAGGTTTCATCTGGTTTGGGCTGTGTAAAATGTAGCAAATGTAAGAGAGAAATGAGGAAGATGCCTGGCTTCCTCTACTTTAAACAGCGGTAAAGTGATGTCAAAATATAAATTTAGAACGAGTTAGGTAAAAGTATGGGGTACAAAAGGAGAATATCTGTGCTCTGTTTTATTTCAGGAAATGGTGTATTGGCAAACTGCACGGGTCAGGAAAAAGCCCTACCACTTCCTGGCTGAAAAGCTTTCTGGCATTGTTTCCTCATCCATTCAATGGTCCAGTAATACTTTTTGTACTTATCAGAAATCATGTGAAGCTAAGAAGTTAAGTTTGCAGTGTCAGTAAGCATCAATTATAACTTTTGTTAATAAATTACTACAGGGTCTGAAACAGAAGTCTTAAAAAACAGGTAGTAAATTTCTAAGTGAAAGCAAACATTTCTTATGGTACTATAGGAAAAGTTTCCTTTTGGTTACTGCTATCAATTGAATTATTTTTAGTGCTGACTAGGATATGCATTATTTTATTACAGATTGTCTTTTTGAACACTTGACAAAATAAAAATTTCAAATATCCATATTTCTCATTGCTGTTGTTAAAAACCATTTTCTCAAAATCTGATTAGGAGTCAAAATGATATTTGGAAAGATGTGTGAATAACCATGTGTCCCCTTACAATTTTAGATGCACTTTCATTGAATTAACATGACTTGGCATAGCACAGGAAGTATTACTGTTCACATCATACTGAGGACCTGGGCTCCTCTGTGATCTTCTGGCCAGATGCAGGGGCAACACAATGAGCACTGGTATATTGTGGATGTTCATAAATAATGAAGGCTTGCCAGGTGCTAGATCTCAGCCATCATCTCATTTAACCCTCCCAACAACACTGTGGTATGGGCACTAACTTACACTTGAGGAGACTAGAACTTAAAGATAAGAAGAACCACGGGTACTCCAAGGGCCTTTGAGGGCCTTGCAAACAGCTTCTAGCTTTGGCCGCCTCTGTTGCCCAACAGAGTAGAGAGAGACCTGGTATCTGCTTCATCAAAACTCTCTGTCTTGTGGCCGCTTTACCCAGGCAGGAAATGCCTTAACAGCTAGAAAATTTCATTCCGTCAATAACTTCAAAACCTTACTCAAATCATTTCCTCCATCTTACATATATTTTTACTTTTTCTTTTAGAGAAAAATGCATATTTATTTAGTAACACTGACAAGGAGCCACTGGCCATGCTCCTATTTTGGTTCTGGCCTTAAAGGGAGAGACTTACGGGTTAGTTGTTTTCTCTGAGCTGCATAAGCCTGCTGCAGGTCATGATGTGGACCACTCTGAGCTCCATCTTAAACATCTTACTAAATCCTTCCTGCATCTCAGCTGTTGTCTAGTGTCATTTTCATCCTTCAGTTCTAGCCTTGAGAAATACCGTTCAGATAAATTTTCTCTGTGCGAAAATGTTTCATTTTTGTTCTGGTCTTTGCAATCTAGTTCTATCAAGAATATACTTATTTCATTGCATTGATAATATATTGTCTCAGCAATGTGGATATAGCAATTTTTTGTCTTCTGGTTCCAATTATTGCTATTGATACACCCTTTGTAGGCCTAAAATTATCCCTTGTAGATAATCCGTCTTTTTGCTCTAGCTCTTTCCATTTCCTTAGTCTTTGGTATATGCAGTTTGATTACAGTGTGTCTAGAAATCACCCATTCTATTTGCAAACATAGCTGTTCTCTGGTCTCCCTTTACTCGATGATGGAATTCAACTTACACATATGTGGACCTTCATACTTTCTTCTCCACGTCTCTGGTATTTTCTTATAACTGATAACGTTGATTTCTTTGAATTTATTTTGCAATAATACTAATTCACTCTTCAGCTTCATCTAGCTTGTTGGTTGGTTTTTGAAAAAGAAAACTACTATTATATTTTTAATTCTATAAAGTCTATTCTATTTTTTCTAACTTTTTTATGAGAGAGAAAACTGGCATGCCAGGACCTCCAGCCAGTGCGATCAAACTCCGGACGTGTGCCCCACCATGCGCATGTCTGCGACCTTGCACGCTTGTGTCACCTTTTGCGTCTGGCTTATGTGAGACCTACAGAGTCGAACACCGGTCCTCAGGCTTCGCAGGCGAATGCCTTAACCACTAAGCTATCTCTCCAGCCCTTTTCTGTTTTTGTAGACGGTCATCTTTATAGTCTCTCCTCTTCACCCTCCTTCTCTCTCTCCCTCTCTCCCTCCAGTTAAGCATGTATGTTGCCTGGACTAAACTAACACTGCAGGCTCACACCCTTTCCAAGCTAGGACCTGCTGGATGCAGTGAATACACAGGGATGGATTTTATTTTAATTTATTTTGTTTTATTACAGCTCCTCACAGAATCCAAGCTGGAATAAGGAACTTGCTAGCTTTCCTCTGCTGTCTTCAAATCTCTGTGGAGTGTGTGTGTGTGTGTGTGTGTGTGTGTGTGTGTGTGTTCTTTTATTTGTTTGCCTTTTTCCTGAAGACAGAGACTCCAGGATCCCAGTGGGGTTGGGGGATGGTGGAGGGTCCCCTCTGTCAGCATGGGTGCAAGATTTGTGCTTCATTTCTGATTCAGAGGTTCTAGTGGTTTTACCCATGCATGCATTTGGAGTACCTGCAGCCTTCTTTCTCTCTTCTTTTTTTTCCATCACAAATATTTTCCTCTTTGAAGGGTTTCCTATTGCTTTAAAAGGCTGCTGATTGTGTTTTGTCTCACACCTGTAGCTGTGATAGCACTGCAAGGCCTTGGGGGAGTTAGTTCTCCCTTTAGAAGGGGCGGTATCCTGGGTTAGTCACATTCTAGCAGCAGAGTCCTTGTGCCTTGCGAAGGCAGAACCTTCTGTGCTTAGGACTCATCTATCCTAGAGTGGGAGCAGTCTGGGTGACCTCCAAGCTGTCCCTGCAAAGATTTCTGTAAAAGTTCCATTAGGGGACTCACCCAAACCACCAAAGTGCCCCACCAACCCTAAGTGAAAGATGGACTCTATGCTTAAGTGATTCTATGCTATCATAGCTTTGAAAAGGAACAAATCGAATAGACAGCTATGTCTAAAAACAGAAATTGGTAATCACAAGATGTTACCGCTATCAATAAAAAAAAAAAAAAGAGGGAATGTGGAATATAGGACAGTGGTTAAAAGTGTGCTTTCAAAGCCTACTGGATCAGGTTCTATGCCACCAAAAGTGGCACATCTAATGTTCCTTTACATCAGCAAGAGGCGCTGGCATATCTTCCCCATACTCACACATAATAAATAAATAAATAGTATTTTTGAAAAAGAAAAAGAGCATGAGGGATTGTATATGAAATTTAGTAAAGAAATTGTGTATCCATGTAGATTATCAATCCTCCAGAGCATTTACTGAATCCTCAGCACCAATGAAATAACAAAACTTATCTACTGATCACAACCAAATAATTACACTTTTTATTTTCAGTTGTTAAGATGGGTTTTGTAGTTATAAATTCTGGCTATGATTTTTAGGTCATGAGAAACCTAATACCTTCCAATCTAGCATTCTTTTTGTGTAATTCTTATTTGAAGTGGACAAAATATCTAGTTTGGTTTTATTTTCTAAGTTTGATTAAATAATTTTTCCATTTAAATAACATTATAACTTACAGTATTTCCAGTACCTTCAATAAATGAAAGTCATGATTGTCATGGAATTCTATATCTTAAAATATCTGACCTATAGTTCATCTTTCATTACAGAACTAGGGCATTTAAAGAAGAATGTCAATCGCTGTGAAAATAAAGTGTTATATATTCACGTCTGCATCGACCTCTATCTCCTGTTGAGATGCATGAGGAAAATTAAGTGGATTTTAGCTCATGGAGGACAAGGGACGCCCCCGTTGTTCCTGGAGGCTTCTTTGCCAGCGCTCTACTGTAACAAGCACGTCCGCTTCTGTTCCTTTAACTCGGCTGACCTTTTTACTTTAAGCTCCAGGAGTTGGATTCTGACTTCCAACAGTTAATAGCCCTGTGAAAACTGATTCACACTCTAAACGTTCTGATGAGTTGCTTAGGACTTTAGAAACCAAGGGAGGGGGGATTGGGAAATAAAAGAATCAAAGAGAACTTAATGTTGAAAACCTACAAGAGGGGGAGTTGGGCCAGACCTTTCCTTTCCCGTTTACCCCCTCCCCTCCCTGGCCCTGCCTCCCCCCCACCCCCAACCAAGACACAATGAACAGCACGTGCCTCCAGGAGCCCCACGACGTGGACCACTACCTGTTCCCGGTGGTCTACATCTTCGTGATCGTCGTCAGCGTCCCCGCCAATATCGGGTCTCTGTGCGTGTCCTTCCTGCAAGCGCGGAAGGAGAACGAGCTGGGCATTTACCTCTTCAGCTTGTCCCTGTCCGACCTGCTCTACACGTCCACGCTGCCCGTGTGGGTCCACTACACCTGGAACGAGGACAACTGGACCTTCTCCCCGGGCCTGTGCAAGGGCAGCGCCTTCCTCATGTACCTGAACTTCTACAGCAGCACCGCCTTCCTCACCTGCATCGCCCTGGACCGCTACCTGGCGGTGGTGCACCCGCTGAGGTTCTCCTTCCTGAGGACCAGGAGGTTCGCCCTGGCCGCCAGCCTGTGCGTGTGGACGCTGGAGTCCCTCTTCAACGCCGTCATCCTGTGGCAAGACGAAACGGCCGTGGAGTACTGCAATGCCACCAGGGCCAACTTCACCTTGTGCTACGACAAGTACCCGCTGGAGACGTGGCAGATCCACCTCAACCTGTTCAGGACGTGCGCAGGGTACGTGGTGCCCCTGGGCACCATCATGGTCTGCAACCAGAAAGTCTACCAGGCTGTGAGGCAGAACCAGGCCACGGAGAGCGGCGAGAAGGCCAGGATCGTCCGGCTGCTGGTCAGCGTCACGCTGACCTTCGTGCTGTGCTTCACGCCCTTCCACGTCATGGTGCTGGTCCGCTGCGCGCTGGAGCGCCGAGCCGCCGCGCACCGCCCCGGGGCCGCCGCGCACACGTACACCGTGTACCGAGTCGCCGTGGCCCTGACCAGCCTCAACTGTGTGGCCGACCCCATTCTGTACTGCTTCGTCACCGAGACCGGGAGGTCTGACCTGTGGACCGTGGTAAGACTGTGCGCGGGGAGACACACCACGTCCCGCGGGCACAAGAAGCACGCGGCGTCCGTGTCTACGAGAGATACCGTGGAACTGGAGATGCTGGAATAGGACGGTTTGGACGGAGGGAGGTGAAGGTATACGGTATTGTAAAATCGGAACGACGGGTTGAACAGGAAGCATTGCATGTGCGGGCACACTTTAATCTTGCACAGTGGGGGTGTTTGAGAAGTACTTTGTGCAACACTCAATCTCATTAAATAAGATACGCTAAACAATATTTAACATTTTCTTGGTGACTCGGTGTCAATGTTTGTGGCAACTTTCTCTGTATTTGTGCTACAGTCCCCCAAAGGTTAAAAGACAGATAGAGAGAATGGGTGTACCAGGGCCTCTAGCCACTGAAAGCGAATTCCAGACACATGTGCCACCTTGTGCATCTGGTTTACATGAGTCCTGGGGAATCGAACCTGGGTCCTTAGGCTTTGCAGGCAAGCACCATAACCACTAACTCAACCTCTCCCACCCCTAATCAAAGTATTTTAAAAGATTTTTCTCTTACGCTTTTCTTTTCTATTTTTTTTTTATCTATTCATTCTACTTAAGCAAAATTGATCAAATAGTAAATGTCTTAACACCATTTGTATGGTCACATTAAGAAACAGAATCTTGACAACCACAAACACTCCTTCTGATAATCAATTTATAAATGCACACTGATAAGTCAATGTGTTCATAACTATTTTTCATTAACGTCCTCCATGGTGATGGTATACACAATAGAAAGCCACCTTGCTCTGGCACCATACGTATGGTTTCTGTATCTTGTATGTTTCTTTCTGGTCAGAATGCTTTTTAAAAATGATTTTATTTATTTATTTGCAAGCGGAGAGAGAGAAGGAAGAGACAGACAGGGAGAAGGGTGCACCAGAGCCTCCAGCCGCTGCAAACATACTCCAGATGTGTGTGTGCTTTGTGCATATGGCTTTGTGTGGAACTGGGGAATCAAACTGAGGTCGTTAGGCTTGGCACACAAGTGCCTTAACCACTGAGTCATCTCTCCAGCCTAAGGATGCTCTTAGAGAATTAACAGATTCGTCTGCACTCTAAGATACGCATATGCTTAAAGACTAAAGGTATAATATTCAAATGAGGTGCAATTAAATTAGTTTTTAACTGCTTGATTAATCCATGATAAATTGTTGCACTCTTCTGAGATTTAAATACATTTAAAGATAAAAGACCTAGAAATGATTTGGCACACATCTGAAAACTCTGCTAAGACTGTTATTCAAGATCACCTAAGTGGCTGAAAGCGGAGCCAGCCCTTGATCTCAAGAGCCCTGAGCCCCCCAGAGTTGACATCCTCCTTAAGAGTCTTTTAAGAAAATGCTTTCCCATTTATTTCCTTAGGCATGATGAAAATATATTCATGACAAGCTGATCAATAGAGTTAATGGGTTTAGGTTTTTTTAAAAAGGAGAAAAATGAGGTATTAGTTTACTCATTAATTACTCTGGAAATACAACAAATTGTATAGATGCTAATTAAACAGAGATCTGATTAATACTTTTCCTCATTTGGTTATGTAAAATTACATGACAAAATTTTAGCTTGTACTGTTCTCAACACAAGTGTTATAATTAATGATTAACAGTACAGTATCAATGTAGGGTGTTATGGGACCAATCAGCTTTTAAAAGGCCAGTTGCCAAGACCTAGCAGCCTGCATTTTCTCAGAGCGTGGCCAGTGATGTGCTGTAAGATTTAAAATAGAGACGGTGAAACCAGCCAGCAGCATACAGCTAATGCTTCGGGTTTTTTTTAAGCATTATTAGTTAGTTATTAAAATATTCCATTAACTGAAAGTCTTTCTGGAGGAAATAAGACCTTCTCGCTGTTGTTACCTGGGGTTTTGTTGGTAGGAGATGTAGCCTAGAACCCCAGGTCCTTCACCTACCTACTTTCACAACTTTTCACGGCTTCCCCAGGGCTTGGTTTCTACAAACTGCAGAGACTATAGTAATGCCTGCTTTTAGCAAGTAGATGGAAAATGCTGTGCACATTGTGGTGGGTTATCTAAACGTTCACTATTTGTAGTTGCTCCCATCTTCATCAGGATTGTGGGCAGCTAGCTGCTCGAGAGAGATAAAGACCCTAGGAGTGTAACACAACCATGTGAGCTGCTAGAAGCTGATTCCAAGACACTGTTGTGATGGTTACACCACCAGGTTGGTTAAATTCATCCATCAAGATAACTTGAGGTCCTCCATGCTTTCTGGTTCTGTAGGACATTCCCAATAGTGCCTGCTCCCAGGTGATCACAGTCCTGAAGAGACACACATTGAAGGCATCAACACACAGGGAGTTATCAACTTAAATTTTACTTTTTTTGACTTTTTCTTCTTATTCAAAATGATATATTTTTTAAATTTTATTTATTCATTTATTTGAGAGCGACAGCCAGAGAGAGAAAGAGGCAGAGAGAGAGAGAGGAGAGTGGGCACGCCAGGGCCTCCAGCCACTGCAAACTAACTCCAGACACGTGCGCCCCCTTGGGCATCTGGCTAACGTGGGTCCTGGGGAATCGAGCCTTGAACCGGGGTCCTTAGGCTTCACAGGCAAGCACTTAACCGCTAAGCCATTTCTCCAGCCCCAAAATGATATTTTTAACTTAAGAAACTCAATGTATACGTTTTGGATAGAGCAGAGAGTAAATACAGATTTTTTTTTAAAAAAAATTTAATTTATTTATTTGAAACAGGCAGGAAGATAGTGAGGGAAGCAGAGGGGCAGGGAAGGGTGGGAGAGAATGGGCATGTCAGGGCCTCCAGCCACTGGAAATGAACTTCAGATGCATGTACCACCTTGTGCAGCTGGCTTACATGGGTTCTGGGGTATTGAAACTGGGTTCTTTGACTTTGTAGGCAAGTGCCTTAAACACTGAGTCATCTCTGCAGCTCTAAACACAGGCTTTTAAAATCACTATTTCTCTGCCTGGCTTTGAGAATAAAGGGGAACATAAAAGACATAAAAATAAACGCCTTGTTTTGCTCAAATTGTATAACATTATCTCCCCAGGAGCATTCATAGCAAACTTGTTTACTCACGTTGATTTATTCCTTCTCTTTCAAGCTAAGCTAACAGAGGTCTTTCCAGGACATGAAATGTCTATTATTTAAAGTAATTATCAAATAAATATCAACTAATGTCCTCTATAGTCTGTGTTGACTTCATTGACTTACTGTTAGCTAGGTGGGCTTGATCTTAAAACAGAGTTTGCGATACAGAACACAGGACTTTTCTTTATTTCTTGCTCAGAGCTTCCTTCTGCTCTGCACACACACAGCCCTGCTCTTTTCTGGTGTAGCCCATCTCCAGGTTGCTATGGTAACACGCTTGCTACTGACCCAAGAAGGCTTTTGTGATGAGTGATTACGGACTTTGTTGTCTATTTGGCTACTCTGCTACAAAATCAGAAGACTTACTCAGACACAAAACATATATTCAACTTGTCCCGTCTCACTAAGGCAAATTAAAAAGCAAATGCCCGCACTCACTCTTATAGCAAGTGCTTACGCTGGGTTGCGTAGTGCCTAATGCCAGCTGGCACAACACCTTTTGACCTCCTCAACGTCTGAAGTGATGCATCCTGGGCTTTGCCATTATTTTCCTGGGTACTAAGTCAGCAACTGCAGGAAGCATTTTTTCTAAATATTTTTGCTTGTTTATTTATTTGAGAGCAACAGACAGAAAGAGGCAGATACAGAGAAATAGAATGGGCGCACCAGGGCCTCCAGCCACGGCAAACAAACTGCAGATGCATGCGCCCCCTTGTGCATCTTGCTAACGTGGGTCCTGGGGAATTGAGCCTCGAACCTGGGTCTTTAGGCTTCACAGGCAAGCACTTAACCGCTAAGCCATCTCTCCAGCCCAGAAACATTTTTAAGAGTCCCCTTCGCTGACCCTCCTCCCTCCTTTCTCCCTGGAAGTGGCTGCCAAGGCAGCTGTGGTAATAACAAAACTCTATCTTTACTTTTTCTATTGCTCTATTGTTCTAGAAAAATTAGTTCAGATGGAGATGTTTACTTAAATCCATGGGGTAGACACTTCTAGAAGGGAATATTTCGTTTATGGGAAAGCAGGATATGTTTTTAAAACATTCTGTCTTCATAATATAAACACGTGATTTGATTTGAGTACTGTTTTCTCATCCTGTGGCATTTCGGAGACATTGGAGATGGAGCACATTGAGTTTAGTAGCATGGTATGATGTCATGTTAGTTGAATGCATTTGATTTGAAGGAATAAGATGAAAAATGCAAAAGCAGGTCAAAGCTTAGGTGAAGCAGAAATTATATGGGAGTTACGATTCGGTTTTGGTTGGCTTCTATGTTTTGCCTTTCCTTCTCCAAAAATCCAATTCTAGTTACATCATTTATTGATGGTCAAAATGCAGTTTTGATTGTGGCCACGGGAGGGCGGTCGTGTTCTATCGTACCTGTTCACCACCTCAAAGAACCAATAATGGCCTGAGTATTTGTTCTCAAAGAAATCTGCCTTGAACTGGAAATGAAAGGAAGAAAATGCCCACATTCCTCTTGCACTAGTCATTCTTCTGCCCTCCAAAACGTTCATCAATCATCATCCAATACTTTCACTTGCTTTACATGCCAAATGTCATTTCAGATTTTTTTTTTTTTACTAAGGTGGTTAAAATTAGTGAGTTTCACATGTAAAATAATATATAACTACAGTCTGCAGAGAAACAGGAACTGGAGAATCTCTGGGGCTCACCGACGGACAGCAGCTCTGGGCAGAGGGAGAGACCCCATCTCAAGAAAATACATGAATGAGTAATAAGAGAGGGTCACCCAGTATTCTCCTCTGGCCTCTGCATGCACACGTATGGAGTGTGCACAACTACATGCACATGTGAAAACTCTACACATCACACACCATACAACACATATACTGTACACAGAACACACATACATATGTGCGTACACATGCACATGCAAAGAAAAAAGGTGAACCGTGTGTACACTGCCAAGAGGAATGAACTGGAAAAACCAGCTGTAGAACAAAAATATAAATTTAATTATCTGGGAAGTGTGAACTCAGTGTCAAATTCAAAACAATGAGGAACTCCTGCTGTCTTTCCTAGCAAATGGTACAAAAATATTAACTTCAGTGCTCTGCATTTCATTGAAAGTTCTTGTATATTCATTTGAACTTCTAAATATCTTTCTGAGAGAATTCATTTCAAAAATTACCCTAACATTTCTGTCCTGCTTCCAAGATTTACTGACACTTACAAATGACTTAGCTAAATTTGTAAACAAATTTATTCAGGCCCCACAGGGAAATATTTCTGAGTTTTATCAAATTAATCTCACAGCCCACTTGCCAAGCTATGGGAAACTCCAACTCAGTCCTTACGGGTTGCCTTTATCATTGGGGTTCACACCTGAATCATGGAGGTTTATAAGATACTAAGAAATAGAGCAAGGGCCAGGCGTGGTGGCACACACCTTTAATCCCAGCACTAGGGAGGCAGAGGTAGGAGGATAACTGAGAGTTCAAGGCCACCCTGAGACTACATAGTGAGTTCCAATTCAGCCTAGACTAGAGACCCAACCTCGAAAATTAAAAAATAATAAAAGAAAGAAAGAAGAAATAGAGCAGGAGCCTTTGGCTTAGGCTTGATTGAAGTCACCAATGATAGTGAGTGTCAGTTTTCAGAAGGTGTTGCTGCCTTGCTGGATATCACTGGACCAAGGCTCATTGCCCAGGTAGACGGGAGCCCAGGTGAAGATGTGGTTCCCGAGCATCAGGTACACATCCATGCGAAAGCATTGTCACACCCCCCAGAGCCGCCTCTTTGGAGAATGTCTAGCTGCCAGATCCTTGTGGCTCTTGGCTACATGCAGGGTCAAAACATGCACATTAGTACCTAATTGAACACATCAGCTTTGTCTCCTGGTCACAATGAGTGATTCAGTGGGCGGCGTGGGACTAGGCTGCTTATATTCTGGGACAAAGGCTTTTTCTCTGGCCGCTGGTAACACAGTATGTAGATAAGATGCTTGAAATCTTTCTGGCCATTTTGTTAATGTGAAATAGCCAACATGGGGAAGGAAGGGCAGCTGAGTCAGAACACTGAAGCAGGATCCTAATAATGCAGTGGCTTCCTATAAATGCCAGTTGCATGGACTACATGTTTATTTAATATTTTTTATTTTTATTTATTTATTTGAGAAAGAGAGAAAGAGAGAGAATGGGCATGCCAGGGCCTCCAGCCCCCCACAAATGAACTCCAGACTCATGTGCTAACTTGTGCATCTGGCTTATGTGGGCCCTGTGGAATCGAAACTGGGTCCTTTAGCTTTGTAGGCAAGTTCCTTAACCACTAAGCCATCCCTCCAACCCCCACATGTTTATTTAATCCAGTCTGAATCTGATTTTTTTCTTTTTGGTTTTTTGAGGTAGGGTCTCATGCTGGCCTGGGCTGACCTGGAATTAACTATGTAGTCTCAGGGTGGCCTCGAACTCATGGTGATCCCCCTACCTCTGCCTCCTGAGTGCTGGGATTAAAGGCATGCACCACCACGCCCAGCAGATTTCTTTTTTTATAATCTGGATCTTAAAAGGTCCTAATAGAATGTGGAACACGGAAGTGAGGTTGATGTTATAAACTCTCACTGTTAAATAAGCAAGGCTGGGGAGGCCCAAGGAGCTCTGCAAGGACATCTCTAGTTTGTGAAGTCAGCAACTTTCATCTAGCCATTAAAAAAATCACTGATGAGTTCCTCACCTTCCCTAGGTGTTATGGTTTGAATGTGAGGTCTCCCCCACAGGTCCAGAGGCTTGGATGCTTGATCCCCAGCTGCTGGCACTGTTGAGAAGGTTGTAGAACCTTTGGGACATAAGGCCCACCTGATTGAAGTAGGTCACTGAAGCCAGTCTTTGAAGTAATACCTGCCCTGGCTCATGCCTGAACACTTTCTTCTTTCTGACCCACTACGATGAAGGATTCTTCACCACACACCCCCAAACCCTGCCATGCCTCCCCCGCCAGGCACACTGACATTTCTCTGAAACTGCGATCCAAAATGACCTCTCCTCCCTTAGGTTGCCTGTCAGGTACTTTGTCACAGCAATAAGAAAAGTAACAACACTCAAGAGCTCAACATATACCAAGCTCTTTCATCAGGAAATGGTTAGGTGAAAAAAAAAAAAAAGGATGTTAGATTCATTTTTGCATGTATGTGTGTGGTGTGCATGTGTGTATGGAAGTTCATCTGTGTGTGGGGGGGAAATGTGTGCATATGTGGGTCCATGTACATGTACATGTGTGTGGGAAGGCCAGAGGTTGACATCAAGTGACTTCCTCAATCACTATTCTTTTGAAACAGTATCTCTCGCTGAACCTAGAGCTTACCAGTTTGGCTAAACTAGGAAGCCAGTGAGCCCGAGGGGTTCCCTGAATGGGAGTACAGGTGCACACTACCACATGCACCGACTTACATGGGCACTGGAGATCTCAACTCAGGTCTTCACGCCTGTGAGGCCAGCACCTTGCCCCAGCCCATTCTTTTGTTTCATTTCTTACAGCCTTCAGTCAGGTCTCTAAAAACATTAATATAGAATAATATAATTTTTGTGAGGGGTTTCTTTTCCTATTTTCAAATCCAGAAAAACTACTTCTCTGAGGAGACTGTGCCCTAAAAAAAGGTGTGCTTTTATGCATCAGGGAAAGAGTGAATTTTAGTTGGAAAAGAGTCACTAGCAAATACAGCCTCAACTCCCAGACATTATGGAGAAAGAATGGAATTAGTTATTTATTGGCAAGGAGAAAGAGAGAGAGAGAGAGAAGACAGACAGAGATAATAGGCACACCAAGGCCTCCAGCTGCTACAAATGAATTCCAGATGTGTGTGCCACTTTGTGCATCTGGCATAACATAGGTACTGGCAAATGGAACCTAGGCTGTTCAACTTTGCAGGCAAGTTTCCTGGTGACATTTGCACTCATCATAGACGATACCTGTGAGCTGCCTGATTGTGTGCCTGTTTACATCCATGCTGTGCTGCTCTCTGCTAGACACTTATGAGCTGGACTTGTAGCTCAGAGGTAGAGCACTTGCCTGGCATGTGTGAGGCTCTGAGCTTAATCCCCAGGAGTACACATCCACTCTCAAGGCCGTAGAATTCACATGCACAGGATTGTGAACACAGATAACCACAGTGTCCATGCAGTCCATCTGGGCTTCCCCATGGTTTGTACTGGTGAGGACTTTGCTCTTTCTTTTACAAACTGGGATGCCGAGAGCAAAGAAGAGAACTTGTTTCCTTGTCTTGAACATGAGGATTCTACTAACTGACCGAATGATATCTGTTACTTGGTACAAATGAAATATTAGACATAATATATTAGAGTGGTGGAGTCCTATTTTTATATTGAGCATTTCTACCTTAACATGAAGCCATTAGAAATACACAAAAACACTTTTCTATGATTGTGATTTCTTTGCAATTCTTATACCAGGAAAAGTTTGACAGGCCACTTGCTTATTCCACGTGTGTCAGTATGTTTCACCCTATGAAAGCTGAAATGAATTAACAAAAAATTATCCTCCTGTTTACTACAGACTTGGATTAAAGGAATGATTACTATGATTCTACTTAGTGTTTCAAAAAAAAAAAAACAATCAAATTTTCTGGCTGACAGGAGAGTCACTATGCTCATTATCTGTTTATGATGAGGCAAAAACAGAGGACATTCCTGCAAGTCCCAGTGAGTTATGGGAGTCCTCTACGAGCCGTACATTAGCCATGGATCCTCCTGTCATCTGTCCCCTGAAGTTTGCTGAGAAGGATTTTTATAATAGAGCTGAGCTTCTCACAATTTGTTTCTGTCTTGCTGGCTCCCAGCCTAGAATTCTGAACTGTAAATTGGAAACGCTAGTTTAATACAAAGTTCACTGAGAATGTCACACACACACACACACACACACACACACACACACACACACACACTTCCATCTCACTTCACCTTGAAACCTTGAATATTCTGGCTCCTAAGGCTCTTTTAATCAGATGTCTTCCTTGCACGGGATTTGGTAGCTATGTTTGGCATTGCATAAAAGCTAAATGGTGAAAGAGAAAGAGGGAGAGAGAGAGAATGGGCATGCTAGTACCTCTAGCCATTACAAACGAACTCCAGATGCATGTACCACCATGTGCATCTGGCTTACGTGGGTACTGGGGAATCAAACCTTGTTCCTTCAGCTTCACTGCTAAGCCATCTTTCTAACCCTGAAGGAAACTTTTGTTTAATTTATGTTCACCTAAGCTAAAGTGGCCTTCACCTTGAAGGGGCCTTATGACAGACTGGAGCAAAGTGAACCTGAACAGTATGAGGACCTTTCTGAGGATACTTTATCTTCCAGATTTTTTTTAAAGCAAAATCTCACTATGTAGCCCAGGCTGCCCTGAAACTTAGCCAAACATTCTAGCCTGGCCTCAAACTACAGTGATTCTCCAGCTCTGCCTCCCAAGTGTGAGGACTCCTGGCAAGTGTGGCCACCACTTAGGGTCAGGTGTTCTTCTCACCTGTTTCCTCCAGGCCAGCGCTGAGGCAGTTCGCTATTGAATACGCATACAGGTGCACTCTGACAGCACTGCGACCTGTGACCTCCCATCATGGGACCGTCCTGTTGTCACCTCCATGGGACCTTTATTGCACTCAGGTTTGTGTCCTATGAGATGGACATTTGACCAAGGGGAGACCACAGTTGAATTCTTCCTTTTATTTCCTCCATGATAAAATTATACAGCCTCTCAGAGGCCGCACCTAGCAGCAGTGGGACAAGCAATCAGTCACACTCTGTAGCCGTGCGGTCTACAATGCACCCTCATATTGCTGTCCTAGCTCCTTCATTCCCTTGCTCCTCACTGCTGCCCCACGGGAGAATGTAGTCTGTGTCGCCAGGACCATCTCCCACTAACTTCCAATCTGATCCACCTTTGTCCCTGGTGTTTCCAGCATCTCAAAATAGTCTTTCTGGGCTGGAGAGATGGCTTAGCGGTTAAGCGCTTGCCTGTGAAGCCTAAGGACCCCGGTTCGAGGCTCGGTTCCCCAGGTCCCACGTTAGCCAGATGCACAAGGGGGCGCACGCGTCTGGAGTTCGTTTGCAGAGGCTGGAAGCCCTGGCACGCCCATTCTCTCTCTCTCCCTCTATCTGTCTTTCTCTTTGTGTCTCTCGCTCTCAAATAAATAAATAAATAATTTAAAAAAAAAATAGTCTTTCTAACTGCACGTTAAGTAAAGCATGGCTGCCGCCTAGCATAAAGCTTTCCCTGCACTGCGCTGCCATGAGAATGAGTGTCCTGGCTAGCTGTGGCAGTCAGGTTCGCATTGCTGGTAGAAATCACCCAACCAAGAGCAGCTTGTAGGGAAAAAACGAGGTTTATTTTGGCTTTCAGGTTCAAGGGGGAGAAACTCCACAATGGCAGGGAGAACAACAACATGAGCAGGGAGTGGACATCATCACCCCCTGGCCAACGTAAGGTGGACAACAGCAACAGGAGAGTGTGCCAAACACTGGCATGGGGAAAGTGGCTGTAGCACCTATAAGCCCACTCCCAACAGTACAGCGCCTCCAGGAGATGTTAATTTCCAATTGCCATCAGCTGGGGGAACCTAGCATCCAGAACACCTAAGTTCGTGGGGGACACCTGAATCAAACCACCACACTAGCCGCATATGATTTCCAGATCATCTTTCTTCTGTCTTTCCCACTGGTCCTTCTAAATACCTTTCATATTTGTTATTTTTCCATCCAGATACCAGCTTCTCAGTTCAGGACTGCACTAAATGTCTTCTAGCTGTCTCATCAGAACTCCCTCCAAATATCTGTCTGACTTTAAGCTTGCCTTCCTCCATCTCACTTGGAAGCCAAGATGAGAGTTATCTTCATAAAGAACAAATTTGATTTTTGTCATTCAGTGCTTGAAACTTTTTTCACGGCTAATGGTTGACCTTAATGGAAAAGTCCAAATTATCAATCTTAGCTAAGAGATTCTAAAATTTAACTACTGCTTCTCCCCAGCCTTTATCGTCTGCTACCTCCTCCTTCGCAGTCAGCTCCAATGGCAAGAAACTACCTTTTCACTTCCTGGAAACGGAGCCAGACTTTGACTGTGTGGCCCTCAGCCTGATTATGCACCCTGCCCCACTCCATCCACGCTCCTCAGCCTTTGAGGCCTAGGAACCACAGCTCGCTTCCTGAGATGTTTTCCCAAACCCTCCAAACGGAGCTAGCACTGCTCACCCCGTCTACTTACCCCTGTCACTTAACTCGTACTTGTAATACTCAATATATAGGACTGTCTGTCAAGACCTGCCTCTGGTGACCCACTGCTTCCAGCAAGGATCCTCCTCCTAAAGTGATCCCATGCCAGATAGTATGATTCTTAATACTCTTATAACTTAGTAAAAATTAAATACTTGACAAAAATTTGTTGAAAGGACTAATGGCTGTATTAGGTGTTTTTGTTGTTGTTGTTGTTACGTACTATTAAATTGCTCACCATCTTTTATAGTACAATTGAAAAGATAAGTGTATTTTTTCTTTCTTCTCTACTTCTCCAGTGTACTTAAGAAGCAGACTGGAATGGCATACAAGCCTTGTGAAGTCGATTAGGAGTGTCACCAAAGGAAGCTTAAATCACTGGGTTTGCCTTTTTGTAACCACAGTTTTAGACTGTTTTGTGTTGCTATAACAAAGTGCTAGAGTTTGAATCACAAAGCAAAGGAGTTTATTTAGTCCAACTGTCTGGAAGCTTGAGGGAATTGGAGCCATGCTGGAGGAGGTGTGTTGTTGGGGGTGAGCCTATGGGTTTTCCACCTGCTGTGGCAGAGGCGATGTCCAGCCTCTGCTAATGTCATCCTTTCCTCTGCCACCATACAGCTTCCTTTGAGTCTGTAAGCCAAAATAAACCCTTTCCTCCCACAAGCTGCTGTTGTTCAGGTGTTTCCTTCCAGCAAAGAGAAGGTAACTATAAGAGCATGAGGTCGCATTAATCCATTCCAAAGCATGGAGCAGTCATGACCAATTTACCTTTCACAAGGCCTCACTTCTTAAAAGTTGTACCACCTCAATATTTTCACACTGGGAAATCAAACCTTCAACACATAAGTCTTTGGGGAAAACATCACTTCCAAACCATAACTGTCACAAATTTAACAAAAAAAGCTAAATTCCTGATGTATGTTCACAATGATTTATTATCCTTCTACATTTTTACATTTTAAAAATCCTACATTGTCTTCTTACTACATATTACAAAGTAGAACATACTTACCCTTGATCATTTATGGCCTCAAATGTTTTATGGCCTTATAACAACTTGAATTTAGACTTCATAATGACTGATAAACAATGAGGCTTCCCTGGGAACATTATTATTCCCTTCCTCAATAAAAATACATCTTATTGGCAATAGTATATGTACAAGAGGATTCTGCTTAAATTTGAGGACAAAATACCTTCAGAACATCAATTAAGATCCATTGCTAGGGTTAAATAAAAAAGATACAGTGCTGGAGAGATGGCTCAGTAATTATAAAGGCATTGGTTTAAAATTCTGACAGTTCAGGTTTGATTCCCCAGTATCCACATAAAACCAGCTGTACAAAGTGGCACATCTGGAGTTCATTTGCAGTAGCAGGAGGCTCTAGTGTGCCCCATCCTTCCTTCCTCCCTCCCGCCCTTTCTTTCTCTTTCCTAACAAATCAATAAACAAACAAATAAAAGATCCATTGCTCAAAATGACCAGTCAGATTGTACTTTAAGTCATATTGTACTGTCAGGAAAGAAGAAAAAGGGCTGGAGAGATGGCTTAGCAGTTAAAGGCTTGCCTGTGAAGCCTAAGGACCCCTGTTCAAGGCTCTATTCCCCAGGACCCACATTAGCCAGATGCACAAGGGGGCGCACACATCTGAAGTTCATTTGCAGTGCCTGGAGGCCCTGGTGTGCCCATTCTCTCTCTCTCTATCTGCCTCTTTATCTCTCTCTGTCACTCTCAAATAAATAAATAAAAATGAACAAGACAACTCATTGTCAAGGAAAAAAAAATATTTAAAAAAAGAAAGAAGAAAAAGCCCATGGAAACAACATGACAACTAATGGGCTATATGGTTGGTTGTTAAGGTCATAGAGTTTTAACTTAGATGTTTGGGTTCCAGTTCCTATTCTGTTTTACATCTCTATGATCCTCAGTCTCACATGCAAAGGAGAAAACATTATATGCTTCCTAAGACTGTTAGGGAAATTAAGTAAAATATCTTATATGAACTCTCAGCAAACTCTCAGTCTAGTGTCATATCTGGCAGCCACATGTGCTTTGCCTTGTCTCCATTAGGTGTGGCAATGCTAGTTCTTCAGAGATATCTGGGCCTATTACTTTCATAAACAGAATATCTCTTCCCCCTGATGCCTATATGAGGAATCTAACTGGTATTTAGTTTCAAGTCCAGTGTGCTTTTACATTTCTCCTTGCAGAACCATCCTCTACTCCATCCATTACTGTTACCAGGGCTTCTCACTCACAAGAAGCTAAGGTTGCATGATAGGGAACACAAAATACTGTAATCACTCAGATTCCAGTCCCCCATATAATTGAATTATTGGAGATACATAGTTATAAGCACTCTGAATTTGGCCTCTCTCTCTCTCTCCTTCTCTCTCTCTCTCTCTCTCTCTCTCTACCTCTACCTCTATCTCTATCTCTATCTCTATCTCTATCTCTATCTCTATCTCTCTCTGTATATGTGTGTTTCTCACCTCCTAACCAGGGCCCACTTTCATGATATATCCATAAGACACTTTATGTACTCAAGTGCATGCAAATATATAAGTCCAGGGAGATGCAGGCCCTATGAGACAAACCTTTAACCAACTGGAGACTTGAGTTAAAATTCCCTCTTATCTCCTTCAAGGTAAAATCAAACATCTCAGACGATGTTTCTATACATATGTATAAAATCTATCCCAAAAGGCTAAAATATGCACCTAATCGTGCCAATCCCCATGCTGGTCTCTAAAGTGAGTATCAGGATCTCCATCACTCTATTATAAAGGCGGCTTCTGGGTGAAGAGGTGGAAGGAATAATTAGCTGGTCCTGGGTGCATGTCTACCCACTTTGCCTTGCCTAGTATAAAATGTGTCCTTTGGTGTGAAGTAATGTTGTATGAGACATATGTTGATGAATCAAGCACTTTGTAAGCTTCAGCATGCCATAGCAATGGAGGTGGTGCAGGTAGAAAAACATACATGTTCAGAATAAGAATCAATTATGGTAAGGCGGCATGACTGTAACCTCCATCCAAGGTGAGATGATATCTAATTAAAATCAACCTGATACCAAGAAACTGATTTCTTTAGTCTCTGTTGCTCATCTCTGTTGGTCATTAACAGTAGCATTAGGGACTTCAGAGAGAGCTCAGTTGATGAAGTGTTTGACTCACAAACACAAGGACCTGAGTTCAATCCCTAATATCTACATAAAATGCCAGGCATGCTAACACACACCTGTAATCCCACTGCTGGGGAGGTGGAGACAGATCTCTGAAACTCACTGGTCATCTGGTCTAGCCAAATTGATGAGATCTTGACCAGTGAGAGACCCTGTCTCAAGAAGACTTGGCAATTCTGAGAGTGGCACTGAAGGCTGTCCACTGGCTTCCACATGCACACGTGCCCATGCACCCAAACATGTACATGAATCCATATATGAACATGTGCACATGCATGTACACTACACACATACATACACGTGCAAAAGAAGTAGCAGCAGCTAGACCATGATGAGGGTTCAAGTGCCCTAGCATCAGAGGGCTCAGATTCCGTATTTACAACGCTCACGAAACCTTTGTGTCTTCTCTAGCCCAGTGTACAAGATTGCCCAATGTCCACGGTCCCCTGTGAGGAAGGATTGGGAGAATATCTAGTGTGTGTGCACATACTTCAAGTGTTATTGAAAAGTTATTCTTCAGTAAGTTGAGTTCTTCATTTCTATTTAAATATTGAAACAGGAAGTAATACCACAAGTTTCCATTACGGTAACTCATGTCACGAGTCTGCTCACTTCTGTGTGTTTAGGAATAAAACAATACAAGTCATCAGTCCACATCAGCAGTCTAGCTGTCTTATTCTAGGAACACTGTGGTCTCTTGGCCAGCAGCACAGATCCCTGCTAAGACATTTTGATCGACAGTCTGACCTAGTGACCTAGTATAGACACTGTGTCCTCTATCTCTGATAGGCATATGACCAGAGCCACACATTCTGCTTCTTTGAATCCTTCCATTCTCAGGAACAGTGTGGAGTCCAGTCTTATGGTCATGTCTCCAACCACCAGTCTCCCTCTCCCTCTTGCAAAAACAGCTTCCTACAAATTTCTAAACAATTGTTAGTGCCTTTTTGATTATTGTATTCCCTACTCCTTTGATTTGTCCTCTGGGTCCCTTCAGTAAACATAGCCAGGCGATTGAGCTTTTAGATCTTGTATAATGAATTAAATCTCACACCCGAACTCTATAGACCTTCTGAAAGTTTCATCAATGACACAATAAAACAGTCCTTGTATTTACTGAACACCATCACCCATAGGTCATAGGGCCTTCTCTCAGCTTCCTAAAGTTGGCCTTGACTTCATCCTGAGAGTTTTAGGATCATCTTGAGATGTTTTCCAGCCTTTGAATCCAAGTTGTCAATGAACTCTCATTTTTCAGTAAATAGTCCAATCATCTATCTGCCTTCCCCATTTCCCAAGTCTTGCAAATCTTTCAGAGTGTAGGCTGTTCCTTCTGTGTCAGAGTTTGTATTTCCTTCCTGACCAAATGTGCTGAAACCTGGGCAAGGCTGGAGATAATGAGGAGTGACTTTGAGGTGAGCTACAGTGCCTTAGCTGATGCCCTTTCACTGTCCATAGGAAAAGGGAGACTGCTCCCTATAGAAAGATATGGAGAAGCTTCAGCTATTCTGGAGAATTCATGGAACTCCAAGGTTTCCAGTTCTCAGGACATTCTTCCCAGATATCCCTAGGAGAAGTCAGGGGATATCTTGTTCATCAGGGCATTAATGGCAGATAAAACCTGTTCAAACTGTGCAGAGCTGCTATAAGTGAAACTAGGCCTTGGGCTTTATTTTTAGAACATTCTTCAGGAAATGAGAGTCTCTTTCAAATACTATAGAATTTTTGGTTTTCTAAGAGTATCTTTTTTTAGCATCTGGCTGTCAGGAGCATCTCAGGCTCTTGTTCCAAGTGTTTCAGTGTTTAAGAGACATGTGCCAATCAAACTTTCTTGAAATTATCATGCCCTTGAAACATTCAAGTACAACATGTCAAAATACCTCATCTTTGCCCTGAACCTTACCCTGATTAATTTCAGGTGAATGCCTTAGTAATTGCATTTTATAGTCACTGACAGCCAAGAATGATGACCATTTCCACCTACCATCATAAGTACTTAGTTACTGCCATCAGATCTCTGAATAATTGAGCTTGAAACATCTAAAAACTATACTAAATTAAGGAAGAAATCTTTACTGTGCCTCAATAACTCTCCATAGTATCATGCATCATAAGGGTCCTAGAGATGCCTAACTGAATATTTCTTAATACTTATGTCAGAGCTCAGGCCTAGGATCAGAATTTATAACTGGGAGTGAGGCAGTATAGGGAAGTGAAAACTTTCTTTAGCACTCTTCTTCAGATGAGCAATTCAAAGTGCAGCTCAAAATCCTGTGCACCCACTCATGGGAATCCATTAAAAATGTGTCTTGGGGGCTGGAGAGATGGCTTAGCGGTTAAGCGTTTGCCTGTGAAGCCTAAGGACCCTGGTTTGAGGCTCGGTTCCCCAGGTCCCACGTTAGACAGATGCATAAGGGGGCGCACGCGTCTGGAGTTCATTTGCAGAAGCTGGAAGCCCTGGCGCGCCCATTCTCTCTCTTTTCCTCTATCTGTCTTTCTCTCTGTGTCTGTCGCTCTCAAATAAATAAATTAAAAAAAATGTGTCTTGGGCTGAAGAGATGGCTTGGTGGTTAAGGTGCTTGCCTGTTAAGCCTAAGGACTCATGTTCAATTCCTCAGTACCCATGTAAGCCAGGTGCACAAGGTGGCACATGTGTCTGGAATTCTTTGCAGTGGATGGAGGCCCTGGTGTGCCCATTTTCTCTATCTGCCTCTTCCTCCTCTCTACCTCTCCCTCTCTTAAGTAAATAAGTAAAAGTAATATTTTTAAAAAATGTATCACTGGGCTAGAGAGATGGCTTAGTGGTTAAGGTGCTTGCCTGCAAAGCCTAAGAATACATGTTTGAATCTCCAGGTCCCACATAGCCAGATGCATAATGATGCAGGGTGCAATTTCGCACATGCACACAAGGGGATTCACATGTCTGGAGTTTGCTCACAGGGGCTAAAAGGCCCTAGTGCACCCATTCTCTCTCTCTCTCTCTCAAAATAAAGATTAATAAATGTATCTCCTCCTGACAGGATAGCACTCATCAAAAAGCCAAATGATAATGAATGCTGGCAAGGCTGTGGTAAAAGAGGAACACTTAACCACTGCTGGTGGGAGTGAAAACTTGTACAATCACTGTGGAAATCAGTATGGAGACTCATGAAACAGTTAAAAAATATAGTTATCATTTGATCCAGCAATAACACTTCTGGGTATATGCCCTAAAGACTCCACTCTTAAGTACAAAGATACTTGCTCAGCCATATATTGGCTGCTCTATTCACAATAGCTAGAAAATGGAATCAGCCCAGATGCCCATCAACTGATGAATGGATAATGAAGATGTGATTCAGATACACAATGGAATTCTACTCAATGGTAAGGAAAAAATGAAATAATGAAATTTGTGGGTAAATGGATGGAGTTGGAAAAAGTCATTCTAGGAGTGACACATGGACAGAAAGACAAACACCACATGTTCTCTCTCATCTGCTTCCTAACTGGGAACAATTAGAGATGAGAGTAAATGGTAGGCACCACCACAAATATGGGCATCAAACTTGAATGGGACTGGCAGAGAGAAGAACTATGGAGAGAGGAAAAGAGTTACTTGACAAGGAAGAGCAGAATGTTGAGGGATAGGGGTAGGAAGGGTGGGGAGGAAATTATTAAAAAGTCAAGGAACATGAATCAGTCCCATAGATACCCTAATTCTGACTAGCATTCCACAAGATATAACCATCAACAAATAGGTGGGGGGACAGTTGGGACAAAAAGTGGAAAAAGCTTATTCTTCTTGAAACCATAGACTCTGGTAATTCCCAGGCCCAGAGTTGGGTTCCCCCACCTCTAGTGAGGTGTTGGTCATTGCCAAGACACTTGTTTACCTACCAGGACTAAAAGGTTAAGACCCTATTGCTGAAGATACCGTTGGACTGTGGTCACAGGACATCAAATTACCATGCTGGAACCAAAAGGGAAACCAGCTCCCTCCTGGCTATCTCCCATAATTCTGGAAAGCCCTATGGGAGCTGCTTAAAGAAAATGATCCCCGCCCTGAGACTACATAGTGAATTCCAGGTCAGCCTGAGCCAGAGTGAGACCCTACCTCAAAAAACCAAAACAAAAAAAAAAAAAAAAAAAAGAAAAGAAAATGATCCCCAGCAGCATGAACAAGCAAGGAACCCTGAAGACTACGAAATCAACCAGCAGGACAAGAAGTCACACTTGTACTATAATGGCACACAGACTCATGGGTAGCCAACTATTTTCTGTTTGTACATGAGGCCCACTCACTGGGAGAGATTTTATACCTAGTACTGGAAACCAAGTCAGATTCCCATAGTCAGGAAACTCATACTTCAGGGAGAACTTCCCCCCCTACCCGCCACTGCTTTCTGGAGAAGAAGGGTAGGTTTGTACACCAAAACTCTCTCAAATAACTTTGCACACCTCTTTAACACAAGATGCTCTCAGTCTTAGTTGCAGAACCTGCTTTATCTTACAGATGGCAGAGAAAATGGAACAGAGTCAACATCCATCGATAAGACAAGAAGATAACCACCTGCCCACCATGAGACTTGCCACCACTTTCATATCTGCCAGGGCCCAGGAGAACTTGCAGTGGAAGCTGTGCATGAACTTCCTGCTCTTACTGCTAACCTGACAACCAGCTCCAGGGTGATGGTGACAGACACAGTGATCAAGCACAACCTATCAAAGCAGAAATCCACAGGCTACAGAGAACTCAACACTAAATCAGACTGCCAACGGGCCTGCTGTGGCTCAGGGAACATTGTGGAAGAGGGAGAAGAAAGATTGTTAAGAGTGACTGAGTGGGTGGGAATACCCTCCCATTGGGACTGACTGTGGCCTTTATGATCCCACAGTAAATTCCATAAGCCCATAGAGGAGGTCCCCATAGAAATGCGAACAGGGGAGTGGGAATAAAAAAGCAGAATCTGTTAAGATAAAATAAGCAAATAAATGTGTCTCAGCATCATCCATTGGTCAGGAAAGGGAAAGAGGAAGAATGTATCTCTTCACTCATTTCCTACCGGTCAAAGGTTTACCTTGTGGTAGAGATTAACCCTCTCATGTGCTCCCAGACTTTTCCCATTATGTGTGCTGAGCAGTATTCCCAGGAAAGGCCAAGTCAGGAGATGAGAGATGAGATCCTATCAAATTGGCCTACAGAATATCAGGCAGAATATATTCAAATCTTATTGCCACAGAGGTCGCTGGAACAAGACACAAAAGCTGCAAAGACCCAAATTATATATGACAGATTAGTTGAGGAAAGGAAATCAGAGAGGTATGGGGTAGGAATGTAGGAGAAGCCAAATGTCTGTGTATTGATAGGACACTTTGGCCTTTTGAATAAATTGACCCATAGATGTGTTTAGTCTGGGAAGTATTGAATATGAATGTCTATATGCAAAGATGCATTTTTAAAATATTTTATTTTATTTATTTATTTGAAAGAAAGAGAGAGAGAAAGAATGGGCGTACCAGGGCCTTTAGCTACTACAAACTCCAGACATGTGCGCCACCTTGTGCATCTGACTTATGTGGGTCCTAGGGAATCGAATCAAGGTCCTTTGGTTTTGCAGGCAAACGCCTTAGCCACTAAGCCATCTCTCCGGCTCAAAGATGCATTTTTTTTTTTCCTTCTCACTTGCAAAAGTCCCACTAAAGGGCACTGTATTACCCCCAGCACACTCCACATTCCCCTTCCCTTTCTTACTCCTAGAGGTATTTGGCTAAACGCCTTGAGCACTGGGATCATATCCTGTCCTGTAACCAAGCCTGGTGGAGTTAGCAGCTGCAAGCTTTCCAGCTGGATGATTCTCAGAGGTGAGCAGATGGGAATGAGTCATGCCTCCTGGGAAAAATGAGCAAAGCCCCAGTTCTCTGGGATCCTGTGTAATTCCCAGCACAGGTGAGCAGAGAAGAAGCACCAGGCACGTGTTGGAAAGAGCAGCAGTCTCCTTTTAAGAACCTGCTTAACACTTTCAGGGCATTAGGTGGAGGCGTTGGATATGTGTAAGCAGCTTGTCTGGTAAAGAAGCTTAGTCCTGGTTCTTAGGAACTGCAGTGACATTGTGCCAGCTCTCTTCCCTACAGTTGTTTGTTCTCAGCAGTGGCCTCCAAATCAGCAATCACTTTCCCTCTATCTCAGAAGCAAGTTAATAGCAATAGTTGCTGTATCATCAAAGCTGAGCCTTGGGTCTATTATCTGTGCATATTGACAATCAGATAACTCCATTCTGTTAAGTGAACTGTCTGGGTTTGTAAGGGGTATTGAATTTCTTAAGGCTCACTCCAAGGCAGAAAAGAGATGCTGTAGAATTTATATCATAGACATATCTGAGGCCTATTGTGTGCCAGGCATGGCATCAAGCTCTCATGTAAGAGTAAGATAGGAGTTGATCCTGTGGAGATCCAGAAACCTAGTAGGCAAACATGATATCCTGGGAGGTTTGGGCAGGGTGTTATAGAGATGGCAGGGAGAGAGGGCTGGCTTCAATAAGGAAATGAAATTTCTCCTGAGACCTGAAGAATAACCTTTCCTGCAACTGAAGTGAGGTGTGATGGAAGTACAGAACAATGAGACAATAATGAGATAGATGTGGCGCTTCTCCTCCTGTCTAACTGGACTACCTCATGCTATGGCTTGCCCCTCACTTGGGATGCTCCTACAACCAGGTGCTGAATTCCTGTATCTGAGAGACAGTCAAGTTTATCTGCTGCCGGTAAGTAACAAGCTAGTAGCAAGTGCCTTGAGATGGACGCATGGGAACTGATTATCCATCCCTGGCTATCCATTTCTTTCTTTTTTTTTTCTTTTTCTTTCTTTCTTTCTTTTTTTTTCTTTTTCTTTCTTTCTTTTCTTTTTTCTTTTTTTTTTTTTTTTTTCTTGTAGTAGGGTCTCACTCTAGCCCAGGCTGACCTGGAATTCACTATGTAGTCTCTTGGCCCTGAGCTCATGGTGATCCTCCTACCTCTGCCTCCTGAGTGCTGGGATTAAAGGTGTGCGCCACCACGCCTGGCCCTGGCTTTATTTCTAAGTGTATCATCATACTCATAGAAGCTATCATCAAAGTGCCTAATGGACTTTGATTTATTTCCCCAATCACACGACCTTGTAACTGAGAATCACAAATGTCAACTATTTCAAAGTTACTAGAAAAAGGCATAGAGGACTTAGAACCTACTCCAGAATCTTTCCAGCTGGGATCCTCAGTGGGCTCGTCATAGGGACAGAGAAACAAACGCTTCCTTTGACAAAGCTTTCTCATGCTGTGAGCTTTTGATGTGCCAGTCACTCCTGAGGCATCTATCCTCCCTCCATTGGATTATACAAAACCTCTGGTCTGCATATTGCTAGGAAGTGGTGAAGGGTTCAGACCTGAGCCTGAGTGTAATGTTATTGTTCTTGTTCCTTCCTTTCTTCTTTTCTTGTTCCTCCCCTCTATCCCTTCCTTATTTTCTTCCTTCTTTCTTAATCCCTTTCTTTCTTTTTCTTTCTTTCTTTCTTCCTTTTCCTTGCTTGTGTGGTGTATGCACATGTATTTATCCTTCTGAGTGCACCATGCATTCAACTGCGGTGGCCTCAAGCTCCTTCACTCTTCTGCCCTTTCTTATTTGAGACCAAGTCTCTTACTGATCCCAGAGCTTTCACAAGCTCTAGTTATTCTCTGCTCTTGTCCACTGCTGGACTGGGGTAACATGCATGCATGACCACACTTAGCTGTCTAATGTGGCTTCTGGAGATTCAAATTCTGATGGTCTCAGACCACCCCCCTCCCTTCAGGCCCTCATGCTTGTACAGGAAGCACACGTAATTGTGTAATTTGAACATGTAATTCTTATATTCTCCCTATGTCTTTTCTCTCCTATCAAAACATAAGGTCTATCCCTTCCTTGATCCTATACCTCCAAACATAAAGAAGCAGGCCATCCTTTTTATGGTCTTAGAAATTGTATAAAGATTTACTTTATTTGAGGCTGCAAACTTTCTGTGGGAAATTTGTTAGGAATGGTAACAAAATATATTTTTCTCATGTGACTTTCTTCCATCTTAGATTTATTCTTGCACAATGTCAAATTCTCTCATAATACCTCAGTTACCTCCACACCTTGAGCCCTTGGGAAACTGATTAGATGTCTACAGCGGTCTTTCCACATCCACTGCCCTACTTAGCCGTTCTTCACACATTAGCCAAAAGGAGCTTTGGAAATCTTATTAGTCCTTATCCTGTTGAAATATGCTGGTATCAATTCCTCTTAATATAGTTTCTAAACCCTAGCTTAGCAGATAAACCTCATCAGATCTCAAGTCTGGCCACTAACCCCTTTCCCTCTGCTTCAATAGTCCTGGTCTCCTCACCCACACTTTGCTTGATCTTTTCTGAGTCAAGGAATAGGCTTGTCTTTCAGCCTGGGATCCTCTGTTGCTTATTCCTCTTCTCATCAATCTATTTGATATATAAGTCATCACTTAGATGATAAGTATACCACTTCATTATTCTGAGGAGCCTATGAAAAATACTCAGAGCATGTCCCAAAATTAATTTTGGTGAATTATGTGTGGTAACAATTAAATTGATATTTTCACATTTAATCTTTTTTCCATATTGGAAGCACCTATTGGGCACTACTTATCAAATAGCTATTCTTCTTTCACTGTTCAATAATACTATTCGCATATTTCTTTTTTTACATTTATTGAGAAATTCTTGCCTGCATATAATGTACTTTCATCACCTTTACCCCATTGTCTTCTTTTACCCCCCCCCACACTTCTGCTGAACTCCTTTATATTCCCAACTTGATCGCCTGCTATTTTCATGTCTTCGTTTGTAATCCACTCCACTTTGCACCTAACTCTGTATCTATTCTCCTTCATTCATTTCTATACTATTCTTATTTGTTCTTTCTTTTTTGTGGTGTTAGAATAAAACTCAGGGTCTTGCAACTGCTGTGCAAGTGATACACCACTGAGTTACACCCAAGCTAGTTTTGAAAAATATTATTCTTGCACCTTTACCACACAGCATTAATTGCTATATAGCTTTATATTAAGTCTTTATAGTATAATGAAGATTTTCTTCATGAAAATGGTCTTTGTTATCCTTGGACCTTTATACTTACTAAATTTTAGGATAAATTTGTCAAGTTCTGTGAGTAAATATTGATTTTAGTTGAAATTTAATTGGGACTGGAGAGATAACTCAGCTGTTAAGGTACTTACCTGGCCAAACCTAATGACCTGAGTTCATTTCCCCAATATCCACATAAAACCAGATGCATAAAGTGGCACATAGATCTGGAGTTCATCTGCAGCAGCTGGAGGCCCTGATATGCCCATTCTCTCTCTCTCTCTCTCTCTCTCTCTCTCTCTCTCTCTGTGTGTGTGTGTGTGTGTGTGTCTGTATCCCTCTGCTTGCAAATAAATAAAAATATTTTTTAAAAAATGAAGTTTACAGATAAACTTTTAGAGTTTTACATACTTCTGTCCTTTCATCAAAGGAAGTTAGCATATTTTTTTGTATCTGATTCTTTAATGTTCATCAATAAAGTTTTATAAAGTTCCCCATAAATATCTTAATCTGGGTTAGATTTATCCCTAGGTCACTTGATATACTGCTAATTAGTGTTTTTAAATAGAATCCCCTCCCACTATCCCAATATCCCTCTTTGTCCCTGAACTCTCACATTTTTCCTGCTATTCTCTCTTATATATTCATGTCATTTTCCCTTCCTTCATCACATGCAACAACCTGGTAATGAAGTGAATAGTATTCAGGTCTTATGTAGATAATGTCAGCCTGCTGAGAGGTCATGAAAGCAATGACCAGATTATGTCTGGGAGATAACATTCCAAAGCACTTCCCCTCTTTTCTTTCAGCCATTGGAGGGCGTGACGGAGACCTCACTAAGTGCTAAACACTCAACTGGTCACTTCTTGTTGGCACTTTCACAGCTCTTGAGACTCCCTCACAGTCACAGCAGTCACTGCTATCTGTACAAAAGGAGACTTCTCTAGCCAAAAGTAAGAACAACACTAATAGATATGCATAAATGCATTTAGAGAGTAATTTGGTGGGCATGATATAACCTCAGGCTAAGAAAATATCAAAGCTTCTCAGACAATTAAAAGATAAAATTTCTAGGTCAAAGAAATGGAAAAGTAGCCCAGCCCAGTGGCAAAGATAATATCAAGGATGTTGCCCTGTAATGGCCCCTTTCAGACTTCCGTGGATGATCTCGATGAAAGGAGGCAATCCCTACAAAGGCCTATTCACCAGCCTATGAGATCAGGAAGAAGTAGGTCAGAAGCCCATTTGGGTTTTGAGAAAACTGTAATGCCCAAAGCAAAAACAAGCTTGAATGTGTGAAATTACCCTTGGGCAGAAGCAGGCAGTGAAAAGTCCCAGTTCCCAATAACCACCTCTACATGGCCATGGAGGACAAGAGACAAGACTTCTCCCCCAGGAGTTGACAGGGTGAAGTGCCCCAGGTAGAAATGGGTAAGAAAGATCCTTGTGGAGGACAGATCTCGGGCGTATTTAGACGTTTTTTCTTCAAGGGTTTGTAAGTCTTCACAATCAATACCTACCTGATGGGATTTCCTTAGTGCTACTGACCAGGGGCTGTTTGCAGAGTTGTTGTTGTTATTTTATATATATATTTTTTATTTTAGAGAGAGAGAGAGAATTGGCACGCCAGGGCCTCAGCCACTACAATCGAACTCCAGATGCTCATGCCACCTAGTGTGCATGTGCAGCCTTGCTCTTGCATCACCTTGTGTGCCTGGCTTACGTCAGATCTGGAGAGTCGAGCATGGGTCCTTAGGCTTCGCAGGCAAATGCCTTAACCTCTAAGCCATCTCTCCAGCCCTGTTTTCAGAGTTTCTATTGTAGTATCTTATCCATTTCTGCATATTAAGTGGGAATTTGGGGCCAGATAACTTTCTTTAGCTCAAAGGAAGCCAGACCTTGAGGAACCACATTTTGACTGTATTTCTCAGCTACCTCTATAGTGAAGTAACTAAGTTATTTTTCCAACAAAATAGGACTGCGGTGATAAACTTCACTTGACCCTTGGCCCATAAAAGTCCTCCACACTTATGTTTCCCACTGTATGACTGAAGCGGTAAGGCCTTGGGTGACCTCCAGATGCTACATATTGGAGATGGAGATGGCCAGCATGCTCAACTTCTAGGCCCTGAAGTGACTGTGAAAGGCAGCATCACCACCATCAATCCAAATCCTCTCATAATGACTTCTTGTTGGTTAAAACTAAAAAAATAAAAAATAAATTATATTTTATTTGAGCTCCAGTTTGGCATATTGCCATTGTGATGGTGACTCCTGTCAACTTGGTGAAATTTAAAATTACAGTGGAGCCAGATGTGGTGGCATATGCCTTTAATCCCAGCACTCAGAAGACTAAATTATGAAGATCACCATGAATTTCAAGCCAGCCTGAGCTACAGAATGAGTTCCAGGTCAGGTTAGGCTACAGTTACACCCTGCTTTCAAACACCTAAATAAATAGACAAATAAAATATCACAATGAAAATAAGCCTTTGGGTAAAGCTGAGGTCATTATTAGATTCAATTAATTGAGGTGGGAAGACCCACTCTTCAGAGTGGGCAGCAACATTCCATGGGCTGGAGTCCTGGACTGCAGAGAGGGGGGAAAGCGAGCTGAGTATCAGCATTCACCTCTCTCTGCTTCCAGGCGACGAACGTAATGGGACCAGCTGCCTGTACCTCTGATTGCCGTGCCTTCCCCGCCATGATGGACTGTAACCTTGAACTGTAAGCTGAAATAAACCCTTGCTTTCTTGATCAAGTTGCTGCTGGACAGCTGTTTAGTTGTAACACTGGAAAGCAATAATAATGCTGTTGTTTTTTTTCAGAACTTGTCCACTTTTTCAATAATTGTCATATTCAATGCCTTGACTTCTGCACCACCCCTCACACTCACCTCATGGGTCAGGTTGTGTGGTCTGTTCTTATGACTGTCTCAAACACATACGGTATTAATCTCTGCTCTCCTCCCCATTCCCCTTTCTTCTGTCTTCTCCTGTGCCCCTCTCCAGTACTCTCCCGGCAAAACTACAGCTCTGCTTTCTCCCAACCCTGATTGCTCCTACATGCACATCCTCCTGAGGCTAGCTCCACTTTAAACTCAAGACTGCTGAGGGAAGTAGCCATAGCACTGCCCTGCAATCATGCTGAGTCTCCACAGTGCACCCATTCATCTCATCTCCTGCACAGCTATTGCAAACTTCCTTTCCTCTCCACAAGTCTTCATTTCCTTCCCTTCTCCTCCTCACTCCCAGCTGATAAGTTTAAATTCCACTTCAATAAGAAAATGGAAGCAATCAGGGGAGATTTTTCCATTAGCTTCCACCACCTCCTGTACTGCCCACCTGCATCTGTTCCTCCGCAGTTTGCCTTCCCTCCTGGGTGAGCTGTCTGTGCTCCGTTCGAAAGCCAAAGCCTCCATATGTGCACTGGGCACCAGCTCCTTCATCTGCTGCAGGTTCTCACTCCAGCTACTCTCTCTTCTCGCCCCTGCAGCATCACAAGTCCACTCTACCCTGGATCTTTCTCATCAAAACACAGAACATATTGTAATATGTTTCATTTTTAAACAGAATTTTTTAAAAAAAATAACCTTGAATTTACATCATCTTTCAACTTCCATCCCATTTGCTAGCTTGTAAGTGTGTGCTTGAAAAGAGCCTTTTATGGTCTCCCTCTTCTTCCCTCTAATCCCGTTCTTTCCTCAGCCCATCCCAAGCAGGCTGTTGTTCTTATGATTTCACTGCAACTGCTTGTGTCAAGATCACCAATGATCTTCATGTCACCAAATCCAGATGGTCAATTATTTGCCCCCATCTTACTCACAGCATGAGCATGTGATATGGTATGTTATCCTCTTTGTTTTTTAAAATTTGTATTTATTTATTTAAGACAAAGAGAGGGAGGGAGTGAGAGAGAGAGAGAGAGAGAGAGAATGGGCATGCCAGGGCCTCTAGCCACTGCAAACAAACTCCAGACACATATGCCAACATGTGCTTCTGGCTTATGTGTGACCTGGCGAATCAAACCTGGGTCCTTAGACTTCGCAGACAAGCACCTTAACCACTAAGTCATCTCTCCAGGCCCACCCTGTTGGTTTTTATTTTGTTTGTTTGTTTGTTTGTACTTATATATGTGAGAGCAACAGAGAGAGAAATAGGGAGAGAGAAAGAGAGAGAATGGGTGCACCAGGGCCTTCAGCTACTGCAAATGAACTCCAGACACGTGCGCCCCCTTGTGCACCTGGCTAAAACGTGGGTCCTGGGGAACCGAGCCTCGAACCGGGGTCCTTAGGCTTCACAGGCAAGCGCTTAACCACTCAGCCATCTCTCCAGCCCCCACCTTGTTTTTCTGAAACAACTTACTCTGGATTTTGAGGGATCCTCTCTCTTGGTTCTTTGCTGGTTTTACTATTCATCTTGGAGTGACCTTTAAAATGTTGGAATGCTCCATACTGAATCATTTATGTTGGTTCTTTCCTGTCCACATTTATTCTCTAGGTAATTCCGTCAAAATTTATAGCTTTTTATAATATATCTAAACAGATGGATCTCAGATGTCTATTTCTAAGCCAGACATCTCTGTTAACTTTAGGCTTGCCTGGCCAACTGCCTTCTTGACATTCATACTTAGATGTCTAGTAGTTATTTCAAAAGTAGCTTTCTAAAATCACAGTTATCTTTACCCTCAAGCCTGCTCAATAAAAGTAGGACATTTTTTTTCGGTTCTTTAAACCCAGTCCTCTATTGTCTTTAACTATCCGCTTTTGTTAAAACCTACAATCAATGCCTCAGGATATCCTGGTGGGTCTGCTTGACTGGGTCTGACTTCTCACACTTCTGTCAGTGAGATCACCCACCTTGATGACTGCAATGGCGTCCTGTGGTCAAAACTGCACACCCCTCTCAGCCTCCTTATTTTCTCCTTCTACACTAGCACAGTTTTTACCTGGGCACCTGGTCTTCCAGAATGTAGACGATGCCTCGTATCATTTCTTGCAGTTTGGGGTGCTCAAAGATCTGTAAGAAGAAACATCTATGGAAGTGCTGGGGACCTTCCTTAAGAGACAGATCAGAGGAAACCTTATTTTTTTAACCTCTTCCATTCTGCTCTCTAACACACCAAGGTGAGTCTCCTTAAACTACAAGGCTGTATTCTCAGATTAATTCTTTTCTATCTGCAGTTGTGTTTTTAGAGTGGTGAGTTGAAAGGATTTTGAGTCCCTGAGGAGTCAGTAAAATACTATCTATCCACCTCCTGATTCAGACATTTGGGCCTCCTGTCATTCCAAAAGAACTCCACATGCATGTGCTACTTTGTGCATCTGACTTTATATAGTACTAGGAATTCAACCTGGGAAATCAGGCTTTGCAAGCAACAACTGAGCCATCTCCCCAGGCCCCAGATCTAAGCCACTTTCTAATTACTACACACTGTCATCTGGGTTTTATTGGTACTGCTGAACTTTATCAAAATTGATAGGCCCTCTACCTGGTGTCCCTACTTCAGCTCTTATTCCTATCGTCCCCATAGCATCAAGGAGAAGAATATCTTAGACTTAGGTTAGCTCATACTTCTCTGTCCACAGAGGCCTTTGTAGCTCTCCTTATTAGTCCTGCTGTGTTCCCATTACAGTCTTTCTAGATGTTTCTATGTGTCTATGGTCTGTCCTCCTCTTCCTCTGCTCTCATCTCAACCCACGTCTCACCCCATCCCTGACATTCTAGACAGGGTGGTCCATAAATTATATTGCAAACACTTTCCTTCTGCAAGGTCATACAGTTATTTCCTTTGCCTAAAAGGCTCATCCTTGTTATCTTGTGACTTACTCACTGACTTTCTGTAAGATGGGACTCAAATCAAAAAGGCCCTTTCCGACCACTAGGTCTGTTCCATTACCATCACCACCAATGATGCCTCATAAGATCTGGCCTTCTCAGCCTCCTTGCACAAAGCAGCTTCTCTGGCTCTACTGGGCCCAGATTTTTGCAGGGCCATAATGGACGTAAGCCAGAGACAGTACCAGTTGGGGCTCACGGGAACTTAGCTACTCTTCCCATGCAGTTCCCATCATGGCTCTGCCCCCATTCCTAGATATTCACAGTGGATGTTGTGTTTACTCAACAATAACTTAGCTTCAAGCACCATATCTTGCATCCCTCCCTTTCCATTCCACTTTCTTACCCACTGCTAACCACAATTGAACTGGTTCACTTCTTTTTAAACAATTATAAAGTTTCTTCTTTCTAGAAATTGGAAACAGAAGTTTGAGATCTATCTATACAGGAATATTATGAGAAGCTATGAATTTTGACAAAGCTACTTGGAATAGGAATGTGAGTAGGAAAGAATCAATAAAAAGGATTAAGTCTAAACTGTTTCAACATTTTAAAGGTCATTTAAAGATAAAGAAGAATGACTAGTTAAAAAAAAAAATAATAATGGAAGAGATCACAGATCCCAACTCTCTGTTTGCCAGGCTCCACCGGCAGGCAGGTAGTGCTGAGGAAGGACCAGGCCTGCTGGTTCCTCCCAAGGGGTTGAGGAAGAGGGTGGACATCGGACGACCCAGAATCTCTCCTAGTCACTGGAGAAAAACCACAGTGAGTCAGGAGTCTTGTCAAAGCAGGAACTCGCTTTATTGTTGTAAGTAGTTGCCTATATAATGTTGGGGGGAAAAGGCGGGGATTTTAGGATGGGGGAAGAGGTAAGGGCCAATAGTAAACTGTGACTATTGAAATGATAATTCCAACTCCTGGGCGGAAGTAGCAGGCCAGAAGCCATTAGGTGTCTTGCTGAGTCATAGCTGGCCAGAGACCGGGCACCAAACTTCAGCCAGGCTCAGGAAGTTCCACTAGGCCTCATGCCCAGGCCTTTCAGGGCCCAACACCTGTTGTCATATACTCCTTGCTTTACTAATTGATACTATGAATTTGGTTCCAAAAAACTATGATTAGTAAATAATGACATAGGGTAGTTTGGTCCACCCAGGTTTATGGGAAAAAACTCAAAAGATTAAGGGACATTTTGAGTCCCAAAGAAATGACTCTGTGATATGGTATTTCATACGTGAAGGGGGGAGTGCCATTTGAAGCAGAAATTTTCTATACCTTCCCTTCTGAAGGCTAAATTCCTTCACTAGATTGTCTTACTAAGCCATATGGCTCATTCCTGGAAAACTGCTTAATTTGGTTCAGAATCCAAGTCTGCTTTCTATTGAAATGTCAATATAGGCCAATCAGGTCTTGAAGATGTACAAAGATGTGCCATTAAGGAATAATCATTTTATACAGCAGAAAGGTTGATCACATTATTTAGTTGGCAAATGCCATATTTACAAGTTACTAAAGATATAAATTTGAACAACTGCCAGTTGACCTGAGGTTCACATTCTTCAAAATGAGTGGTTCATAAGATATTTATGTAGAGTTTGATGATGCCTATTACATATTTATGTTGAGTTTTTATTAAAAGAAAATGTTGTTTCCATTTTGACTTTACTCTGTCTTTATAAATGCCTTCAAAATCAAATTCTTGGAAAAGAGTATTAAAAACTCCTTTGAATGGAGCTTATAGAATTTTCTGGTTTGCCCATGAGTAAGACTTATTCTGACATCTAAGGAGACAGAGTAAAGCACCTGCTAAGCAAGCATGAAGACCTGTGTTCAGATCCCCAGAATGACATTGACAAGCCAGATGCAGCAGTGAACATCTGTAAACCCAGTGCTCCTGTGACGAGACCAGAGAGGGAGATAGGAGAAAGCCCGGAAGCTGATGGGCCAGCTAGCCTGACGTCTGCAGCAGCAAGCAACAGAGACCCCGCCTCAAACAAGGTAGATGGAGAAGACCAACACCTGATGTTGTCCTTTGACCTTTATTCACGTGCTGGGGTATGTACATGCCCACATCCAAATACACACATCATACATACATATAAACATACACACATACATATATACATATACACACACACAAAAGAATTATCATGAAATCATTTATTCGTTCAGCAAAATCATGCAACACATACTTATCTAGTAACACCAGTGCCTACTTGGAGTTTGAGTGTAAATGTCCCCTATAGCCTCAGGTACTTTTGGTTAAGCTTCCTACTTAGTCCCTGGCTGGTGGAGTCGTGGGAAATGGAGCCGTGCTGTAGGGGATATATTTCTGGGGGTGGGTCTTGGGGCTTGAGAACATCTCTGCTGTGGATGGGAGCCAGCTTCCTCTGCCATGACGCAATGTCCCCTCAAAACTGTAAGCCTGAGATGAGCCCTCTCCTCCCCCATGCTGCTGCTGGTGGGATGGGTTGTCCCAGCAACAAAAAGGTAGCTACAGCACTATTGTTCCTCCAGATTCATAACAGCGAACAAAAAGACTGAAGTCCCTGTTTTTATGGAGATTAGAGTCTGGTTCAGGGAGAGAAGCCTACAGAGGCCTACAGGCCACAAAGAAAAGAGCGGGCAATGCTGGTGGGGATGGAGTTTATTCACACCTGTGTCACCGGTGTCTGGTGTTCTGGTTAACAGTTTGTTCAGGATGGAGAGTTGTTAACAATAACGGTGACAATATGAGACCTACAGTCTGATCAGAGGGAACACTTGCTCTTGTGACCACAGGACGGGGTGGTGAGAGAAGAGGTATGGTTTAGCTCAGTCCTTCAGAGGGTCGCCTGGTCCTGTGCTGCCTAAGGATGGCATCCAAAAGGGAAAGTTTGGGGAGGTATAGGTTCTTGTTTGGATTCCTGTCCTTTCCACATAGTGAGCCACAAAGAAATTTCTTCAAGTCCTCTAAAACGTCAGAACGCTTGTAAAACTGGGAAATTTTGCTGGTTTGGTGATCTCCATTGTCTAAAGCAATTGAGATGTCTATGTGGCACAAAGACTAGTTTGTTGAGAAATGAGTCTCCAAGTTAAAATGTTTTCTGAAATGCTTCTTTCATTATTATTATTAATATTTGTTATTATTATTTTTAGACTCCTCTTAGTTTTCTTAAGACTGGAAGGGAAATAATCATTGCCTTAGGCCTCTTTAATTTTCCTTAAGTTAGTTTGTCCATCTATTCATTTGTGGTAGTCCCTAACTGCCTCGTAGAAAGAACCTAGCACCTCTGCCTTGCCGTGCTCTGGTCCACTACTAGAGTTTCACTGAATCTTCCCCCCCACCCCACCCTCACTCTTTCTCTCTCAGCAGTTCCAGGAAGATGGTACCTTTACTCACAGACCTTCTTTACTGAGTCATACATACCTAAAGGCTCACCCTAGTGTCTCTGTGACAATCAAAGAAACCACATCTCTTTCCGCTTCTTCAGGAAACTGACAAGACCTCCCCAGACCATCTACCCCACCTACCAGATCAGAGGTCATGGTTGCCACCCCAGGTCAATCCAGGAAGTGTTAAAGGTTGACAGGAGAATTTGGGTGACCTAATTCATGATGAAGAAACCTCTAAGGGGGGTCCACATTGTAAAATCAGCAGTTACTCATGCCTGAGTGACGGTCTTGGATACTTTTGCTTTCCTAGCCCTCTTCCTCCATATTTGAAAGTTTTATTCTATGGCTATTTTAGGGTAAAGATAAAAATAATAGTGATTGGGTTCATTATTATAGATTCTTTTGCCTACTTGAATTTTTTTTGTTCTCCTTTGTAAATGAATGAAAGTTCAAACATTTTAGGTAGTAGTTCCTATGCCTAATGGAATTTTTTTTTTCCCTAAAGTTGGTGCCTTAGCATCTCTACCCCTGTTGTGAACACTGTTCCTTACAAATTCCTCACTTCCTTTTCTGTGTCTTTTGACCTGCTCAAAGCATCCCGCCAGTGCCAGTTAGGAAGAACGTGAGCCAAGGAACTTCCCATTCCCACATCCTCATTGCTCACTTGGGATTCTGTTGTCAGTTCTCCACTGAAATTGACTCTGTAAGGTTATTCTATGACCTCTAGAGATTGCCAAAACTTGTGCATGATGGTCAACCCTCACACTTTAGGTCTTTCTCTCTTTCTCAATTGCGCTCTCTCTCTCTCTCTCTCTCTCTCTCTCTCTCTCTCTCTCTCTCTGTGTGTGTGTGTGTGTGTGTGTGTGTGTGTGTGTGTGTGTGTGTGTGTTCTCTCCACCATTCTTCATTTGACTAGCATTTTTGTTGAGTATGCACTATGTTTCAGACTGTGTACCAGACTTTGGAAGCATGATTTCAAATAAACAGGCAAGTTTCCAGTCCAAAACTGGCTTTTTATCCAGTGGGAATGACAGATGGATATCAAGTATGATATGTATAGGGATATTTGAGGAGCACACAGGTCCCGTGCTTGAACTTGAGAAGTTAATAAATACTTCCTGCAGTAGGATAATATATAATCTAAGACCTGAAAAGAAAATAGAGGTTAACCTGGGTAGGGAATAAGAGAGTATTAAAGAAATAAGTGATTAGGTTGTGAGGTCAGAACCTTCATGAATGGAATTAGTGTCCTGAATAAGAAAGGCCTGAGGGAATTTGTTCAACCACTTATGCAACAGAGAGGGAGCCCTCACCAGAGTTCTGGTACATTGGCTTTGGGCATCCCAGACTCCACAGCTGAGAGTAGCCATAAATTCCCATTGTTTATAAATTTCCCTGTCTGTGATATATATTTTTTTAAAGCAGCCTAAATGGACCAAGACAGAGGGGCCTACATTTGAAATTGGGTTTCCCTGACTCCACAACTGGACTCTTTCTTCTCCACTATGCTGTTCATGTAGGCTAACCCTGTCTGATCTCCCAGAGAAAAGGTTCCCCATCCTCCCAGCCTGCCCACTCTGTGAGGTGCCCTTCTGCTAAGCTTCCCTAACACCCTGAGCAGAAAACTCTGTGCTGGCCTCTCCAATGTGTTATTCTCTCTTTTTTTATTATCTTATTTGATTTATTTGAGAGAGAGAAAGAAAGAGAGAGAGAGAGAGAGAATGTCAGGGCCTTCAGCCACTGCAAATGAATTCCAGACACATGTGCCACCTGGTACAGCTGGCTTACGTGGGTCCTGGGGAATCAAACCTGGGTCCTTTGGCTTTACAGGCAAACATGTTAACCACTAAGTAATCTTTCCAGCCCGTGTTTTTAGGTTTTAAGTTTTTAAGTTTCTCTTTTTAAGTTAAATGTATGCTTATCCTACTTGACCATAACACATTGGAAATAAGTATATATGTGTATATACACTACATAATATATGTATATACCCCAATAATAAATAGATAAATGAGGATTAAATTATCCTGCAAAGCTCTTTATGTATAGCACCCAATATTATAATTAATTCTTTTGTTAATGCTTTTAGCACCTAGTAATTAGCCTACAGTAGTTTTTTTTTTTTTAATTTTTTGTTTATTTATTTGAGAGTGACAGACACACAGAGAGAAAAAGACAGATAGAGAGAGAGAATGGGCACGCCAGGGCCTCCAGCCACGCAAATGAACTCCAGGCGCGTGCGCCCCCTTGTGCATCTGGCTAATGTGGGTCCTGGGGAATCAAGCCTCGAACCGGGGTCCTTAGGCTTCACAGGCAAGTGCTTAACCACTAAGCCATGTCTCCAGCCCCTATAGTAGTTTTTAACATTAAAATGAATAAATGAGTCCAAAGGGATTACAACTAATGATAAACAATACCTTTATCTTTAGACATAGTGACCTTTTAAACTGAGAGATCTATTCTTCACTGAGAAGGTTAGTTTTAATGGTGCCATGTTAGGTTCAAGCATACATCTTCTGAAGGTCTTCCCTGAGTCGCCTTAATTACACACCTTCAAAGCCACTTAACCGCAAAGCTCCCTCTACTTTTAGACCTATGGTAATTTTGGAATTTGTACAGCTCCAAGGGAAGCCAGTTACCACAGAGTACATTTGAACATGCAAGCCCAAGATGATCAACGTCACTGAGCGCCCACATCCACAAGAGCCTCTGCTCTTTCAGCACACGGAGTTTCCACAGCTGAGCTTGATCTCACCACCAAACCTGCATCGCATGGCATACTTCTTTATTGTCATTACCACACATGCGCAAAGCGAGGGAATGTGTTGGGAGCCTTGTGCGCAGCATTCAGCCTCATGGCATCCCAGCTTTCTTCATTCTTTTCATGCTTTGACCTGGACTCCTTCCATGCCAGGCTTTCTCCAGTGCCTGCTTCTGGTTTTCTGAACCTTATGTCATAGCCCAGAAAATCTCTGCAGCTGATGACTCCACATCCTCACAAACTCTTCCACCTCAACTTCCTCCCAAGAATATAGACCCTACCTTGACTGTAGCCCCATTTTCCCAACCCTGAATATCTCATTTATTAAGTAACTTGATGCGGATGCACCAGAATTCTAGAATGGAAGCTACAGCTCTTTTTTCTACAAGCAAACTTCACAGAAAATTTAACCCAAGACAATAATTTTAAGAAACAAGAAGTTATGAGTCACAATTTAAAAGTGCAAGGGTAAAACATAGAATTCTGCTTATGCCAAAACATTCTCTCTGACTCAAACAGAAGCAGGGACTTGGTTTCAGCCACACTGGTTATGGAAAGGAGAACCTCTGTTATAAGTTGGAATGACCACAGGAAAATGAGCAATTGAGACATTAAAGTGATTATGCTTCATAAGTGTCTGAGACACAGAAGTGAATGTGAAAATTAAATCAATTATTCTAATATTTTACACTTAAAAAGGTTACATGTAATGATTCATGCTGTTGTGGGAGTGCTTAGAAAATTCCAACTTGTCCTTATAAAACAATCGGCTGAAGTGTTCCAAGTTAAGATTAGACATTATTTCAAAGCATTCTTACTGTCTACAAGTACACTAGGAAAATGGAATCATTTTGTCAGCTTTTGGGCTATAAGAAACTCCATTTGTTAGAGTCTACATAACCCAGTATTATTTGCAATCATAACAATAACTGGTATTTTTCAGGAAATCATTTCTTTTCCAGGAACTGAGCAAGAAAGGACTTTATGCTTTTTAGTTCTTATAACAACCCTAAGAGGGAAATACTATTGTTAGCCTCATTTTTCAGAAAGGGAACTATGTATCATCATGGTTAAAGTCTTGCACAATATTACTTAACTAGCATGTGAAGAATCAAGACTCAAAATATAATTTATCAATGTTTTAGCTTGATATTTTATTTCATTCGGGAGGGATCCAGTCTTTATCACTGATTTATACATGTTACCCTCTGCCAAAGCATGGAAGAAAGTACACAGAGTCAACAACAACAAAAAAAAGGTTCAAAAATGTATTCTTGGCTACAGAAATGAGACATTCCTCAGACCAATGTGAGACACTAAGACACACTGAACCATAGATACAATTATTTCAGAGAATACCAAGCAGGATCAGTGCTGAAGAAAACAAAAATCATTTAAATGCCCCTGGGCTACATCAAAAGCAAATGAGAATAACATCAAAGCACAAAATATTCATAAAACTCAAAAAATTCATAAAATCAAAGAAGAAGATTTTGAAAACATTCAGAAGAAAATCACCTTCCCTATAGCAGTGAGGACTGGAATTATATCCAGCTTCTCCCAAGAATCCATGCAAACAATAAGAGTGCAGTGAGATATTTCAGGTGTTGAGAGGAAAGTGTTAGTGAAACCATTGTGGTAGCTTGAATGGATGACCCCCAATAGATTCATGAGTTTTATTAATGCTTCTTGGATTTCCAACTGCCTGGCTACAAAAGCTTTCACTGTGGGCAGATCCTAGGGTGCAGCCCTAAGGTGTATTTGGGAGCAGATCTGAATTCCGGCCAAAGATAGGCAGGTTGCTTGAGCTCCGCCTGGGTTCCTGGAGTGTGCTTGCTCATGGAGCTGGTGGTGGTATTTCTCTTTGTGTGGACCTGTGGAAGGGAGACAGCTTCTTTCACCATGATGGAACTTCCCCTGAATTTGCACACTTCAATTAAATTCCATTCCTCCTATAAACTGTGTCTTGTCTTGAGGTTCATCCCAGCACCAAGAAGCTAACTGCAGCAACCTTCCATGTTAAGTTATCCATCAAAAGTACAGGATTTAAACTAGGCTCGGTTGCTCACGTCTTTAATCCCAGCACTAGGGAGGCAGAGGTAGGAGGGTTGCTGTGAGTTTGAGGCCACCCTGAGAATTCAGAGTGAATTCCAGGTCAGCCTGGGCTAGAATGAGACCTTACTTTGAAAAACAAAAACACACACACAAAAAAGCACAGGACTCTCTAAAACCAAAATTAGACAAGTTACCTCCATAGACCTGTCCATATAGATTCTTCAGAGAAAGGAAAATCCCATAGGTCAAAAACTCCAATCTACATTTTTAAAAAAGAGTATCAGAGAAAGCATAAATTAAAATAAAGCAAAACCTTCATATTTCTTATTTTTAATTGATATAACAGCTTTTTTCAAAATCATAGCAAATTATGTTTGATTGTGTTTGTGTGTGTGCATGCTTATTCATAAGTGACATTTATGAAAGCAATTTTACAGGATAGAAGAGAAAGGACTATGTGAGACTTTGTTATCATAAGTCAATTGTACTACTTGTGAAGTGATAAACATTACTTGAAAGTGGGACTAGGTTAGTAAATATATATGCATACATTGCAAACTATGACATCATGAACAAAGTTTTTTTTTTTTTCTTTTAAGAAACATAATAGATACAATCACAAAGGCAGGAGCCGCCTGAGTGACTGCAGCTCTCACTGCTCAAGCCAGAGCACCCAAGTTCGCTCTCCGAATGAACCTCACATAACAGAAGCCATGGTGGGCTTCTGTAATCCCAGATGCTGACAGTGGCTCAGGGCACAGAGACAGAATCTCCTGGGCAGGACAACAGCAGATGGTGTGATCCAGAGAGAGAGAAACCCTGCATCAAATGAGTTGGAAAGGCAAAGGCAGACCCAAAAAATTGTCATCTGGCCTTCAAACCCATGCCATGGCATAAGTGTGCATGCATTCACAGACCTGAGAACACATGCACACATATATACAAAAATAAAAACAGAAAACCCACAAAAGGAAAAATAAATGTGAAAGACCAAATTAGGAACAAAGTGTGTTCTGTAGCTGTTATACTTATTAACCCAAATGAGCTTAAAGTGAATATCCCCACTAAACCCTGAACATCAATGCCTGAAAGGACAGTGTTCATAATTTCCAAACTCTGAGAGCAGCCAAGATGTCCCTCTACCACTGGCCGGTTCTGAATGTACAGTGTAATACATCTGTAATGCCCCATTCATATTTTTGCTATCATGTCAGTTACTGCATGGGCAATAGACCAAAGAAGGGAAGAGTAAAATCAGAGACCAATTAAGTGCCCTAAGTAGTGGAAAAATAGGTAGAGAGAGAATTGTATGAAATATGAGATAATAACCAGGACTACTGGTCTTTGCCTTCAAAGTTTGCCCTTTTGGGGGGCTGGAGAGCTGCCTCAGCAGTTAAAGGTACTTGTTTGCAAAGCTTGTCAAGTCATGGTCAATAGTCAGCACCCAAATCAAGCTGGACACAGAGTGGGGCATGCATCTGAAACGCACCGGCCACTAGCCTGGTGTTCATTTGCAGTGGCAAGAAACCCTGTCTCAAGACAGGTGAAGAGTACAGACACCCTGAGGCTATGGTTTGATCTCCACATGTACACACCAAGTGTGATTTCCCTCCCACTGAGTGGGGCCTCTCATCCAATCAACAAGCAGTTGATTACCCCCATAGCATAAGTGTCACTGCCGCACCCACGGGTGCGTCTTGCCTGGCTGGTTGTTCAGACTGCAGATGACTTTTGTCCCCCAACAGCTTGCATAACACCTTCCAGCCCTATGGCGAATGTCTGGCAAGGAGATAGATGGCTTCCACCTCAGTTCCAACTTGATTGCTCACAGTTCTCACCCACCGCACCTGTGGTGTGTGCAGCAGTGGAGTCTTACCATCTCACTCTAGTGGGTAACCAAGCACTTTGTTTTGGGGGCCTCTTGGGCCACCACAATGCAAATTAAGTGCTCTGACTCCCACCACCACCCTACAATGGAGAGTCATAGCTGAGGATGCTTTTGATCCACCTCCCTGTGCACCTTCCCTTGTGATTTCCCCAGAGGAGCTCATCGCCATCGTTTTTATCTGTTAATATTTTTCTCTTTTTACTTTTTTACAAGACTACATCAAATGAGAGCTTGAAAAAAAATTGTAAAACTATCTGTATAATAAGATAAGAGCTCTGCAATTTTCAACCAGGTGGATACAGTGTCCCCACATAAGAAACTCACCTGCAGTCTTTATAAAAAGGATGTATAAAGCACATGCCAAAAGTCACTGGGCTTTACATGTCTCACAGCCATGATACCCCACTGAACTTTCTATGAGCACCCAGGATAACCTTAAGAAACTGCTTTTGGTTTCTTTTGTGAGCACAGTTCCTGTTTATTTTTAACCTAAATGAAATATATCCTGTCAGAGGGGGTTCAACTGATAGCTACAGGCTTTATTCTTGGGAAAGAAAAAAAAAAAGAGTACCTAGAGAGAATGCGTATGAATGCTTGATGTCCTTCCGTGCACGCCATAGGGTCCTGCCCTTCATGTGGGGTTATAACGTACATTCTGAAGAGGGGTATGTGAGTTTGCATCCAGAGAGGAGAAAAAGATCATCCTAATGAAAGCAGGGCGACCACTCTGCAGCCTTGGGAAAGATTCTGGACCCTCTAATGAGGATGCTGGGGTGCAGAAATAGTGTAACCCTTCACCTCCATCTACCTCACTTGTCAGTTTTTCAGTGCATTGGAGCAGTTCAGGAGAAAGTCTGAATTCAATGATAATACAAACAGGAACAGTTATATTTTCCCCTCTTTCTTCCAAAATGTCCCACTGAATCACTCCCCACTCTTTAATGACATGCTGGGAAGATCCTGTGACCTAATCCATTTGTCCCCCATGAGCAGTTTCCTGCCCATTATAAAACTCATTTTCAAGTACCTTAATGTCCTGCCCCATCTAAAACAAGATGCAAGTCTCATTTCTGATTCTAGCATGTTTGTCTTCTCCCCATTACCTGCTTCCACTGCCCTCTCCTGCCTCAGTCAAGCTTGGGCTTGGGACTTGCAATGGACCATGAACATGATCTCTTCCTCCACCTCTCCCTTCTCTTCTGACTCTTTCAGTACTATTACCTACAGAAGAGAGACTAGAGGGAGAGACAAGCATCTTTTCTCTATCGCCTTGGGTAGGTAAGACTGAACATCATGGCAGAGTGGGTATGATAAAACAGAACTGCTCACTCATGGTAGCTGAAAAGGGAAATGAGAGGCAGAGGGGCCCAGGAGCGAGAATACCTCATGAGTGACATTCATTCTCCAACCAGGCCCCACTGCTAAAGGGCTCTATCACCTCTCCTCTCGATAATACCCTCCTATTAGAAATCTATTATTGAATCCAACTGATAATCAATACAATAAATTAAAAATATTCATTAAGGGCTGGAGAGATGGCTTAGTGGTTCAGCAATTGCCTGTGAAGCCTAGGGACCCCAGTTCGAGGCTTGATTCCCCAGAACCCACGTAAGCCAGCTGTACAAGGTGGCACATGCGTCTGGAGTTTGTCTGCAGTGGCTGGAGGCCCTGGCACGCCCATTCTCTCTCTCTCTCTCTCTCTCTCTCTCTCTCTCTCTCTCTTTTTCTCTGTCACTCTCAAATAAATAAGTAAATATAAACAAACAAAAATATTCATTGACTTGGTCATAGCCCTTATCATCCAGTCACATAATTGGATCCACCAGCTAGAGACCAAGAATGAGGTTTTTGGAAGGAGACTTCATGTCCAGACCTTAACTGGCATGCAGGCTAGGTGTCAAGGAGGACACTAGCTGAGATCTAAAGGCTTTGGGGACATGGATGACAGTTACTCACATAAAGCCAACTTTATAACCAGTTACTGAGCCTCCCTGTGTTAGGGGGTATAGTGGTTTGAATAGATGGCCCCCAATATATTCAGTTGTTTATTTGTTTGTAGTTTACATCTGCTGGCTACCTGGCAATGTCACTGGGTGGATCTTTAGGTGTGGTGGTGGGTTTCAGATTTCAATCTAAAGATATGCAAAGTGTGCCTAGCTGGAGTTCCTGAAGTGTGGCTTTTGGCTTTTGGTTTGTGAGTCTCTCTCTGTTTGGGCCTGTGAAGGCAGGCCAGCTTCTTCTGCCATTATGGAACTTCCCCTGGATCTATAAGCTTCAATAAATATCCCTTCCTCCATAACTGTGCCTGGTCTGGAAGTTCATCTCAGTGAACCTGAAGCTGTCTCATACAGGGGGGCAAATACACACAGAGACTGCAAAATGGGCATTATTATTGGTGATTATTAGCAAAGCCCATTAGTGTGCCAGGCACTATGGTGAGTGATGGAGATATAGAAATGAAAAGAACTCAAGATGTTGGGGGAATTCTTTTGCAAAGCATTTGTCCTGGCATCTAAAGGTTGAGTGAAAACAAACAAAATCCCCAATCCTCCTCTTTCCTAAATGGATTTGTAATTGTATTCATTGGGAGCAAATTATGACACTGATAACTACAGTATAATGAACTGATGTTCTATTCAATTTTTATGGGGGACTTTTCAGTTTTTCCAATAAGCTATTAATCATGTTCATTTGGAGCCCAATTTCACCCCTACCCAGTATCCACAGAAAACTTGTGCTCATTGGAGAGACTCAAGTATACTTTCCCACTTCCCAGAACTAGTCTGCAGAAAGCCCCAAGCACTATACATCCCTTCCTCAGAACTATGGATAATTTCTCAGTGTTTGGAAACCCATGCAAATAATTACCTTTAAAGATATATCAAGTTATAGGAAAAATGAATAATATCCAAGAGGTACAATGTCATCAGTTCAATAAGTGAGCATTTCCTCTGGCAGGTGAATGCCTCCATTACTGAGTATCTTCCACCCAGGTCTGTCACATAAAGGCCTTTCATTTGCTTGTAGAATAATTTGTGTGAGTATATATATGCTTGTGGGGTGGCTTTTTCTAAGACATTGTCCCTTTGTACTAAGATCCTACAAACTTTGGAAACGTGTATAGATGATTTCTTATTAAAAAAAAAAAAAACTGCAGGAAGCTGAACATGGTGGCACATGCTTTTAATCCCAGCACTCTAGAGGCAGAAGTAGGAGGATCGCTGTGAGTTCAAGACCACCCTGAGACTACGTAGTGAATTTCAGATCAGCTTGGGCTAGAGTGAGACTCTACCTTGAAAAACCAAAAATGAAAAAAAAAAGGCCTAAGATGAGTGTGATAATTATGATTTTCTCAATTTCAATTGTATTATATTAAAAATACCTACAGCTAACAGTGTAGGCATGCTATGGCTCCACAAAGACTTCTGAGATGGGCTGGAGAGATGGCTTAGCGGTTAAGCGCTTGCCTGTGAAGCCTAAGGACCCCAGTTCGAGGCTCGGTTCCCCAGGTACCACGTTAGCCAGATGCACAAGGGGGCGCACGCGTCTGGAGTTCGTTTGCAGAGGCTGAAAGCCCTGGCTCGCCCATTCTTTCTCTCTCCCTCTATCTGTCTTTCTCTCTGTGTCTGTCGCTCTCAAATAATAAATAAATAAAAAATGGACAAAAAAAATATTAAAAAAAAGACTTCTGAGACTCTTCAGATAATCCCCTTCAGCATCTGCACAACCCAGAAATAATAATCTCCCTATTCTGAGCACAGAACTCAACCTCCATATTTTCTTTCTGTGGTTCTGCCATTTGAGACCCAGAATAATTTTAATCTATCTTATATGACAACCTGTCATAGACTTGACAGCATCTCTTATATTCCCAACCAAAGCATTTAAGCATGCCCAGCTTTTTAAAATAAAAATATGGCATGATTTTAAATATTTTTACTATTCTACTAACTTACCTTTGGTCTTGCCCACACCTCTAAGTCCCTCTTAATCAGGACAGTTGCAGTAGCTTTTTGGCTGGTTTTCTTATTTTCTTCATAAACTATAGCCTAAATAATATTTATTTGAAGTATAGATACTATAATTTATCCCCTTTTATTTATTTGAGACAGAGGGAGGAGAGAGAAATACACACACACACACACACACACACACACACACACGTAGAGAGAGAGAGAGAGAGAATGGATGCTCTGGCTTCTAGCCACTGCAAACGAACTCCAGACGCATGTGCCACCATGTGCATCTGGTTTACGTGGGACCTGGAGAATCAAACCTGGGTCCTTAGGCTTCACAGGCAAGGGCCGTAACCGCTAAGCCATCTCTCCAGCCCCATGTTGTCTTCCCTTTCACTTAAAATCTTTCAATAATTTCACATTTGGAACAAAATTCCTACTCCTTACCTCACTGTTTTGAAAGTTCTCCGAGTATGATAGACAACTGACCTGAAACAAAACGCCACCACTGTGGGGCAATCTTGTAACTCTTCTGTAGTGTATTCACACTGTTAGACAAGCACTTGTGTGGACTATATCCAGAGCAATGGTAAGTTGGATTTGTATTATGTTACAAAGCCTTAACCTCTGACATTGTAAATGTTTTATGAATATTTCAACCCCTTGTCAATCCCAAATCTTCTGACATAGAGTTTAACTTTTTCCACTATTATAACCATGTAAAAATGTAAATGCATTTTCAATCTTTTCATCAGAGAAGGATATCTTCTACTCGTTCTGAATGAACTCACAGTAATAAGACCACAAATGAAAGTGGAGTTATATTTTCTGCTACAGCATCTAATCTAGCAAATTTTACTCTGGAATTCATATACCTCTAAAACCTTGAAATTCTGTGTGTGGGGACAGAGAGCAGTAATTCACCTATGGCAGCCTGTTCCACTCCTTCTATCACTTGCTTAGTATAATGAAGTGTGGTCACTGGCCCACCTTCCGAGATAGACTGTAAAAGCAGAGTTCATCTCTGTCTACCTGCCTTTAGTTCTAACCCCAGGGCTAGCATCAGAGCTAGCTAGTTCTTGGTACTCAATCGGTGGTTTGTTTGCTTTTTTTTAATCACAATAAATTTATGAAAGGCGACTCAACCTTCCTTTGTGGAAATCTCTGTCTGCGCCACAGAAGCCAACTGGAAAGACGGCACGTGTTGCAGTTTGTTATTCATCCTTATTCACTCACTGCAACTACTTCCTGAGCTCTGAGAGCCCCCGCCGTACAAAGCCTGGAGAATCAGTGCAGGGTATGCACGCCAGAGTGCTGGACTTCGCGTACTTCAGTCCAGTGCTGGAGACATATACCTCAAACCAATAATCATAGAGATGTGCAATTACAGATGTTATAAAGGGGAAATGCAAAGGAGTCAAACTTAATGATGGGTGCTTGGGAGGGCAACCTGGAGAAAGTGGTGAATGATGCTTCAGCTGAGAGCTAAAGCATGAAAAGCAGTTAACTGAAAAGAAATTCAGCATGGCCCAGCACAAGGCTCCTGTGCTTCTCACAGGCTAGGTTTACTTGGAGACTTTCTCAGGGGCGGGGTTCTGGATAGCAGCTTATCCCCAAAGATGGCTTCTATTGCTTCCTTTCCTCTTTGTATCCACATGTCACTTCCTTCTCTGTGAGAAGTTCATTGATCTTCAGCTACACTAAATAATTGGATGAGACAGAATTACGCCATGCTATGTTTGCTAGATGGAAGGGCCCTAAGTGACCTGGCCTATGAGTGAGAGGAGTCACCCTGGATGTCCAGTTCATGTGAGCCTTCTGATGACCCCAGGCCCTACAAGCATTTAATTATAGTTGCATGAGAGATCCCACCAAAAATTTGTAACTTAAGCCGTAAGCTCCATCACCCATTGAACCATGACAGAACAATAATAACAATAACTTATCTGTAAGCTAATGGTATTAAAGTATTTGGTATACTGAAACAGTTAACCAGAACTTTTGCCTTCAATGAACATGTTAAGCCCATGCTAGGAGCTTAGCCCAAGGAACTAGGTTCCTATCAGCTGTTAAGGCCTCTTGCAAACAACATTTATTCAAGCATTCTTACTCTGACATCAGAAAAGAAAAATAGCTTGGTTCTTCCAATGGATCAGCTCATGTATGACACCTTCCTACATCCTTGACTAGAAAAAGGTAGGTTCAAATTTCTCTAACAGGGCCCCCACACTGACTCTATCAGAGACTCTACCAGTTTCCGCCGGGATTTTCATAGTTTCCAAACCTTCCAGAAAAGTCCAGCTCCAAGGTATCTCCTGATGGATAACATTGCTGCCAGTTCCCTCTTGGTTTTTAGGATTCAGTCGCTGCCAGAAAAGACTCACCTTCAGGGGCTATTTTGTCCTTTGGATAAGTTCAAAGTGTCAAGCAAAGGAGGTGCAAAGAGGAAATGAAGAAACATGTCTTGAAGTTGGTGTTCTTGTTCCCACATCATGTTTTATTAATATTCGTGTTAGCGTCATTGCCTATCTTCCCAAGCTTGCACACAACCTAGGGTGTTTATGCCTTCACTCACTAGCTCAGCCATTAGCAAAGCCATCCAGTTCCTGAAAGCTGAGCGCAGGTGGTCGCAAGTACAGCAGGATGCTGGGGCTCAGAAAAGCAGGATACATAAGCTTTAGTGATTGCTAAAAATACATTCCCTGGGAGAACTGTCCTCCGTCTGTCAGGAGCGGATACAAGTATCTACCGATTCAGCACTTGTAAGAAAGGCCCTGTAGAACAAAGGAAGGGGTGGACAAACAGGAATGAAGGAAATTTATTAATGGGGAAAAGATAGTAAGTACAGAATAACGCTGCTTCTATTTATTCAAGTAATTGGCAACCTACTTTACCTGGATAATGATTGTTGCCTCAAAATGCGATTTCAGCTCCACAAAGCAGTACAACTTCAGTTCTGTCATGCCTTGTTGTCATGCTTCATTGGGAGTAAGTAATTCAACTTCTCTTACAAAATCACAGGCCATTAAAGAAACTAAAAGTGAGCTCTACAGCAGAATTACCCATTTTATGTGATAGTCTTTGCATTATATTACTATATGGTTATGTGAGTGGCCCAAGTTCATATTTTCCATCAGCAGCTGACTCGCTGCTCTGAAAGTTATTCATTACAAATATATTTTGACACGTTAGAAACATGTCAATATTAAAAGGATGTACATTTATAAGAGTGCATGAAAGTGATTCTAATTTGATTAGTAGAAGACCGCCTTGGCACCCGCCAGGATATAGAGACTCTAATCAAGCAATACTCTTAGCAAATACTGACATGTTTGTTATGTGAAAAGTCATGATCTCAGTATTACCTAGATGTACTTGTTGGAATGTGCATGTGTGTGCATGTATGTGGAGGTTGGACTTCAATGTCAGGTGTCTTTCTCCATCACTCTTTCGCCATGTTATTCTTTTTTTAAAGATGACATCTCTCGTTCAACCTGGAGCTCACCAATTTGGCTAGAATACCTGGTCAGTGAGTCTTAGAAATCTTCCTGTCTCTGCCTCTCCTGCTCTGGGATTACAGGCACATGCCACAATTTTTGACTTTTTTTTTTAAATTTTTTATTTATTTATTTGAGAGCAACAGACACAGAGAGAAAGACAGATAGAGGGAGAGAGAGAAAACGGGCGTGCCAGGGCTTCCAGCCTCTGCAAACGAACTCCAGACGCGTGCGCCCCCTTGTGCATCTGGCTAATGTGGGACCTGGGGAACCGAGCCTCGAACCAGGGTCCTTAGGCTTCACAGGCAAGCGCTTAACCACTAAGCCATCTCTCCAGCCCCGATTTCTGACTTTTACATGGGTGATGGAGATGCAAACTAAGGACCTCAAGTTCATGTGGCAAGCAGTGAGATATCTCTCCAGCCCATTATCTATATGTTAATTCATTTAGTCCTTTAAAATCCACAGGAAGTTTATACTATTATAACCCCACTTAATAAATGAAGAAAATGAGACATAAAGGTTAAACACATCAACTAAGGTTATGGGATTAGTAACTGCCAGTCACAAGTTTTGAACAACATCAATGTAGTGCAAACATACAAGTGTTTAATCAAGTGTTTAAACAAGTGCCCCCCCAGTTTAAAGGAAAGTGTCTATATATGCCAATTTCAGTCTCATTTTTATCCTAAAAATATCATAACTTCCTTTCCAATAAATAGAGTCTTCACATACATTCTTTTTAAAAATATTTTAAGTAAGAGACAGAGAATGGGCACATCAGGACCTCCATCCACTGCAAATGAACTCCAGACACATGCAACTCCTTGTACATATGGCTTATATGGGTACTGAGGAATGGGTTCTTTGGCTTTGCAGGAAAGTGCCTTAACCACTGAGCAATCTCTCTAGCTCCATTCAAAGACACTCTCATCTTCATATTTCACATCATTCTGAGAATTATGGCAGGAATGATTATTCCAAATTACAGACAAAGGAATTCAGCAATCACCCATAACTTTCTTATATTTATAGGAAGAAAAACAACACACATACACACACACACACACACACACATATAGACTACAAATAAATATTAAAATAACAATTCATTTAAAAAAGAAAGCAAAAACAATAAAAATGGTCAATATGGATGGATATTTCAAAGAGGAAGCACATGACAAGCAAACCTATGAAGTCACATTAAAATTATCACTGAGCAGGGAAATGCAAATTAAGGCCAGAATAGGGTACCAATTTCCATGCTTTTTCAGGGAAAATGTAAAAATATATCTATGCCAAGTGTTAGAGATAAAATATAGCAATAGGATCTATATTCTACTGATGGAAATTTGAATTTGGAAAAATTTGACATCATATACTAAACATATAAAGTTGAAATTCATATATTCTGTGACCCAGAAATTTTATTCCTGCATATATTCTTAAAAATATATTCTTCTCCATCTATAGGACATGTATATTAAGTATTTCTATCAGCATTTTTCACAATAATGTCTAGAGACAAACAAATTTTCATCAAAACAAGATTGGATTATTGTGTAAACATTCAATCAATGGAATGCTGACTAACTTGACTAATATTCTTTTTTTATGTTTATTTATTTATTTGAAAGTGACAGACAGAGAAAGAGGCAGAGAGAGAAAGAGAATGGGCACGCCAGGGCCTCCAGCCACTGCGAATGAACTCCAGACGCATGTGCCTCCTTGTGCATCTAGCTAACGTGGGTCCTGGAGAATCGAGCCTCGAACCTGGGTCCTTAGGCTTCACAGGCAAGCGCTTAACCACTAAGCAATCTCTCCAGCCCACTAGTATTCTTTTAAATATTTTTATCTTTCTAGCTAGTTAGCTGGCTATCTTTGAGGGGCCACATACCAGGATCTCTTGCTACTGCAAACAAGCACCAGATTCTTGTGCCAGAACTTGTGTCGAGTTTTCGGTGAGTATTGAGGAATAAAACCCAGGCTGGCATACTTTTCAATCAAGCACCTTTAACCACTGAGCCATCTTCCTACTTGGACTAATCTCAATGACATAATACTAAGTAACCCAAAAAAAACAAACCCCCAAGGTAAATAAACCTCTAGAAAAAGTAAAACAAGAGAATGAGAAGGAAGAAATGTGGGAGAAAGAGAGAGAGAGATGCACAGGATACTGGAGACATTCCATACTGGTCAAGTGTCAGACCAAATTCTAAAATGGCCCCCAGGGCCCACACACGTATAATCTCCTCACCTGAAAGGTGCGTCCTTTAACTATTATAACATGGCAATGGGCTGTCAATCCAGTAATTAAGTTATATTAAATGGCAAAATTGAAGGAGTTTTTAAAGATGCAATTAAAGTCCCTAATTATAATAGACTTTAATCAAAAGATATATTTTGTGAGCTGGCCAAACTGAGTCATCTGGGCTTTTACAAGAAGATTGAGCAGTTAAGAGACTTAAAAAAGCAGAAATCCTTTCTCTCTCTGGCTTCTGTGAATTCTACAGCCTCGAGAGAGCAAATTCAGTTAACCGCCTGCAGTAGCGTTCCTTGCCAACTTTTGAGAGATCACAGCCTGTGAAAAACACTGGCTTAGCCTTGTGAGAAACAGCAGGAGACAGCTAACTCATGGCCAGACTCTTGGCCCTCAGAACCTGTGAGGAAGGATACAGGTGCTCTTTAAACCTGCCAGATTTGTGGAAATTGTTTTGTAGAAGTAGAAAACTAAGCTAATACAGGCAGAGGTTTTTGTCAAAATCTTAGCTTTTGTTCAAAAATGTAGTTCATCAATATTAAGATACTGATCAGTAATTCTGCAAAGAGAAGAAAGCCAGTTACAAATCAATCATAAGATTAAGTCATGGACAATGATTAATTTATTTCTGTATGACTATAATAAAAATGAAGAGGGTTAAGAAAATGAAAAGAGCCATGAAAGCTTAGGTCTTCTCCCCTCCTTGGGCCAGGAACACAGGTTAGAACCTCCCACCCAGTAAACTATCATTCTTCCTCCTTCTCCTTCTCATTATTATTATTATTATTATTATCATCATCATTACAATTTTAATTGTATGACATTATGGACTATAGTGTGACAATTTGATACATGCTTACAGTATGCAATGAATGATCAAGTCAGAGCACTTGATATTTCTATTTCTTTAAACATTTTTAAAGTTTTTTATAAATTTACAATAATTACACATACCTATTTATGGGTTACAGTGTGATGTTTCCTATGTACTGATCAAATAAAGGTAACTAATGTTTCCTTGTCTTTATTAGTAGCTTATGTTTGTATCCTTCAATCTCTTCTCTTCCAATTATTCATAACCTACGTGATATGTAATCATGAATTGTATTCACTCTATTGTTTGGAACTTTTAGCCAACCTTGATTCCCCTTCCTTGCCACTGTTCCTAGCCTTCAGCAATCAGTATGATACTTTCCAATCAACATTTTTATCTCTCCACATGAAAAAGAACATGTGGCATTTGTCTTTCTGTGTCCAACTTATGTGATGTCACATAATGATCTTCAGTTCCAACCATTTTGATACTGATAAGATACCATTCTTTTTATGTCTGGATAATAGTCCATGGTGCATGTGCACCACATTCTTATTATCAATGGATTTGTTGTTGAGCATTCATGTTTATTCAATTATTAGTATAGCTGCTAGGAGGAAGAATATAGAGGTTTGTCAGAAGACTGAAAAATAGACCTACCACATGATGTCCTCATGGGTATGAATTCAAAGGAAATTGTAACAGCATGTCAGAGACACCTGTACCACCACTTGTGTTTCCTGCTGTAACAGGCTGCCCTCTTATTCAAACTTTAAATGCCTAAAGTTCTTTTAAAAAGCTCAGAATTCTATTCATTCTCTGAAATCTTGAGTGACTTTACCCACCTCTCCCAATGGCCAGTCTTTCTGACCATTATTGCTATCCTTACAGAAGCATCTATGGAGAAGTACCCTATGATGCCCAGACCATCAGCTCAGACTGCATGTTGGATGCATTTGCAAAGTTAATTCTATTTTCTTTTGATAAGCTACAGCAATTCAGATTCCTCCTCAGACTTATTTGTGCTATATAAAAAGCATGACAAGGAAAAATAATAGGGACAATATGCCCAAATTCCTGTGGGGTATGCCCTTACTTAAGGAAACTGGGAGAATTATATGACAGTTCCTTAAAGACCATGGCATGTCCTTCAGGACTTCTAATGACCTTGAGAGAGAGGCTATAAAAACTATCCAAAATGTGGCTTGTACAAAGACCTCTCCTAGCTAGCTAGGATTTCAGTGCTGGAAATGAACTGACTGGTTCCAACCTCTTCTATTTAGAGAAGACAGTAGTCTTGGTGGGTAATAAGGGAGGCAGAATGTGTACCACAGAGAAATCAAAATGAGTAAGCCATGGGAACTAGAGGGCAGGTATGAGATGATAACATGTACTATAGAGAAACAGTGGTTTAATTCAGTAGGACTAACACAGAAGCCTAGGAGCTGATGACCAGAAGTGCTGGAGAGTTTCTAAGTCACCGTGATGGTAGCAGCAGAGAAGTGATGCCCGCTGCTGGGGGATGACCAGACACCAAGACACCTCAGGTGACCACAAACATACTTTATCTTTTCATGGCTTCTCCGTTGATTCTAAATGCAATCTTCTATTACTTGAGATAGCACTGGAGGACCTCTGATCCTGTCTCTTGTAAGATACTGCCTGATTCTATCAGGAAGAGTGTGGGCTCTGGACCTAGATTGCATGAGCTTTGAAGTAAGCTCCTTCACTTCCCTGCCATCTGTGACATGGGGAAATGAGGTGCTTTAACGTAAAATGACCTTCATAGACTCATGTGTTTGAATACTTTGTCCTTACTTCTGGAAGGCTGTGGAACTGTTAGGAGGTGGAGCCTTGCTGGAGAAACTGTGTCACTGGCGCCAGCCCCAGCCTAGCCAGCCCTCTCGATGACCTCTCTGCTAATGTGGGCGTGTCGTGCAGGCCATCTACTCCTGCCACATTTTCCCTGTTGTGGTCATGATAAGTTTCCCTCAAAACTGCAAGCTGAAAATAAACCATGTCCTTCCTTCAGCTGCTTCTGGTCAGGAATTTTGCCTCAGCAATGAGAATGTAACCAACATAATTACTATAAGTACTGAGAACAACTCTTGGGGCTAAGTGACTACAGATTTTTTTTTTTTTTTGCTGGATTAGTGAACTTATCTAGAGAGGAAGTCTCCTTTCCCAAAACTTCCTTCTGTGGGAAAGGACATCAATCAATGTAACATTCCCATCTCTGCTTACCTCTGTCTTCCTCACTCAGTAACTCATAGTCTACAGTGGTATGGAGTGGTGCCTGTAAATGGAGAACACATCAGTCAAGTTAGGTTTAAGTCTGAATAAGCTAAAGGTCATCTCGATCCCTTAAATCAAAATCCAAGGTAAGGAGTCCAAGGAAAGAATGATGTCTCCAGGGCCCTGGCCTCCTTGGCACCAACAAAAATGATAGATTTCTCTCCATCTTCTGAACAGCATTGTCTTATTTTCAATTGTTTCTGAACCAAGTGAAGAAAATTGGTGATATTCTTAATATTCTTCAAGTTTCCAAGTGAAGAGTTCTCAGGGAAGGTGCCAATACATGGAAGGGTTATAAAGAATTCCCCACTTGTATACACATCACTGAGAGAATCCAGAGCAGATTTATATGTTGTATACTAGTATACTAATCTCTCTCTCTCTAAATAGATGTAGATAGACAGACAGATAGATAGATAGATAGATAGATAGATAGATAGATAGATATAGATATAGATATATATGTAGAGAGAGAGAATCTGAATGCACTCCTTTAAGCAGTATCACATAATAGCTTCTATTCTGAAATACTTTTATACTGAGTGGGAGTCAGATCTTAATGTTTATACTTTAGCAGAGGGTTTATTTTGTTATATTGTTATTGAAACTGACTATTCTCTAATATACTGTTTTAACATTTATAAAATGTCCATTTTTAGCAAAATCACACCTGTGTAACTATAGCATATTGGTGTGGAGGAGGGTTACATTTCAAGTTGCTATAATGAAAAGTAAGAAAATCAAAGATTTTAGATCTGGAAAAACGCTCACACATTATTGAGCTGTTATAAATGAGAAAACTGAGGCAGAGAGAGAGAGGACACGTTCCTGTTCACTCAGATGGGTTACAGAACTGTGAAGGTCCAGTGACTTCCGGTCCATTTTACTTTCTGACATGGAAAAGCACATAAGCCTCTGCTCCCTCCCACTGCCCACTTTCCCCACAATCAAGTAAGTGAGGAAATCAATGAGGTGTGTTCTTGAACTCTGTACGCCTCGCTATTCCATCTGCAAGCTGAAAATAAGAATATGTCCCCCTGCAAAGCTATTAGTGAGATTAGACAAGTATAATATATTAGTTCCCATTTTATTGCTGGGACAAAATATCTGACAAAAAATCATTTTAATGGTAGAAGGGTTTATTTAAGCTGACAGTTCCAGGTTACCATCCGTCATGGTGAAGAAGGCATGGCATCGGGAGCTTGAAGAAGGGCTGGTCACATTTGGCATAGTGAGGAAGCAGAGAATCGTGAACGTTGGCACTCAGCCAGCTCTCCCTTTGATACAGTCCAGGACCCCAGCCAGTGAAATGTGCTGCCCACAGTTAAGGCAGGTCTACCCGCCTTAATTAACCTAATCTAAATAATCCCTCACAGATGATTCTAGGTCCTTTCAAGTTGAGAATCGATGTAAACTATTACATATGGTAATACTCTCTGTGATGCAATCAATAATGCACAGCAGGGTATGTGCCCATTCATTGTTTTTATAAAAAGAAGACTCCATGTAACAAGTTGGAAGTATTAATCATTAAGAGAAAGTAATGAAATCACTCTTCATTTGTTCATTTATTCAATTGAGATTAAAGAGCAAATATTGAATTTGTGGCAAGGACTATGTTGAGCTCTTCAAATAAACGTGTAAATAAATGACCAAAGAATCTATTGAAAGCAAACGTTTAGCAGTGCAAATTTGAAGTGAGAAGATTGACTAGTTAGCTCATCATTAAGTGTGGGTGACGGGAAATTGATAAACATTTCTTCTTGGAAACGACTTCTGAGCTTGGCTTTTACAGAGCTTGACTTTTACAAAGTTTTTTTTGTTTTGTTTTGTTGGTTTTTTTTTTTGTTTTTTTGTTTTTTTTTCCTGAGTTAGAGTCTTGCTCTAGCCCAGGATGACCTGGAATTCACTATGTAGTCTCAAGCTGGCCTCAAACTTATAGTGATCATCCTACCTCTGCTTCCCAAGTGCTGGGATTAAAGGCATGTGCCGTCACACCTGGTTTAGTGAACTATTTTATTGACAGTTTCCATAAATATAAATAATACACCGTGATCATAATTTCTGCCCTCCCTTTTGCCGCTCCAAACCCTCCCTCTATTGAATCCCTTCTTCTTTCTAACTAGTTACTCTTCTATTTTGATGTCATCATCTTTTTTCTCCTGTCATGCAGGCCTTGTGTAGGCAGCATCAGCCACTTTGAGGGTATGAACATCAAAGCCACTCCTCCCCTTCCTTTGGCTCTTCTAATCTTTCCAACATTGCTTCCAAAACGATCCCTTGAACCTTATAGGGTGTGATAGAGATGTCTCCTTTAGTGCTGAGCATTCCAGGCTTTTAAAGCTATCTACAACTATGACAGATAGAAGGTGTTTCCCAAAAGAAGGGATCACATGTGCAGAGGTACTGAAGCAAGAAAATCCATGTCCTCCTGGGCGTGGTGGCTCACACCTTTAATCCCAGCACTCGGGAGGCACAGGTAGGAAGATCACCATGAGTTCAAGGCCACCCTGAGACATGGTGAATTTCAGGTCAGCCTGAGCTAGAGTGAAACCCTACCTTGAAAAAAAAAAGAAAAAAGAAAGAAAAAGAAAAAGAAATAAATAAATAAAAGAAAACCCATGTCCTTCATTGGAAACAATAATACCCAAGAGCATGGAGAGCGGGGTAACCTGGTTAGGAAGCGCAACAACGAGAACAGGATGACCCATGCCTGCTGATGAAAGGTTTTCTGCAGTCAGTTTTTTCAATGCTTTTCATCAATGAGAAACAGAGCAAGGTTGCCTTTGGTGTGAGATGAGGAAAAGAAGCAAATTTGGTGAGGAAGGAAGCAGGAAAGTTAGGAAATGAAGCCAGTATCACAGGCTATCCACCAACATCTCTTCTGTCTTCTTACATAAGGATAGAATTTTGTCCTAGACCCAAGGCTTTCCAGAATGGAGCATACCCTTCACTGAGGCAAACAATCTCCATTCTCCCAGCCATCCAGCCATCCCCTTGCACTGTAGTGAGGCCATGTGACTAACCTTGTCCAAAGGATGTGTGTTCAAATTACATGTGGGACTTCTGGGTTTCACACTTAAGAAAAAAATGACACATATATATGTATATATGTATGCATATATATGTACTTATATACATACATATATATATATATATTCTCCCATACATTTTACAACATAGTCCTATTTAAATAATTTCTGTATATTTTCATAGTAAATTTCCTTTTTGTATTATTTATCCTCCTACACTAGCAGTTTAAATAATCACCCCACAGGACAGCCTGCACTTCCTGAGTAGAATAGCTTTTGTCATATTGATTAAAAACCCAAAGTACATCTATAAATCAGGGGAGTCACTTAACATTCACATTAACATCCATTAACGTTAGGCTGTCTCATATACTAAAATACATATCTCCAGTATAAAATGTACATGAAGTAAAAGAATTCAAGTCAGTTAATGTGTTTGTAGTTTCTTAGTGGTGTTCTGTTACTGGTCAGATGACGTAGACAGAGGAAAAGCACCGGCCTGATTGACTAGCATCCAAAATAGTTCAAGTGGTTAGTGCTTGAATACCTGCTATGCACTGTATCCAAGATCAAAGGGGTGCAAAAATAAATAAGATGTAATGTTGCTCTGATGCTGATAAAAGCAAAGAATCCTAGGAGACTGCCAGTGTAAGGAGATAAATTCCTTATGATGAATGGACCTCTTAATCTTTCCCTAGTGCATGGTCCCTCGTCTCCTTCCCCTTCCTCTCTCTTTCCCCAGGATCTCATTCCAGTCTCTGTCTCCTTTCTTCCTCTCTCTCTCTCGAGGTCCCACTCTCCTAATGTTAAGTGTTAAAAGCATTAATTAAAAAACTAATCTAAAACAAATCTACTTCCTGAAGGGACTTTGGAAAAAATGGAAGGGCTGAGCTGACGAGAGGGCAAAAGGGGCATTTCAGGGAAAGCTTGTTACCATGGGTGATGGAAGAACAATCCAGTGAGTGGAACTGGGAAGCAGGATGTGAAGAAGATATGCTTCTGGACTGAAATATGTTGCTTCCAAATTCAGGTGTGGAAATCAAAGCCCATAAATGTCATAACTTCATAAATGTATTCAAAGTGCACACTTTTAACCCCAGCACTCAGGAGGCTTAGGCAGGAGAACCACTGTGAGTGCAAGGCCAGCCCAAGGTTAGAGACTTAGCTCAAGGTCAGCCTAGGCTAGAATGAGATCCTACCTTGGGCGGGGGCAGGGGATTAAAAAGTGTCTTTAAGAGGTAATTCAGGTGAAGTGAGGCCATCAGGGCAAGCACAATCCAACATGATTGTGCTCCTTATAGGAACTCACACAGGAAAAAAAAAAAGGAGCAAGTGATATACAGAGGATGGTCACCTAAAAATCAAGAGGTATCAAAAGAGGCCAACCCTGCTGACATCTTCACTGCAAACATCTAGCCCCCAGAATTTTGAAAAAAAAAAAAAAGAAAGAAAGAAATTGCTATTACTCAAACTATCCAACCTATCATGCTTCATTGTGGTCCTCTACCAAACTCAGACAAGTTGTCAACAGGGTTATAGAACCATTACATCATTGTGAATCCTTACATTAACTCTGAAAGGTACACAGTAGTGTGTGCATTTAAGGAAACTGGGGATCATCAGGTGAAAGCCGTACGTTAAAGAACTATTGAGAACTTAGGCCATGGCACACATGTTTTCATATGCTATGGTGTAGATATTTTCCATATTACTAAAAATCTGAATGTATCCACTTAAGTGTGCACCTCTCAAATTGGAATACGCTAACTAGGGAATCTGTACATTTTAGACTGATGCATCTTGAACAACTGAAAATGATCAACATCATGTTAACATGATCACGCAATCTAGTGTTCATCTGAGACAGCCAAACATTTTCATAGGTGAGAATATGTCTGTGGCCTGTCCTGGACCCTGGAAAGGCAGTATGAACCTAGGTGGACTTCCTAGAGAGGAATTTTTCACTTTCCTGGAGCCCAAAAACTATGGAAGACAGGGCAGCAGGGCTCATCCATCCCTAGTCTTGGATCTGAGAGCATGAAGCAGATGATGGTTTTAATGCTTACCTCAGAGAGTGTTGAAGGAGGAAAAGAGCTGCACCACTCCAGAAACACTAGTGACAGTTTCTATGGTTTGGAAAAGAAAAAGTGAAAAGTTCTATTTGTTTTATGCATAGATTATCCATCATTTCTTCATAATAATCTTTAGGATATGTACAATCATATCAAGACATTAAGGCTTTAAGTTAGCATGGTGGAATTAAAACTGAGTTAGTAGTTACCTATGAGATTTAAAACAAAGGAATAATTCAAGAGTGTTGAGGTTCCCTTACCTAACCCTGCCACAAACACTTAGAGCCCCACCATATCTTAGTCATGTGAAAGGATGGATCACAGATCTAAGTTCAGGCCTGCAATTTAAATCCCAGCTCCAACGTTTATTAGAGCTAAGGTAAGTGACAAAAATGGCATTGATGATAACATACTTTGAGCACTTTTTGGAGACTTCATGATGACATGTTTAAAGTAACTGGTCCACATTCAAGACACTAAAAATGGACACTTAGAGCTGGAGAGATGGCTTAGCGGTTAAGCGCTTGCCTGTGAAGACTAAGGACCCCAGTTCGAGGCTCGGTTCCCCAGGACCCACGTTAGCCAGATGCACAAGGGGGCGCACACATCTGGAGTTTGTTTGCAGTGGCTGGAAGCCCTGGCGCGCCCATTCTCTCTTTCCCTCTATCTGTCTTTCTCTCTGTGTCTGTCGCTCTCAAATAAATAAATAAACAAAGATATTAAAAATTTAAAAAATAAATTAATTAAAAAAATGGACACTTAATGTTCTTAGAAGCTATTATTGAAGTGAGCCTCTTTGAGAGCTCTTAGGCAGGCAAGACTCGGGAACTTGGGTGTTGGGGTCTCAGTGGTCACCAAGGCTCTACTGAGTCAGTGGCTCTGGATTCTTCATCTTTGTGGACTGAAAAACTTTATAGATGTGAAAGATGAGTCTAAACGGAAATAGTGGAGTGGAGAAGATGGTTCAGTGGTTAAAGTATAGAGAAAAGGCTTATATTAAGTTCATTGAGAAGCAACAGAAACAAAAGTAAAAAGTGTTCTGAAACAGAGAAGAGATCCTCGAAAATGAGCTGCCAAGTTGCATTCTGGACCAGGGGTTCAGATATGTCAGAGAACAAAGAGAGTCATTTGATTGGTCCAAAGGAGAGTCCACCAGTCTGGATAGGACCTTCAGTTGGATCTGGGTCTTTTCCTCCCCTTCCCTCTTCAGAAGTGAGTCAGTCCTGCTGCCTGAAAAAATTTGAATTCCTAGATTTTTCTTATCCAGGGCTAGCACTTGGTGTCCGCAAGGCTTCATTATCCACTTGGGGGACTACAGGCCTGAGTTCTGACTTTAGACTATTCTTACAGGATGTTCTCGCAAGATGTTACTATTGTTTGTCCGGGACAAGCAGATATTTTTGTTGTTGTTGCTCATGCGGATCTGTGACCCTAACTAACTGCATGCACAATGGAATTGCCTTGTTCCTCATTCTTTTTATTATTAACTTCCTAGGGTTACCATTAAAAGCAAAATACCACAAGCTGGATGGCCCAAGACAGCAGAGATTTATTACACACAATTTTAGAGGCTAGAACTTCAAAATCAAATTGTCATGAGTTCTGGTTCTCTCTTCAGAGTTCTGAGGAAGAGTATGTATCATACCAATGATGGCTGGCAATCTGCAGTGTCCCTTGGCTTATAGATACATAGCCCTAGTCTCTGCTTCCATGATCTCATGGCACTCTTCCTATATCTCTGTGTCTCCATTGGCCATCTCCTCTCTATGTCTCTCTCCTTTTCTTATAAGGGCATCATCTATATTAGATAAGGGCCCAGCCTACATTAACATGACTCCATATTAACTGATTCAATCTGCAACACTATTTCCAAAAAGGTCACGTGAATGGATCTGTATTTTAGAGTTAGGGGAGGGGCAAAATTCAAGTCACAACAGGATCTTATGTTCAGCTTCTCAGCTTTAACACAAACCAGCCAAGTGTTCTTCAATGAGGTGCTGCCTCTGCTCCCCAAAGAATTTGTGTATAAGTGGAGATAGTGCTACCTGCTTCCATAATTGCCCTCAGAAGCAAGAGACACTGTGAGGGTTCTGTGTGAATGACAGAACACCATGTAATTGAAACTTAGCCATAAGCATTCCTGGGGTGATTGATGCACAGTATTCCAACACCTGGCCTCATCTTACCAGCCAGTTCCTCCAGCTCCCTTGAACCAGCTCTAATGTCCCACAATCCCTTGCCTGCCTCCAGCAATACCAAATAGGGTACTTTAAGTCTCATTCCTTCTCTGGACTCTGAACTAAATTATGCTTGAAAATGATTGGGCCTCAGCAACTGAGTTACCCAATAATTTCCATGTGAGTCACAGTTCTAAGCTAATGTCATATGACAGCTTTTTCCTGCCGTGCATTCTCCAAATTTTATTAGTCTCAATATTCATCAGGAGGCTCATCAAGATTGCATGAGGCCTATTTAATATCAGTATGTAAAGATTAAACTACGGGAGTCAAGGCGCGGTGAGCAGCTTGCCTGTCGTTGGTCATTCTTCTGTGTCTCCAAATCTAGCTGGATTGATGTAAACCTGGCTCTGTAATCTTCCTCTGCAGAATTATTTCATGAATAATGAAATCTGGTATTAGTCATCAGTTGGGGGAGATGGTGCATTTTGACTTCAAGGAAAAAATTTAAAAGGAAATAGGCCCTTGACACATTAGAGCGGGCACATTACTCACACGGATTCTTCATCCTACTATGACATATTGCCAGTATGCATCATTTTAGTAGGTGATTTAAGAAATAACACAGCATGCTCAGGCACTTGGTTCATTCTTATTCAGTAACCTCTTCTTCCAAATCAATGGCACTACTCATCATAAAACACTATCTAGCCCACACCACAGTCCTGAGAGTCTCCAAAGAGTGAGAATTTTACACTCATAAAAATTAAGCCACAGTTTTCATCAGTCTGAAATGGCAGTGATTCCCAATGAGAAAATAATATAGAGCAGTTATTATAGAGCGACCTAGAATGCCTTTCACGGGACGTTAAGTCAAGGCAGCAATGACAAAGCTGGAGGCTCCTCCCTAAAACTTTTCTGACTGACACAAAATAATTCTATGTGGATATAGAGCACAGTATATTCCACGGCATGTTACAACGTGTCATTATTGGGCCAGAGTAACTGGTATATCTATCACCCCAAACACGAATCATTTCTATGAGTTGGGAACATTCATAAATCTCCTCTACTAGCTAATTTGAAATACACAATTAAGTGCTATCAACCATACTTGTCCTGCTGTGGTATAGAGCACTGAAAGTCATTTCCTCCTATCCAGTTCTGCTCCTGTACCTGCTAGCCATCACTTCTTTACCAATAACAAAACCTCAGGATAAATGAGGCCACATGGCCTCAAGTTTCATTGACAGTAGTCTCAACAGAAACATATGGAAATGTGTAAATCTCTGTAAGAACATCTGCTGCTGCCTGGCTAAATGCATATACCATGCTCACCAAACTGCCCAGTAAGCACTTCTCTTAATGTTCATACCCATATGTTAAGGCTGCTCTCAATTTTGGTTAGAGAACCTTCTCTTTTCAGATGGTGGTGACCTTGGGATGACTTGGAAAACACTATGGTGCCAAGAAGAAGTGACCGAGGAATGCTCAGCACTAAAATATCTCTATCATATCTTCCAAGGCTCAGGGTCTATTGCAGAAGATGTGGTGGAAAGAATGTAAGAGCCAAAGGAAGGGTAGGACTCCTTACAACGTGCTCCTCCAGACACAAAATGGCCTGGATATCCATGACCTCACAGTGCCTGACACTACCTACACAAGACCATCATAAGAGGAGGAAAAGATCATGACATCAAAATAAAAGAGACTGATTGAGATGGGGAGGGTATATGATGGAGAATGGAGTTTTAAAGGGGAAAGTAGGGGGAGGGAGGAAATTACCATGGGTGATTGTCTACAATTATGGAAGTTGTCAATAAAAAAATTAATTAATACTAATAAAAGACTAAGGATGGAGCAGAACAATGTCAGATGTTCATATGAAACGTTCTTCAAAGATGCTCCTTGAGCCCAGTGGAAGGGTCAGAGTGATGGCTAGAATCACAGAACAAAGGGCATCGGACTAGGTGAGGGTCACAGCCACGCCCAAGGAGAATAAGCATAGACATGAGCTTTAAATTTAGACAACCTGCCCCCCTTCCATACTAGCCATCCCCTGGCTATTCAAACGTTAGTATAGATATTGCCTTAAAGAATCTTATGTAGGGCTGGAGAGATGGCTTGCCTGTGAAGCCTAAGGACCCTGGTTCGAGGCTCGGTTCCCCAGGTCCCACGTTAGCCAGATGCACAAGGGGGCTCACGCATCTGGAGTTCGTTTGCAGAGGCTGGAAGCCCTGGCGCGCCCATTCCCTCTCTCTCCCTCTATCTGTCTTTCTCTCTGTGTCTGTTGCTCTCAAATAAATAAATAAAAATTTAAAAAATGTCTTCACAGACAGGATCTTGGTTCTCCTTTGTTTTCTCTGACATCTGGCTGGATTGGGCTAATCTGAACAGGGTCTGACTGAGATCTTCAGGACTCCACGTTGAATACCATAACCCCACTGAGGAGGGCCCGCAGGGTAATGGGAGCGTGGGTAAGGATATAAAAGAGTATAGCCTGTTACAATTTAGATAACATGAAGTTTTTAAAAGACAAAATTAATATAGTAGCTAGGATAAGAAATAACACAAAAAGAGCTGCTCTTAACATTATTTTATAAGCTTTTGGTGGGTCCAAGGTTTTCAGTTCTCTTGGATTCATACGTAGGGTAACTACATGTTTAACATTTTGAAGAACTGCCAAACTGTTTTCTGAAATGACTAAGCTGTTTTACAATCACCTTAGCCTTAACAATTCACTAGTATGCTAATTTTCTCAAGTCCTATCAACACTTGTCATGGTCTGTCTTTTTTATTATAGACATCCTAGTGGGTGTGGAGTGACATCTCCTTGCGGTTTCAGTTTGAATTTGTCTAATGACTAATGATTTTGTGTAGCTTTTGTTGTATTTGGGGGGGGCAATTGAGTATCTTTAGAGAAATGATCTGTTAAATGATATTGTTAAGCGTGTGTGTGTGTGTGTAGCAGCCCCTGCATGCACAGACCAGAGAATGTCAGTTGTTCCCTCCACTGCCCAGTCACGTGTGTCCTTGACAGATCCTTTTTCACTCATTGCAGAAGTTAAAGTTTTTGCAAGCCCCGATGATACCCACAGGATTGGGATTACAGACATGTAGGATCATGGCCAGCTATTTATATGCTGGGGGATGGAAATCAAGTGGTCTCAGATCCCTTTGAGGCAATTGAGGGATGACAGGCCCCTGAAAGTCAAATGGAATGACCTTGGACCTGTCCTTTGTGAGAGGAAGTCAGGTAGTGTTGTTGTGCAGAAATGTCTTTAAGTCTGCTCTTTCAATCTCCACTTTACTGGAGATCAGAGAAGGATCTCTTCTCTCCTTACCTCTTCACTAAAGGAGTTACCTAGACCTGTTTATCCATAAACAACCTGAGCCCCTCCTTGGAAGGGGTTCCCCTTCCCTAGAATTTAAATCTGATCCTGGCATTGTCGTTGGTTAAGCGCAGCCCCAAAACTTGGCTCCATGGCTGGCCTCTTCTTGAGCCAGTCCCCAGCACAGACCAATCAGCCCTCACTCTGGCTCACCTGAGCTTGAAGGCAAGGCCCACCACAATAAGGTTGTCAGTAGATGCTTACCAGGTAGGCAGTCCTCTCTTTTCGCTGGCTGTTCACCTCTCCTGAAATTCCAGGTCCTGGTGAGCCTCCCTACTCCCACAGGGGCTTGCTACCCACTCCTGCCCTCCACGTGACAGGAGCTCTCTGCACTTTCTTCTCTTTCCTTTCTAAACCTAAATTTTTATGTTTCAGGTTGATGCTCAATTCCCACGTGGGATCTCAGGCCCCATGGGTGTACCCCTTACCCCTTCCTTGATCTGTGACTCTCCTGACACCTGAATAAAAGATGTAATAATCTAATAATCATTCTTCTCAGTCTGACTTATCTAATTCTTTGGTTAAAAACAGACATGAGGGCTGGAGAGATGGCTAAGTGGTTAAGGTGCTCACCTGTGAAACCTAAGAACTCCTGTTCAAATCTCCAGGTCCCACATAAGCCAGACAGACCGTGATACAAGCACACAATGTTGCACATGTGCACAAGGGGGCGCACATGTCTGGAGTTTGTTCACAGTGGCTGAAGGCCCTGGCGCTCTCTCTCTCTCTCTCTCTCTCTCTCTCTCTCTCTCTCTCTCTCAAAATAAATAAAAATTCAAAATAAAAGTCATGTCTCCAGGCTCTAGCTCCGGTAGTGGAGGAAGCCACAGTCATAAAAATAAATAAATAAAAACAGACATGAACTCAGGGTTTGGGGTTTAAGCACTTCTCCTGAGGGCTGGAGAGATGGCTTAGCACTTTCCTGCAAAGCCAAAGGACCTCGGTTCAGTTCCCCAGTACCCACGTAAGCCAGATGCACAAAGTGGTACTTGCATCTGGAGCTCATTTTTAGTGGCTGGAAGATCTGGTGCACCCATTACCCCCCTGCCCTCACTCTCTCTCTTACCGCCTCTCAAAAAAAATATTTTTTAAAACTGAACTTATCCTGATCCTCCAACCTCCATTACACCTGCACTGAGTTCCCTTCCTAGATCTATTTGTCCTAGAATGCAGCCTAAAAACAAGTACCTACCTAGAAGAGAAAATTGTCCCCTTCTGGGATCACTGTCCTAGAAGAATGAGATTCCGGAGACAACACCCAGAAACCTGTGTGATCAATTCAGCTTCAGTCCAAAACCTAGAAAAGGCTCTCTGACTGGGCTTCTCAAAGCTCCTCTTGCCTTCTTGGGCAAGAGCTGTGCATTTCGTCCTTGTCTTAAGTTCTAGGCTTCCCCATGTCCAGGAACCCCACTCATGTCTCCTTCTGGGGCACGAGCTCTGTCTTCATTTCTTCTTTCAAGATCTGTAATAATAAAATCTTTCTGAACCTTATTCTCTGGTCTGTGAATTTCAATTCTTTGAATTCATAAGACAAGGACCCAAAAAGGCCCCTGAATGGGTGCATACTTTGTGTGACCATGAATGTCCAGTATCTCAGCTCCTGAGTTACTGCCCCCGCAAGACCTGAGAAAGGATGAGTTTGTCAGCTTCTAGGATGAAGGGGCTAGAATTTTGACAGAAATTGTGATGAATTTATAGAAAAATTTAGTGCGGGGGCTGAAGAGATGGCTTAGCAGTTAAGATGCTTGCCTGCTAATCCTAAGGACCCAGGCTTTATTAGCCAGTATCCATGTAAGCCAGATGAACAAGGTGGTGCATGCATCTGGAATTTGGTTGCAGTGGCTAGAGGCCCTGGTCCCCCCATTCTCTCTATATCTGCCTCTCTATCAAATAAATAGAAATAGGGCTGGAAAGATGGTTTAGCAGTTAAGACACTTGCCTGTAAAGCCAAAGAATCCAGGTATGATTTCACAATACCCACATAAAACTGGAAGAATAAGATGGTATATGCAACTGGAGTTCATTTGCATTGGCTAGAGGCCCTGGTGCACCCATTTCTCTCTCAAATAAAATATAAAAAAACTTTAAAAACAAACAAAAATAAAATATTTTTAGAAAGAAAAATTTATGGAGGTCTGAGTCCCTAGCAACACCAGATCTTACAGAACAGTTACTTAGCAATTCTCTAATTCTCTCAATGTTCTATAGTTTTCAATATGCATGTTTTGTAATCTGAATGTTAATTGTCCCCCTTTGTTGCATGGCTTTTCCTGGGGAGCTGTGAATAAAAACCTATGCACCTCAGATAGGACACTGTGGTGATTTGATTCAGGTGTCCCCCATAAACTTAGGTGTTCGGAATGCTAGGTTCCCAGCTGATGGAGATTTTGGAATTAAGGCCACCTGGAGGGAGTGTATTGTTGGGGACAGGCTTATGCGTGTTATACCCAGTTTCCCCTTGCTGGTGTTTGTCACATTCTCCTGTTGCTGTGGTCCACCTTATGTTGGGCAGGGGGTGATGTCCACCCTCTGCTCATGCCACTGTGTTCCCCTGCCATCATGGAGCTTCTCCTTGAGCCTGTAAGCCAAAATAAACCTCTTTTTCCCATAAACTGCTCTTGGTTGGGTGATTTCCACCAGCAATGTGAACCATACTGCAACAGGCACCAAGGACAAACCAAGAAATATTCCAGTGTATCAATTACTTTCTCATGGCTGGACAAAGTAAATGGCAATAGCAAAGCAAAGAGTTTATTTTGGCTTATAGTTCCAGAGGGTCATGGCAGAGAAAGCTTGGAAGAGCCAGGAAACCACTGTCACATCTTCACTTCAACAGAGAGAAAGAAATGGAGAGAACAATGAATGCTGACTGTTCAACCATCTTTCTCCTTTTTATACAGTCCAGAGACCAAATCCATAGGATGGTGTTCTCTCCACAGAGTGAAGGCCTCCCACCTAGTCTAGAAGCTCACTCACAGACATGACCACAGATTTGTTCCTGTGGTGATTCTAAGTCGTGTCAAGTTGACAGAGATTAACCATCACAGTGCCACTGCTGCTCACAGAAGCACAAACAGAGATATTTGTGAGGAATATTTGTGTTCTTGAAAAAGGATATTTTTTTCAAGTTTTCCTTTTGTATATATTTATTTCCCAGGTCAGTTCAACCACCTATGAAAGATTTAATGTCATCTCTTTTCTTTTCACAGTGGCTTATCATGCTACTGAGAATTTGGGATTTGCTCCATACAATCTTTAGCACAATTCTCTGCCTAAAGTAAAAATCCAATGAGCATTTGTTCATAAACCCTCAACATCTGTGCCAAGGGACATTGTTTCTAACAATAACCACCTCATCATATTGGCATAGTCTCAAACCTTATACTTCAAAAGGAAACAAGACAAAAAAAAATCTAATTTTAAATAAAGGAGAATGTTACAAGTTTTATTATATGGCTTTTCCCAAAGTAGGAGATGGCAACCAAGATTTCCCCTTCCCTCATGTTCTCTGGTCAGTGGTTCCCACAGTTACTCTTTCTGCTTCTGAAAGGAGGGGGATGTCTTATACCACTACAAAAACAAACAGAAAACCAGTTTGGCTCAAAATCAAAGCCATGTCAAACATTGTGCTGGAAATGAGAAATCTGAGTAGTACCAGGGAAAAAGAAAGAAAAAGTTGGATTCTGAGGATTAAGTTGAAGTTAAAGACCACATAGGCTGAAGCCTGGCTTCTAGAGACTGCCTTTTTCCTAAGTAAAAGGCAGCATTAAGCATCGCTTCCACAAAGGCTCTGAATGCTGTGAAGAAGCGCCCCCTGGCTTGAAGTTATTCGACAAGGCTTTTGATTTTGAGCCTCAGATTTCACTGAAGACCTGGGTGGCGATTTTAAGACAGCCCAACTGAAATCCCTGGCGGATCTGGAGAGAAACCTTGCTCCTCTGTCTCTTCTGCCTCTGGGAAGACAAAGCATGATTCAAGCAACCCTGTTGTCCACAGAGAAAATGACTTTCAAAGAACAGTCTCATGAAGTCCTTGTGGACCTGAATGGTGCCTCACTACTGTCAGGAAAGCATTCCCCTTGTGGTATTGAATGTTGATGCTGCTGCCATAAAACCAAATGATCATCATAAAAGCAAAGGAATATAAAGTTGATATGTGGTCAAATACAGCAATTTGTGGGAGAGTAAGAGACTCAATGAGGATCATAAACATAAATGGCTATTGACTCATCCTTCACAAAGGAAACTTAGACAGTCCTCATTTCTTATCTGTCTGAGCTTAACAGTATCTCCTTATGAAAACTCTAAAATAAAATGGTTCTGCATCAGATGTAACAAAACGTTGCCTGCATGTGATGCTTACTAGTAATACAGATAATGAAACAGTGCTTCTGGATTCTCCTTAAGGACTTAAGTTCAAGTGTTAGAAGAGTTTCCAAAGTCATAATAGGCTTTTGGCTGATTATTGACTCCTCCCCACCCACCCACCCCCAATCAGGAGCCCCATTTGATCCTTAGGACTCTTCTCTGTCTTTTCTACAGCTCAACAAGCACTGGATTTGTTATCAGATCAATAGAAAAGCACCATGGCCTTAAGTGGGGTGGCCTAAGGTAAGCAATGCCTCCCCTAGAACACATTCTTACAAAAGAAATTTAAGCCAGTGTGCTTCAGAATAAAGGTTAAAGAACTTTAAATGAAGATAGATTAAGGGAGCCGGATAGTACACTTCACAATAAGGGCAAGGTGAATGAACCATGAAAAAAAACCTGGGGGCTGGAGAAATGGCTTAGCGGTTAAGCTCTTGCCTGAGAAGCCTAAGGACCCTGGTTGGAGGCTCGGTTCCCCAGGTCCCACGTTAGCCAGATGCACAAGAGGGCGCACACGTCTGGAGTTCGTTTGCAAAGGCTGGAAGCCCTGGCGCACCCATTCTCTCTCTCTCCCTCGATCTGTCTTTCTGTGTCTGTCGCTGTCAAATAAATAAATAAAAAATTTAAAAATAAAAAAAAAAAAACCTGGCCCTTTCCTTCATCTCTGGGGAATCTGCACACATGAGAGCCTTCAGCCTGACTTTCACCTCTGGGAAGTGCTCTGCACTTAGAAACCTTGGGCATACCCTTAACTTCTGCACCCAAGAGCTTATGGCCTACCCTTCATCCCTGGGGAGTTCTGCATACCTGAGTAACAGAGCATACCTGAGAGCCTTCAGTACACCCTTCATCTCCAGAGAGTTCTGTATCCCTGAGAACTTTGGTCCTTCATCTCCAGGAAACCAGACACACCTGAGAGCCTTGGGCATTCCTTTCGTTTACAGGGAACTCTGTGCACCTGAGATCCTTAAGCCACCTTTTCTTCTCCAGGGAGCATTGAGTACCTGGGAGCCTTCAACCCATCCTTCATCACCCATGAACTCTGCACACCCTGAGGACTTTTGATTTACCCTTCATCTCAGCAAACCAGGCATACCTGAGAATCTTCAGTCTACTCATTAAACTGTGAGCTCTTTGTACCCAAGAGTTTTCAGCTCTTCATGTACAGTGAGCTGTGCACTCCTGAGAGACTCTAGCCTGAGCTTTATCTCCAGGAAGCTCTGAGTACCCAAGAATCTTTGGACTGCACTTAATCTCCCATGAGCTCTGCACACCAGAGAATTTTTGATCCACAATTTATCACCAGAGAACACTGGACATCTGAGAGCTTTTGGCCTGCCAGTCATCTCCAAGGAACTGGACACACTCAAGAACCTTCTGGTGAAAAGTACTGGAATTTGAGTCTGGTGTCCTGAACACTAATTTGGCAGAAAGAAATGACATTGTAACACCACAGTAACTTCATTAGTGCAAGCCTCATTCTGAAAGAATAAGGGTGAGTTAAAATAAACAAATACTAAATGAAATTTAAACTTGACCAACAACTCAGGTCCAGATGTGTAAATAGCAACAAAAGAACACAAGTTACATGAAAAGCCAACGCAACAGAACTGCTCCAAAAGTTAATTCTTCAATAATGGCTCTGCTGAGATGGAAGTTGAAGAAATCCCAGAAACAGAATTCAGAATGATAAGTATGTTCAAATAAGTCAAAGAAGGAATAAACTCCTGAATGAATCTCAGAGAACATAAAAACACAATTGTCTTAAATAAGAAGGTAAGAGATCTAAAGACTTCAATAAAGACATAAAAATACTGGAAAAAAAAAAAGAAAAACTTATTAAGTCAAATGAAAAGGTCCATGGAAAGCTTCAGCAATGGAAGGAATAAAGAAGAGGATAGAAGGGGCTGGAGTGATGGTTTAGCAGTTAAGGTGCTGGCCACCGAGCCAAAGCACCTCCATTACACAAGGTGGCAAATGCATCTGGAGTTCGTTTGCAGTGGCTGGAAGCCCCGGACACCCATTCTCTCTCTCTCTCCTCCCCTCTCTCAAATAAATAAATATAAATAAAAATAAAAGAAGAGGCCAGGCATGGTGGTACATGCCTTTAATCCCAGCACTCAGGAGGAAGAGGCAGGAGGATTGCTGCGAGTTCAAGGCCAACCTGAAACTACATAGTGAATTCCAGGTCAGCTTGTACTGGAGTGAGATCCTGCCTCGAAAAACCAAAAATAAAAATGAATAAAAGAAGAGGACAGAAAAACTGAGCTGGAAGACAAGGTAGAAGAATCGGGACATTCGAACATGGAGAAAGCTGAGTCAATGAACATATGAGTAGGAGACTTCTGGTCGAGATGGTGTCTACCTCACCATGCTTCAGCTCGCAGGGTAATACCAGGAAAGATCTCTGGGGTTTTATGGTCAGCAGGTCCTAGCAGACCTCCACTGGGAGGGCACAGAGGAGCAAAGTAGGGAATCTGCTAAGCCCTATGCTCTTGGGTAGCCCACTAGACTCCCAGACCCCTCAAGCACCCATCCCATCTGTTGCACCCCAGACCAAGCTCTCTCCTGCACTACCTTCATGCTCTGCAGATCAGACCCAAGGGCCTTTCACCTTTCCTCCTGCTGACCTGGTCTCCTTGCTGCCTCCCATGCCTTTCCTCCCTTCCTCCTCTCTCCTCCACCAGGATTGCATCATCTCCCAACTCCCCTCCCTTCCCACCACTGGTACCATGTGACTTCTGGACTCCCCTCCCTTCCTTCCACTGAGACCACACAGTCTCCCCTCCCTGCTACTGGGACCTCACCATCTCCTCCCCCTCCCAGCCTGCCACTGGGACCATGCCATCTCCCAACTTATATCCACACTCTGCTCCCCAATACTGGGACCACACTGACTCCTCCCTACCTGAGCAGACAGGCCCCAATGCCACCTTCAATCCCACTGCTGGTAGTAAGCACCAACCCATGGTGGCTGGTTCACTTAGTCCTTCCCGATCTGCACATCCCTGAATACAAAGCCATCAACGGCCCATTCTAGTCAAACATAAAAGGGAAAAATCACTGAAGACACTGCAAGGGTAAACTACAGCTTCCTCCTGAATTAAATAAGAGTCCCACACTGTGATGGGTAGACCACAGCACAAAAGAAACAACACTAATCATCAAATGGAAGGAACCCCAACATGGTTGCCTAGTCCCATGATGGAAGACTCTAATCAAACACTGAAGAAACAACAGAATCAGAATCCCAAAGATCACAAAATATGTGAGTCTGACCAAGCAAATAGCAGAACTTGTAGAAAATCAACAAAAGACCAACAGTTGTATGAATGCTGTCCTCACTAGGAACCTAATAGACAGAGTTCAAAAGAGAATTAAGTGATTTGAAGGTGAACCAAAGTAGAGAGAACCTCAATAATAAGCTGGCTAAGCTCAATGAAGACAAAAATAAATGCAAGGATGAATTCCAAGAAGCATTAAGAAAATCAAAAATGATACAAAAAGAGAATTCAACAAAGGGATGGATACTATACAGGAAAAGGCAATAGAAAATATAAACCAAATTGAACAAGTCCAAACCTCTCTAGATACCCTCAAGAACAGAGTCAGTCATGTGGAGGACAGAACCTCAGACCTGGAAGACAAGGCAGAAGAAACAGTTCATGAGTCCAAAAACTTGAATAAGTTCAAAAATTTTTGTGAACAGAACATGAGGGAATTGTGGGATACCCTTAAATGTCCCAACATTTGGATCATGGGGTATACTAGAGGGGAAGAAATTCAGACCAAAGACATGGAGAACTTAACAAAATTATCAAAGAAAACTTTCCCACCCTTTCAAAAGAGAACCCCATCAAGATAAAAGAAGCTAATAGAACTTTAAACAGACTGGACCAAAAGTGACACTCTCCAAGACATATTATCATTAAGGCTCTAAACAAAAACAAAGTTCTAAAAGCATCACAAGAGAAACAACACATTACATATAAAGGTAACCCACCAAAATTACCTCAGATTTCTCAGTGGAAACCCTGGAAGCCAGAAGAGCTTGGAATGGAACACTGAAAGTCTAAAAGCCTATGGCTTCCAACCCAAACTACTGTCCCCAATGAAAATCTCCCTCATAATAGATGGTAAAAGAAATTTTTTCCACAATAAACATCAGCTCTACAACTATATGAACACAAAGCCAAACCTACAAAGACTACTCCAGGGAATTCTACACACAGAAGGGTCAAATAACCAGTTTCAGGAGCCTACAAGAAGCAGACCACAATAAACAAACCTAGAGAAGCCTCAAAAATCTACAGTCCAAGAAACACCAAACCCCATAAAGCACAATATGGCAGGGATTAAATCAAACCTCACAGTTATTACCCTAAACATTAATGGCCTTAATTTATCCATCAAGAGACACAAGTTAACAGAGTGGATCAGAAAAATGGGCCTCTATATGCTGTCTGCAAGAAACCAACCACACCACTAAAGACAGATACCTCATCAGAATGAAAGGATAGAAAATTATATTCCAAGCTAACAGAAATAAGGAATAAGCATGCTTTGCTATACTAATATCATATAAAATAAACTTTAAACCAAAAGTAATCAAAAAAGACAAAGAAGGCCACTTCTTACTCATCAAGGGAATCATCCAACAAGAGGATATCCCAACCACCAATCTAAATGCACCAAACACAGGTGCACCACAATTCATAAAACAAAACCTACTTGACAACAAAAAAGAAATAAAAACCAACACCATCAGAGTTGGAGACTTTAATACTCCACTATCATCAATAGATATATCATCTAAATGGAAAATCAACAGGAAAGTAAGAGAGCTCAACAACACCATAGATCAACTAGACATAATGGACATCTACAGAACATTCTATCCCAAATTTACAGAATGCACATTCTTCTCAGCAGCCCATGGAACCTTCCCCAAATAGATCATATATTAGGCCATAAATTCTGCCTCCATATGTTCAGGAAAATCAGGATAATTTCCTGGATGACATCAGATCACAATGCTATAAAGCTAGAAAGTAACAAGAGATGCACCAGGAACTCCATCAGCTCCTAGAGACTGAACAACATGCTTTTAAACACTAAATGTATGATGGATGAAATCAAAAAGGAAACTGTAAAATTTCTAAAATTGAATGACCATGAGAACTCAACATACCAAAACTTAGGGGACACAATGAGGCAGTCCTTAAGGGAAAAATTATAGCATTAAATGTCTTCATAACAAAAACAGAGGCATCCCAAATCAATAACCTAACCATTCATCTAAAGGCACTAGAAAAACCTGAAGAATCCAACCCAAGGAGCTCCAGATGGAAAGAAGTAATTAAAATCGAAGCAGAAATTAATGAATTGGAAACTAAGAAAACAATGAATTAAATTAATGAAACAAAGACCTGGTTCTTTGAAAAACCCTGACCAATTTGATCAAGCAAAAAAAAAAGAGAGAAAGAGATGAGATGCTTCAAATCAACAAAATTAGAAATGAAAAAAGAGAGGTCACAAGAGACATAAGTGAAATTGGAAGATTGGAAGAATCATCAGGATATACTTGTAAAACCTCTACTCCAAAAACTGGACAATCTGGAAGAAATGCATAAATTCCCAGATACATACCACCTACCAAAACTAAACTCAGAGCAGATTAATCTCCTAAACAAACCTATCACACCATCAAGATTGACAAGGTAATCAAAAACTTCCTCCAAAAGAAGAGTCCAGGACCAGTTGGCTTCTCAACCAAGTTCTAGCAAACCTTCATGGAAGAACTGAAACCACTTTTCCTCAAACTCTTCCACATAATTAGAGAACAGGGAAAACTCCCCAATTCCTTGTATGAAGCTAGCATCACTATGATACCCAATCCAGACAGAGATACAACAAGAAAAGAAAATATAGGCTGATATCCCCGATGAACCTAGACAAAGAAATCTTGAGCAAAATCTTCCCAAACTGAATTCAACAATACACCTTGATCAAGTAGGCTTTATCCCAGGAACACAGGGTTGGTTCAACATACAGATATCTGTTAATGTAATACACCACATAAATAAACTTAAATCATAAAAGCCATATGATCATTTCAATAGATACAGAAAAGGCCTTCAAAAAAATACAACATCACTTCATGATCAAAATGTTGGAGAGAATAGGCATGGACAGTTTATATCTCACATAATAAAAGCTATATATAAAGCACCTAAAGCCCAAATAATACTTAATGGGAAAAGAATCAAGGAATTCCCTTTGAGATCAGGAACAAGAAAAAGGTGGCCACTCTCACCTCTGCTCTTTAGCATAGTACTAGAAGTCCTAGCTCAAGCAATAAGACAGGGGAAAAAATTAAAAGGGTACAAATTGGAAAGGAAGAAGTCAAGTGAGCCCTATTTGTGGACAACATGATCCTATACATAAGTGACCTGACAGCCTCCATTTCAAAACTCCTAAAGGTGATTAATACCTTCAACAAAGTAGCAGGATACAAAATCAACACCCAAAAGTCAGTAACCTCTCTATATGCAAAGGACAAAGATACAGAGAAAATTAGTGACACTGTCCCATTTTCAATAGCAACAACAACAACAAAAAAAAACCTTGAAATAACACTAACCAAGGATGTGAAAGACATATATAATGAAAACACTACAACACTCAAGAAAGTAATTGAGGAGGATTTGAAAAGATGGAAAGACCTCCCATGCTCCTGAATAGGCAGAATTAACATTGTGAAAATGGAAATCCTACCAAAATCAATATACAGATTCAATGTACTACCAATAAAAATCTCAGCATCATTTTTCACAGAGATAGAAAAAATGATCTCAAAATTCATATGGAATGGCATTAGGTCTCAGATATCCAAACATATCCTCAGCAAAAGAAACACCTCTGGAGGCATCATCATACCTGATTGAAAGCTGTATTACAAAGCCATAGTAACAAAAACAGCATGGTACTGGCATCAAAACAGGAATATAGACCAATGGAATAGAATTGATGATCTTGACTTTATTTAGGTCAAGTAATTACAGCTACTTGAGCTTTGGCAAAGGACCCAATAACATAAGACTTGAGAAAAGATGGCATCTTCAACAAATGATGCTGGACAAACTGGATAACCATGAACAGAAAAATGAAACTAGACCCATACGTCTCACCATGCACAAAAGTCAAGTCCAAATGGATTAAAAACCTCAACATAAGGCTTGAAACTATTCCACTAATGGGAGAAAAAAAATAGGAGGAACTCTCCATAATACAGGAATGGGGAAAGACTTCCTCAGTAAGGATAGCACACATTAAAAAATCAAATGAAAACAAATATTGGTGATGATGTGGATAAATAGAAACCCTCATTCACTGTTGGTGGGAATGAAATCTGGCACAACCACTATGGAAACCAATGTGGAGACTCCTGAAAAGGGTGAATATAGAGTTACCAACAGACACAATTATTCCCTTACTGGGCATTTACCCTAAAAGCTCCACATCTCAGTTCAGAGATACTTGCTCATCCATGTTTATAGCTGCTCAATTCATAATAGCTAAGAACTGGAATCAACCCAGATGAACATTATTGGACAAATGGATAACCAAGATGTGGTATGTCTACACAATGGAATTCTACTCAGCAGTAACAACAACAACAACAAAAATGACACAATGAAATTAGTAGAAAAACTGGTGAACTTGAAACAGATCATACTCAGTGAACTCATACAATCACAGAAAGACAATCATTGCATGATCTCACTCATCTGCAGTTTCTAACCTGGATTAGCCCAAGTTGCTTAAATACCTGATAGGCATCTTGAGCCCTAGACTATAGGGATGGTAGGGCTTGGGGGAGGGGAAGGGTATGGGGATATGAACCCAAATTTAACTGGTACCATCAAAACCTATATCCTGGAAGGTAGACTAAATGGTTGAACCCTCAACAGGACCATAGGGATAACATCTGAATAGAAGGGCCCTGGAGAGGGTGAGATGACACCTAACCTTAAATTTCTCCTGTTTCTTTTTTCTTTCTTTCTTTCTTTTTCTTTTATCTTTTCCCTTGGTGCTGGCCTATAATTCCCAGTTCCAGGATGCAGTTAACACCCACAATGAGTTGTTGATCAGAGAGACCTACAAGGTCTCCCAAAACAAGACAGTCTTCTGTCAGAGCACTTAATTACCCACCAGAGGTTAATGGTAAGACCCTACTGATGAAGACACTATGTGCTGTTGGCACAGAGCATTCAGAGAGCTGGCTGGAATCTGGAAGAGAGCCAGTACCCAGATAGTTAGCCCATCTAGTGCTGGAAGGTGTTACATGAGCTACCAGGGGAAAGTGGCCAACATCTGTCCAACTAACTCAAAGTCTAAACTACTCAGAAGCAAACAACCTGATGTGAAGCTTACACAAGTGTTATAGTGGCACACAGCCATGGTGGGTAACCAGCTACTCTTGGATTGGCTAACGTATCTGCTCATTGGAAAGGAACCCATATCTGGAAGTGGGAAACAAGTCAGAATCATATCGAGATAATGATTTTGCTTTCCAATATCAAGCTCCCACTAACCTTGAGCTATAAGAGGGTCTACTCCCATTAAATTCACTCTAAATTACTAAGGGTTATCACATTTAACCAGTTCTGATTCATTCACCGTTGAAGAATATGTTTCTCTCTTTCAGACCAGAAAAGATAAATGACCTATCACACTTCACCCCAGCCCCAGCTGAAATCACACAGAGGAAATGGGGAAATGAGTAAGAGTGCTCCTTTCTCAGTGAACCTGATATCAGCACAAGGGTGAAGGAGATAGGCACTGAGGACCCTCAACAACTATCAAACCAGAGATTCAGAAGCCCCTAATAAGCCCATCACTGAAGTAGACTTAAAACACACCCAACATGGTTCAGGGAATTTTATGGAAGAGGGAGCAGAACAATTATTAGAGCCACAAGTTGTGACATTATGCACAGAAACATTGCCTCTCCCCCATAACTGACTTCTGCCCCCCAGGACACATTACCTATAATCCCAATGGGGATGGCCTGCACCCCCAACCATGAGGGCCCTTTTGGAAAAGGAACAGGGATGATAGAAAGGATGGTACCAACATGTAGTGTTTACATACTAAGTATCTCCATAACTAATAAAAATAAATGTTTTTAAAATTACAAATGAAAAACCAGGGGACATCATATTCTATGATTAATAAATAAAACCTTTCCTCTAGAAAAAACAAAATATGAGTTGGACCTTCAAGACACTATGAAAAGACCAAAGTTAAGAACTGACATAAAAGAAAGTGTTAACGTTCTGATTGACAGGTTATCCAGGTGAAAAATAAACAGAGAAGCCTATGAATTAAAGAACATACTAGATCAACTGGACTTAACAGATAGCTACAGAGCATTCCACCCCAAAATTGCAGGATACAGCCAAAGGAAGAGTACAACTCTTTACAATGCACTCTTCCAGACACAAAATGGCCTGGATATCCATGACCTTACAGTGATGGTTGTCTTTCTGTGATTGTGTGAGTTCACTTAGAATTATCTGTTAGTAGGGCACAAATCTTAATAAATATAGAAAATTTTAAATAAGTTCCTTATTAATCTTATCACAATTTAATAAAACTGCAAATCAACACCAAGAGAAACTGCACGAAAGGACTGGAGAGATGGTATAGAAGTTAAGGTGTGTGCCTGTGAAGGCTAAGGACCCATGTTTGATTCCCCAGTACCCATGTAAACCAGATGCATAAGGTGGTGCCTACATTTGTAGTTTGTTTGCAATGGCTAGAGGTTCTGGTGTGCCCATTCCCCCCCCCCATAAACAAATAAAATATTTAAAGAAACTAGACAATATATATAAGCTCATGGAGATTAAGGCATACATAATTGCATGTTGAATGGGCCATTGAGGAAATCAAAAAGGATTGTCAATAAATTCCTAAAAAGAAAACACATCATACCACTACTTATGAAATATAATGAAGGCAGTCCTAAAAAGGAAGTTGACAGCTCTAAATTCCTACATTAAGAAACCTGAGACATTAAAAAATAATAACAAAGAAATAAAAGAAATCTGAGCCATCACAAATGGATAACTTAATGATCTATCTTAGGACCTTTGAAAAACAAGAATAACCCAAATCCAATGTCAAGGTGAAAATAATTAGGATCATGGCAGTAATTAATTAAATAGAAACAAAAAAAAAGACATTACAAAGAATCAATATAGTTCGTTCTTTGAAGCTGTTAAATAAGTTTGAGAAGCTCTTAGCCAAACTAATTGGGGGGGGGGAGAAAGATTAGGCCCAAATTAATAAAATTAGAGATATAAGGGGGGCATTATGACAGATAACAATGAAATTCAGAAAAATCACCAGGACATTCCTTAGAAACATATATTTCACTAAACTGGAAAATGTGAAATAGGTTATAAATGATGAACTTAAAATCTCAAACACAATCATTTTTTAATTGTTTATTATTTTTTTATTTTTGTAGTCAGTGAATACATTCAAGTTGGTACCACTGTTAGCCTACTCCCTGACCTCCCTCCTCCATAGGGACCCTCCTTGTTGGAGTATATGGGTCGTGCATTGTGGGGTTAGCCTTTAGTTTTAGGTAGGAGGAAACATCTCTGTGTGTCATGACCCAATGCGTGGTTCTGACATTCTTTCTGCCCCCTTTTCTGCAAACTTCCCTGAGCCATGTTGGGTTTATATTAGGTCTGCTTCAGCATTGAGGTCTTGAGAGCCTCTGTGTCTCTGGATATCTGGTTTGGTAGGAGTTGAGTATTCTCTGTGTCTATATCCATCACTATTGTGCTGGTTCCCAATTCACCAAGAAAACAGCATTCTTACATTTCCCCACTTATTCTTAGTTTCAGCTGGGGCCCTTTTGAGGTATGATGGGGTGTTTCTCTCCTTAGGACCTGTGTCAATCTAAAAAAGAGAAGCAAATTATCCAACAGAGAGTAAAGTTAGCACCAAGTAAATGTGACAACCATTATTTTTTAGAGAGAGTTTAATGGAGAGTGGGCTCGTTATTGGATATGGTTCTGACATGTTTCCCAGCTCCAGCTATGGGTTTCATTCCACTGAGCAAATAGCCAAATCAGAGCAGTTGGTTTCCCACCATGGCTATGCACCACTGTTGCACTTGTGTGAGCATCACGTCAGGATGTTTGCTGCTAAGTAGGTTAGACCATGTGTTGCTTGGAGAGATATTGGTCATTTTCCCCCAGTTGCTCATGCAGCACCTTCCAGCACTAGACACGCTGTCTGGGGACTGACTCATTTCCAGCTTCCAGCCATGTTGCTCCATATGTGCCAAGAGCATATGGTGCCTTCAGCAGTAGGGTCTTACCACTAATCTATGGTGGGTCATCAAGTGCTCTGACATAAATCTGTCTTCTTTTGGGAGACATTGTAGATCTTTCTGATCAAAAGCTCATTGTGGATGATATCCGCCTGCTGGTACCAGGAGTTAAAGGTCAGCATCCAAGAAGAGAAGGAAGAAAAGGATAAGTGATATAAAAGAGATAGAGAGATAAGAGAAAAGAGGGAGAGGGGGAAAGAGAGAAACAGAAACAGGAGGAGATAATGGTCAGTTTTCGTCATACCCTCTCTAGGGCCTTGTGAATGTGGTGTTCCTGCTAAGGGCCTGGTGAAGGTTCAACCATTTGGTCTGTCTTTTAGGATGTAGAGTTTTATGGTACCATTGCTATTTGGGTCCAGTTTTTGTGGCCCCCGCCCCTCCCTCCTCCTCCCCTCCCTTCCCACCCTCTCTATTGTCTGGTCCTCAGGATGTTTGTTAGATATGTCGGCAACTTGGGTAGATTCAGGTTAGGAGCCTGTATATGAGTGAAACTCTGTGGCGATTATCTTTCTGTGATTAGGTGAGTTCACTGAAAATGATCTGTTCTAAGTTCAACCATTTTTCTTCAAATTTCATTGTGTTGTTTTCCTTACTGCTGTGTAGAATTCCATCATGTAGATATAGCACATCTTACTTATCCATTCATCTAATGATGGACATCTGAGTTGGTTCTAGCTCTTGGCTATTACAAATTGAGCTGATAAAAAGATGGTTGATAAAATCTGAGCTGAGGCTTGGAGCTTTTAGGGTACATGCACCATAAGAGAATAACAGGGTCTGTTGGTAACTCTATAGTCAGATTTTTAGGAGTCTCCATATTGCTTGCCAAAGTGGTTGTACCATCTTACATTCCCACCAACAGTGGACAAGCGTTCCTATTTCTCCACGTCCTCACCAGCATTTATTTGCATTTGATTTTTTTTTTTTTTTTGATGTTTGCTATCCTTACTGAGGTAAGGTATAATCTCATAGTTGTTTTAATTTGCATTTCCCTGATGATTAGGGATGATGAACATTTCCGTAAGTGTGTGTTTGCCATCTGTATTTCTCCCTCTGTGAACTGCCTGTCCAGTTCTTTGCCCCATTTTGTGAGTGGATTGTTGGACTTTTTATTGTTTAGGTTTTTGAGTTCTTTGTAGATTCTAGAAATTAGACCTCTGTCAGTTGGATATTCAGCAAACATTTTCTCCCATTCTGTGGATAATCTATTGGCTCTGCTTATTGTATGTTTGTCTGTGAAGAAACTTTCAGCTTCATAATATCCCATTAGTTGAGTGATTGTTCAAGATCCTGTGCTTCTGGGGTTTTGTTCACTAAGTGTTTTCCTATTCCTAAATCATGGAATATTCCTCCTAACTTTTCTTCCAGTAGTAGCCAAGTTTCTGGTGTTATATGGAGGTCTTTGATCCATTTGGACTTGATTGTTGTGCATGGCGAGATGTGAAACACAATCACTTTTTAAAAATGAAAATACATAAATGCAGGTGACATGGAGAGAGGGGAGCCCTGATTTACTGTTGATGGGAGCATAAATGGTACTGCCGCTATGGACATCATTTCTGGGCATCTATTTAAAGACCTCTGTATCCTACTACAAGAGCACCCCATGCTCATGTTTTATTGCTGCTCTATTCACAATAGCAGGGAAGTGTTTTTAGCATAAAGTGGCCATCAGCTGATGAATGGCTAATGAAAATGTGGTATACATACAAAGAGTATTTTATTCAGCTATAAGGAAAAATGAAAGTATAAAATTTTCAGTAAAGTGGTTGAAATTATATTAAGTGAGACAATCCAGCTCAAAAGAAGAAGAAGCAGAAGGAGGAGGAAGAGAAGGAGAAAGAAGAGGAAGAGGAAGATGATGAGAAGGAGCCACTGCCTCCAGGGCTTTGATCCTTGTGACTTTTGTGTTTTTTTTTTTTGTTTTGTTTTGTTTTGTTTTTGTTTTTTTGAGATAGGGTCTCACTCTAGCTCAGGCTGACCTGGAATTTACTGTGTAGTCTCAGGGTGGGCTTGAACTCACAGTGATCCTCCTACCTCTGCCTCCCAAGTGTTGGGATTAAAGGCGTGCGCCACCACATCCAGCTATCCTTGTGACTTTTAATTTTTTTTTTTTTTTGTTTATTTTTACTTATTTGAGAGCAACAGAGAGAGAGAGAGAAAGAAAGAGGCACATAGAGAGAGAGAAGGCGCACCAGGGCCTCCAGCCACTGCAAACCGAACTCCAGATGCGTGCGCCCCCTTGGGTATCTGGCTAATGTGTGTCCTGGAGAATTGAACCTTGAACCAGGGTCCTCAGGCTTCACAGGCAAGCGCTGAACCGCTAAGCCATCTCTCCAGCCCTTTGTGACTTTTGTTAAATTTATTTTTATTCATTTATTAGAGACAGAGAGAGAATGGGTACACCAGAGTCTCTAATCACTGCAAACTCCAGACACATGCACTACCATGTGCATCTGGCTTACATGGGACCTGGAGAATCAAACCTGGGTCCTTAGGCTCCTCAGGCAAGCTCCATCACTGCTGAGCCAACTCTCCAGCCCCCTTGTGACTTTTATTGAAGGTTAAGGTGAAGTCACAATGACATGACATGGGCTGCTGGGTGCAAAACCCAAACTTGCACACACGTAATGCAGAGTCTTCCTTTTGAGCCAATGAATGAAGGAAGAATTAAATTTGTAACCAGCTAGGTGCTACTCTGTGTAAACCCCAAAATCCAAGATGCATGTTTAAGATAGGTAATGGATAACCACATTTATTATTGTCAGTTTACCTTTTCATTTGGGGTCAGCTGTAAGCTTCCCATTTCATTGGCTCATTTAACCTAACAGTCACTAGCCCTAGGCTGCTTTGTTAACACTTTTAATTTATTGATTTATTTTTATAAAAACGTTGCACAGATAGAGCCCCCCCCCTCTGCCCCAGTTCTACTGAGGGTCCTCAGTAGATTATTGGTATTCATTGTAGGGACCAATAGGCCTTAGTTAGTCTGCAGGGATGGGAAAAACAGTGTCTTAGGCTATCCCCACCCACACTGAGGCTCATACATTCTTTCCACCCCCTCCTCCATGACACTTTCTGAGCCTTGGTGGGAAAGATAGAGATCTAATTTAGTGTTGTTTTCTCTGTAGATTCCAAATCTCTGTTTTTATGAGGTTTGAGTGACCACAGCCATCTGATACCATTTCCCTAGCTATCCATAAGAGTAGTATTCATGTCACTGCTTCCCATGAAATGACTTCTAGGCCTGGGAAGAAGAGCTAAAAGGTAAGTAGTTCCCGTTGCTGAAGACACCACAACTGACAGCCACAGGACATCACATGACCATGCTGGAATTAAGAGATGATCCAGTTCCCTCCCAGGTAGCCCTCATGGTGCTGGAAAGTGCTGAGTATGGCTGGAAAATAACAGTTGCCAACAAGTTGATTAAGCAGGAGTTCCAGTTACAAAATCACCTGAGCAATAAGTATTTACTTGTGCAGTAGTGGCACACAGCTGATATAGGTAACCAGCTGCTCACGGATTGGACATGAGACCCACTCAGTGGGGGAGAACTTATATCTGGCTCTGGGAGCCAATCCAGATTCCCTAGAACAGGAAACCAGTAGGCTACAAAGAGAACCTCCACTGCTGCCTAACTAAGAAGAATGGGTATAAATATTAATATATCTTTCCAATGATTAATCCTCTTTTATTCAAACCATTATCACTTTTGGTTAGACAATCTCTTCTGTTTTACAGATGGAGGAGACGAGCAAGGATATATCAATACGTCAAGAGGAGAGAGCAGACTGTCCACCAGGAGATGGGTCATCTCCACCTAATCTGCCTGGACATATTTTTAACTAAGCAGTGACAAGAAGTTTCAGGATAACTTGCTGAGACATTTGCATTTGAAAGTTTACAGCTGTCTCCATGAGACTCTGCCTTCCTACACACAGAGGAAAGGAAGGGGATACATGGGTCTATTAAAAAGGAATGAAAAACATCTTGCGTTAAAAAAAAAATCAAACTAAAGTCTAAAGAGTTTTCTTATGGCTTTAAACAGGACACTGGTCTGGAATGGTCATGTTAATGGTCTTGCCTCTCTGTCCTTCTTCAAGCAACTTCTTGTCTGCCTTTAAACATGTGGGGTGGAGACAGGTGTTTCTCTGTCTGAATGATTCTTGATAGACCTTCGGAATAAAGTCAAAGTAGCCAAGATAAGTAAACAACCTGCACTGGCAGCTGCCCATACAGTTTTACCTTGACCACAGCTGTCCATGAGTTCAACCAGTTGGAACACAATCGAGAAGTGTCCCAACCAATGTCCAAGATAGATTCTACAGTTTCTGAGTTAATTTTGTCCACTTAACTTTGGGAATAAAAATACAAAACAGAGAAAGGAATCTAATCCAGACCATTTCTAAATCAAATATTTAACCTTATATCAAATTAAAACTGTTTTAACACTCAGGTCAGTCTCTATTTGGGAAATAAACAACATAACATCGCTTTCTCTCTTTTCTCCTCAGTATATTAAGAAATAGATATAATTACTTTGCTCCTCCAAATTCCCATCAAAATAATTTACTCAGTGAATGAGATTCACATGGCAGGCATAGCTGTTCCCAACACCAGCCCATTGATGCTGTACATTTATGTCAAGCTAAGTTTTGCTCATTATACCCACAGCTTTAAGGGTTCAGGTAAAGTTGCAGTGGAGAAAGAACACAAGATGGGATTATGCAGTGAGGTATCTGCTTCCATAGTTTTCTCCCTTCTCTACTAGATTTGTCTTTGGCTAATATGACAAATCACTAGCTCTAACCCTCTGTTCAAATATCAGCTACACATACCCTGGTCCTTTAAAAAAAAAAAAAAAAAAAAGATTGGGTATCATTTTTCCAAAGGAAGACAACTAATATCCAAAGCCCTTTCAGACCACCCAAGTGAGTCTTTAGTCTTCACTTCTATAAGTCACTGAAGAGACACATTATGAAAACTAGCTACAAATGTGCTAGAAATTGAAAATCCTTAGTCATCAGAGTGAATTAGTTCATTAAACCCAAAAGACAACAGAAGCAGTTAACATAAGGCTTACTGAAAGATAGAAAGTTTGTGTGGAACTTTGTTAGTACCATCCATTCTCTTAGCCCACGTGAGTTTTCTGAAGAGATAGCATGTCTATCTTATCAAAGCTCACTTTGTGCTCATCTGCCTCACCTTCCCCTGATACTGACATGTGAGTGACAGCAAGGAATAAAATCTGACCTTATATCACACCACATAAAGAAGTAGACATTTAATCTTCTTGAGGAAAAAAAAAAAGCCATATAGAGAATCTCAAAACTATTATATGTGAGCAACAGAATAAACATAGGAAAATGCATGGCAACCTTATGCTTGAATCTTTTCACACATCACAGCTGTTGAAAGTTGAAGGGATTGTGATATTCCATAGCCACAGAATAATTGTTTCGCCTTTTCTCTTCCATATTTCCTTCCAGTAATGGTAAGAGGAGAGTGGTACATTCTGAACATTCCCATGGGCAATGGGAAAAGAAGATGCCAGCCTTCAAGAGCATGTGCAGAGAGGAGTTGTAGAACAGGTGGAGAGGGCAGGACACTCAGGTTGTGCCAACTGTCACCTTGTGTCTCCAGAGCCATTGGAAGCATACGCTGGATCACTGGTGCCAGTCACAGAAAGCTACTCACTCACACCCTTCAGCTGTGTTAACAGTCCTCACTCAGGTACTCACTTAGCCTCACAGTGTCATCAGAGTTCCCGTCAGCTCCTGAACCTTGGCCTCAACTCATTTTTAGCCCATCGTCATCCTCTAAGGTTCACGTGAAAGTGTGTTCACCACGCTTGAACCTTTGGTGCCCAGTTTGGGCAGTCCAGTCAATTCCCCCTCACCATTCTACCAGCCTTCCTCTTGGCTGCTGTCCAAACTGGCACTGCCCCCACCTAGGACTGGCACATCCTTTAAAATACTATTCCTCTCTCCATTCTATTCTAGAGTAGGTGGAGTTAATAGTCAAAATGACTTGTACAACATAGGCAGTAACTGGTAAAGATAGGTTCCTATAGCAAACCATCATCAGCATCTGAGGACAGGTGTGTATGTGCTAAAATATGGACCTGAAGAAAACAGGAAGAAACTGAGGTGTGACTTTGGGATGACTTTGGCATTAATCTTGATGTTCTTCAAGTGACTGCTGACTATCTACAATCACAGCAATTTCAGGCTTAATTGAGTCTGTCAATCCCAGAGAAATAATCCACCTGTGAGGAAACAAAAAGCACCATATGGACACTATTGTATTTGGAGACGTTTTTAACAATTGGGTAAAACTCATGAATATATATGTTCATATTTTGAAGTTTCAACTACTGTAGTTTTATAACTGGCATTGTTTTTTTAAAAAAGTTCCTTCTGTCTGTCTCCTGCCACAGAACAATTTGGAAGTTTCATGGGAATGCTTTGCCCTGAATTGGGCCCTCTTTAGCATTCAGGGGTTTGGAGAAACTAATATCTAGGCCTCAGGCGTTTTCCTCCTTACTACCCCAGTGGGACCATGCCACATATCATACTCGTTCTCGAGTCAGTTGGCATCGTTGTTTATATCTATCCCCTCCTCCAAATGACCACTGTTTGAAGGCTTCTTTACCAGCCTTTGGTGCCGTTGAGAAGTGATGCAACCTTTAGGAGGTGGTGCCCAGTAGAATGACAAGAGATTACTGAGGGCATGTATTTGAATGTGATAGCAGAACCGGGCCTTCTCTCTGTCTGCTTCCTGGTCACCATGAGATGGGCAGCTCTGCTCTGCCCCCTGCTTCCTTCCGTGACGTGTGGACTCATCACAGACTCAAAGTGATGGGGTCACGTGCCCGTAGATTGAAACCTCTGCTGTCATGAGCCAAAATCTCATCCTATAAGGGGGATGGTATCAGATAGTTTGTGACACAAAGCTAGCATAGAAACTGAGCGCTGAGAATTATGGTCATTGGCAGTGTAAAGCCGTAGAAACTGATTTGTGGAAGAAACTCGGGAAAATTAGAGAACTCGACTAGAGGAGACTCAGGCCATTGTAAGTGGAGATCAATGAGCAATCCGACAGGAGCCTAGGAGATGCAATGCTGATAGGAAGGTCAATAGAAAAGACTGCCTACACGATGCTTCATAGGTGGTGCAAGAATGATTGGAGAGTGGGCTGGGAAGCGTTCTGGCAAAGCACTTGTCTACATTTTTCCCCATGCCCTGAGGCCTTATGGAGGGCTGAGTTTAAACGTGAAGAACTAGTTAATCTGACGGAAGAAATTTCACAGCAGCGCAGCAGTCAAGCTGTTGCATGGGTATTGCTGGCTTATTTTACCAAAATTTACAAAAGCAGTCATGAGCATAAAGCAAAACAGGAAGATTTGGAAAGCTTGCTGCTTGGCCAGAAAATAAGGCCATGTAAGGTTGCTGCCAAGGAAGGTATAGTTATGAAAAAAGGTTAATACCATTAGAAAGAATACATGTGCTTTGTACCAAGGCTGTAAGAAAGATAGTTTGCATGCATCTCAGCAACCAGTGAGAAGTCCCACCATGACAGGTCAGAAATTTCTATTTGAACTGAGAGATCCTAGGAGCCCTATTCACAGAAGACAACTAAGATAATTAATTACCTTGTGTATTGCTCCCAATGTTCAATTGTCTGGGCACTCAAGATGCCCCTGTACCATGGGCCAAAGAAGCCTGCTAACTGTTCAAGCAAGTGACAGACCTTGACATCACCCATGTGATACTGGTTTTGCAGGCATATGGATGCAAGTTTCCATCAATATTTCAGAAAGCCTGGGAGCCCATTAAGATGTGGGGTGGGTTCCAGACTTCCTGCAAGAAGCTTCTGAGATGGCAATGCGTGAAGTTGTGAGAGTGAAGCCAGCACCATAACAGAGACCCTAGGAAGTTAGAGGTGCCATAGTGTTGGAATCCCTGCCCAGAGAAGCTGTACACAGCAAGCAAAGCTGACCAAAAGAGAGGCTATGTAGGCTGCAGTCATCAGGGCCTTAGCAGTAAGCTCTTTGGATGTACATGTGCCCTGTGTGCTGGACATGGAGCTACAGAAGTTAATGAAACCATACTTGGGTTCAGTCTTTCTTTGGGTTGATCCTTCAATTTCCTGATACCCCTGTTTTGGAATGGGAATGTTTACCAAATGTTGTACGTTGGAAGTTGGTAGCTGTCTATGTGATTTTACAAAGGCTTACAGCCAAGATTTTGCTTTCAGTCCCAGAAGAGACTTTGGACTTGGACTTTTGAGCAACACTGGAACCGTTGATACTTTGGGGATGCTTGGAAGTGAAGTAAATGCATTTTTCACTTTGAGATGACCAGGTGTCTTTGGGTTGGGTATAAGGTATGGAGGGTTACAGTTTGGATCTGCGATATCCCCCAAAGGCCCACGTGTTAATAGGCTTGGTTACCAGCCTGTAATGTTATTAGCAGAAATGGTTAGCCTTTGGGAAATGCAGCCTGTGTGAAAGGGAGTAAGGTTCGCTGTGGGCATGTCCTTCACGACAGTGTGGCCCTGGCTCCTCGTCTTTCTGTTAGTCACAATGAGGTGAGAAATTTTTCTCTGACACTAATGCCTCACCATGGTGTTCTACCTTACCACAGGCTCAAAAGCAACAAACTGGTCATGGACACAATCCTGTGAAATGTGGGTCAAAATAAATCTTTCTTCCTTATGTATATATATCAGGCATTTTGCTAAAATAACACAAAACAGACTAACACTATAGTCTCGTTGGCATCAGAAGAATCAGCTCCCATTAAATTAAGAGTTCCAAATAGACATTCTATTTGAATAGATTCACACAGCTCATTTAAGTAGTCACAATTAAGGCATTGGCCATTTCCTGGAAATAAAGGCCTGCCAAGGGGTGTTTGGGAACCCAAAGCATGCTTGGCACAAGCTGCAATTAATCTCCACAGAAAGTGCCTCCTCGGGTGTCTCTATCACAGTCTAGATATACCTGAAATACCTGCCTATTCATCACATTCTTGGGGACTGCCTGCTTCAGTTGAAGACAGTCTATAGCATCTCAGGGTATCCATGGAGGCAAAATACTAACCCTAAATCATCTAACAAACTGATTTGGACTCTGTTATTTAACAAACAGAAGTTTCCCTTCCCTCCAAAAAAGTATAAGTATAAATTTCTTGAATATTTTTAGGACAACTGGCATTATAAAATATGGATTAGCCAGGACACTAGCAGTAGCTATAAAATTTGAGTTATAAACACACCTGCTTTCTTACCATAACCATACATATAAATGTATATATTTGTATTTAATCAAAGAACACATGCAACAGAAAAGGACAAAAGCTACCATTGGAGAGAGGTTATCTCCCTGGAGGAATAAAGAGACCTTATCAGATAATAAAGCCAGGACTTAGCAAATTCCATAATCTTTAGGCCTCTCTAGAGTGAAAGGAAAGCTGTTGGATCAATTAAAGAATAAAAGTAATCATATGCTAAGAATATTGAGCATAAATTTTGAGTTTGGAAAAAAATAAAACACACAATCTAAGCAAGGAAACAGCCATGCATAACAAGAAATGAGAATGAAGCCACCCACCACTGGGGTGTTACAATGAACAGGAATGCCACTAATTGCCATTTTTGCTTGAACCAATGGGCCAAATGTTACATAGACTTTAAGAAAAGTAGTAGATCTGATTTCCAGCAGGACCGTATGCCGAGGGCTTGAGCTCCACCTGAGTCCCCTGCTGTTTGGTTCCCAGTTTTGCTCTTGCCTGCTGTGCAGATGTGTGGCTGTTGCTCTCTGCATGGATCTGTGAAAGGCAGCCAGCTTCTTCTGCCATGGTGGAACTTCCCCTGTATCTGTAAGTTTCAAATAAATCCCTTCCTCCCATAAACTGTGTCTGGTTTGGGAGTTTATCCCAGCAGTGTGGAGCTGACTGTGATTGATAGTGCCTAAAAAAAAAATAATAAAATAAATCATAATCCATTGTTTTATAAGAAGTGGTATAGTCTTGAGTTTTAAATGTCACCCAAATGGCAGAAATTATTGTTTAAGCTCTCCCTTCTTTAGACGTCATACAGGTGTACCTGAGGCCAGGCAGGTAGGCAATGTTCTCTAAATATTCAAATCTTGCTCTGTCAGATGCTTGACTTTAGCAAAGAGATATGCCCATGGTGACATTATAACCAAGAGCACAACTTGGATTAGGCGTAGGTCTAACCACACTGGGTTCTTCCCGAACTAAGTATCTTGGAAAGAAGAAATTTATAAGTAGATTAAGGATCCATCAATATTGGAAACAAAGACTCAAAGGCTAAGTTCTTGTTTTTTGAGGGTTTTTTTTTTTTTTCTTGTTTTGTTTCATTTTGCATCTGGGGTGTTTTTGTTCTTGTTTTGCTTTTTGCAATAGAATATCAAAAAATTATATTTTGTCTTAGGAAGACATCCTTCAGTTGTGATTTTCTATCCAAAACAACCAGAAACTGGCAAAGTCCAGGCCACAATAAAGACAAAAGTGAGAATCACCCATCACATCCTCTTGTCTAAATAGCAATACTGTCAACCTTTCTAGGCAGACTCTTCATCCTGATTTTAAACCCAGGTACAGAATTTCTCTTTTAGATCTTAAATTGGGGAAAGTGGAGCTGTGGAGATGGCTCCATCAGCAAACAGCTTGCCATGCAAACGTGACAGCCTGAGCTCGGATCCCCCCCCACACACACACACAACCATGTCAAAGCTGGGCATGGCAGCAAGTATCAGAGGTTTAATTCTGGCCAGGGTCAGAATTCAGGATACATAAAGTACAGATAGAAGTGGACCGACTGAATGAGGTAGGTTGAAGGCAACCAAGATAAACGAGCAGAGAATTATAGACCAAAGACAACCCACTCCCTTCCATCATCTCCCAGGAAGCATCCTGAGTAGAGAGTGGCATGTAGCAAGAGTCAGGGACATCTTGATATTAGCCTACCACTGGCACAAAGAGACCATGCGAATCCTGCGAAGTCTTCTTGATGCTCCAAGCTCAGCTTTCTCTCAGACTCCACAAGAACATCAGATATGTGTTCATATTAGATTGCTTTTATGGAGCCCGTGCACAGCCAGAAAAGCCCCAAATATCTAAAACAATAGTGGGATTAGTAAATAATCTTTCTCAGTACATCCATACGCCCACCTTAGCTCTCCACCTCCCATACACAGCCAGGCTTATCCAAGGCCAACACCTCCTCAACCCAGTCTATTTCTAAATGAAGATTAGCTAGAGGAAGTCTGTTTGCTGAATTCAGCCCCCCTCCCTCTTATCTCCTCTGACCCCACTGGAAGGCTCAGCTCTGGGTCCCCTGCCTGAACAGCAATGCAGGCATTGCCTGCATGCAGTGCTGTGCCTGGTTATATCAGTCCCCTGGGCCCAGGACTAATCCTTGTTGCTCCCATCTCTTTTCTGAAGGAATTTTACTCTTTCTAAGAGGTCCACGTTACTAATGGGGCCACTGGGGCACCTGTACCCTGAAGATCCCAAGCCAATAGTCTCTATTACTCTAAATCATGGAATTTGGTGCATGCTTCATATGCAGTGTTGAAAGGTCCTGTTCCAATTCTCCAATCTGATTCTCCAGATTACTCAAATTTTCAAAACCCCCAACTATGTACATGGGAGTGCATTGGTGGGTACCCTCTGCTAACAAGTGCAATTCCCCTCCCTTCTATCTACACTTCGTAGGGATAGCCGCAGACATAAAACAGAAAACCCCGACCCAATGCCTTTCTTGAAGCCCCACCAGGGAGCTATATTCCTCAATCTCAGGTTGCAGGGCCCCTGCACCTTCCATCTGCGGTTGTCCCTTGGTGTTTTGCTGTAATTCTGCTGCAACTTGACTGCCTTGTCTGGAAGTCTGTGACTGTGAGACAGGGGCCAAGTCATGACCATTTCTATGGTAATGCAAGCACAGTACCTGACACACAGGAGGGACGAAATACATGTAAATTCAAAGAACTGTGGACAACCACCAGTCAGCCTAGACCCCTGGACACCCACTAAGTTTCTAATACCTCAGTCCAAATTCACAATAAGGATGCAAGGCCTTCCAGGAAAGTTGAGCCTCTGTGCCCGCTCCCTTATGCGCAACTGTTATAGCATCCTCCCGCCGGCCCGCGATCTACCCCACCACAGCGGTGTTGCTAAAGTACCGCCCACACCTTCTGACCCCTCCCCTGTTATGACGCTAGTGCACAAAGAATAAACTGCCTGGTCACACATCCTAATGCTGGAGTATGACCCAGCACTCCTTTAAGGGACGGCATAAACTGGTACCATTTTTAACATGCTTGTTCCAATGCAACTAACTCGTTTTCAGAAACAAGTTTACACGCTGTGAAAGGGAAGAAATAAAGAGCAAAGAGGGGAATTTATGAGTTACTCAAAGGAAAAGCAGCCAGAAATCTTTGCGAGTTCCCTGTGGCAGAGAGTGCCCAGTGGTAAGCCCAGGGCCTTCACCAGCACTCTACGTCTGAGCCACATCCCTGGACTCCTACATTCTTAATCACTGGACACTAACACACTTAGAAGAGTCACATTTTACCAGGACTGTAGATAGGTTTAGGTGTGCTCTTGTACACTTGTCTCTCAGTGCCTCACTTGTCTCAGTGCCTCACATTAGTGCACAGATGAATATAACCAGGGCACTTTGATGAGGTACAAACCATTCCACCCACGTAAAGGAGCTTTGGAGAAGCCCCTGAATCATGATGTAGGACCCCCTTTCTTCATTATGGAATTTCCAGAACAGTCCTGATTTCAAATATTCCATCCCGTTGTACAACCAAATGATACCTCAATACTTTCTCTTCCAAACTGAATCTCTGACCAACTCAGACATACTAGACCCTGTGTGGCATAGTTTGGAGGTTTGGGGGGAAGAAAGTGCCCATTGGTGCATCCCAGGAGAAATGGCTGCCAATTTAGGGGCTTGTAGCTATAGCTTTTGGCTCCATGCGAAGCCCTCCATTAGCTCAGTTACGTTTCTCTGAGACTCTGACGAGAGGGGGAAAGCCTGAGAACAGAGGTTTTAGAGAGTCAGCGTATCAGCTGGAGGCAGGCAGAGTTTTTCCAGTAGGATAAGACTCGTCTATGGTGGGAGAAGGCCTGGAAATACTTGAAGCAGTGGAACTCTGCAGTCACTGACATCGCAAAAAAAAAAAAAAGAAAAGAGAAAGGTCGTACTCAGGGCCACAAAACTCTTCTGTTTCATTGACTGAGACCATGTTATTCCAGGTGTGCAGTACCCCAACCTAGTAATAGTGTATAACTGGCATTTCTCAATTACACCCCCAGACCCACCATGTAGAAGGATGAGACCACAGGCTCTCCCTTCATTCATCAATTCATCAAAGTTCTTGATACTGGCCTTGTTAAAAATGAGTTGCAGTCCATCTTTCAAGCCATGAACTTGACACTGTTTTCGTTTTTGCTTTTATCATTTAGGATCTGAGGGTAACCTGTATTTGGGTGGAGGAGCATGCTCCTCTCAGTTTTACAGCCTTCCCAAAGTGGTAGAGGAGCTATATGACCAGGTAAGTGGCACTCCTCCTTCCCCTCCCATGTCTGTCGAATTTCACCCTGCCCGTTAAGGTCAAATCAGCTGCTGTCACGTAGCTTCGCTGGGCTTTTCCAATCCCTATTCACAGCACAGCTAGTGCATCTCCAGCCCCAGAGTCGTCAGTTCCATCTGACCCTCTTCCAGACTCAGTGTGGTATGCTACCAGCAAATGGCACATGTTCCAGAAAAAGCACAAAAGTCTTGTTATCTGTCCTATGCACGCCAGTTTGTTCTGCACATGCATGGTGCCTTCACGCAACTCACCGCAGTCCTCCACCCAGAACCTTCTTTCTGACATCAGCCCTGTCATCATGACGCTTTGACAACTGGAAACCTCATGGAGTTTTTAAGCAACCTCTGGTGTGTAAAAAGGAAGTAAAAGGCAGGGGTGTCAAATAAAGGGTCTCAAAAATACAGAGCTTATACGCATTTCCCCATTTCTTGCATAAAATGAGCTCTTGTGGGAATGCCACAAGTGAGGTTAAGATCCACTTCTCCATGCAGAGAACCAGGAAGTATCCTCTGGGGCTCCAGGGAAAATGGGGAAACATGCTATTTGCTTGTGCCCAAGCAGGAAAGCTGTTATCAGGAGCCACTTGACAGAACCAGTGCCTTAACACTATAGAACTCCAGCTTTTGTCACCCTTGCTTCACAAGCACTTCTCCATATCTGTGTCCACCAGTCAGTGGCTCACTGCCTTCAAGCTCTGATTTCAAAATCTGTCACTGGGAAAGCATCTGTCCCCATGGACACCATGACCATCTTTGGTACCTACTTCCACCAGGAAGAAGATGGGACAAAATGTGATTTCTGAGGGCCTTCTTTCCCATTTCCAATACACCCTTCCACCAAGGACTTGTGGAGCAGCCTGCTATGATCGATGGGTAGCAGAAGACCCAACATTCACGAGGCTTGGAAAACTACCTTGACTCTGAACATTTAAATCCAGCCAAGTTGACCTATGTAGTCCTCTGCAGACTGCATTTGGAAGACCACTGCATGCAAGCCAAGCACGCTCTCCATGAGCCAGCTACTACTATTCCAGCCATCCCCCCCTTCTTCCCGTGGCTCTTGGTATCAGGCAGGTCCGAATCACTTTCTTTGGCTCAACAATTAATTCAGCTCTTGCTCTCATGTTTCCTCAGGTAAGGTCCTTGTAAAAAAGTATTCCAACCCTTGGACTGTAGGTAACTTTTTTCACTCAGTCCAGCTGGACTCCCTTATCTTTCACTTCTATGACTTTAGATATGCCTACAAAGGCTCCTGAAGAGGTGGTCATAAGCTTTTCAGATATTTGGACTACTGGAGGGGCAGGAGGGTGGGAGGGTACAAAGGTTCTTCAAGCATCACTATAGGCAGTAACGTTTCTAAGTTTATGAACACAGGGAGATTCTCTGTCACATGGGAATACATTGCCTTTTCTCTTTCTCTGGTACTAGACAAGCATGGACTTCTAAATGCTCATTTCCAAACTTGATGGATGCCATGCCCCATGGAGGTCTCACTCCTCCCTGCATTTCCAGGCTACGCAGTGGCTCAACCTCTTCCCAAAAGCCCCTTCTTTCTCAGCCCAGCTCTGGTTTCTCTGGATGGCTGACAGGATGTTTACAAAAACAGGGGATATTTTGTGGTTCTGCAGAGTTACTTATATGACTGCCTGCCCACTCTAGGGAACAAAAAGGATCCACGTGGGGCTCTGGGGAGCTGTCCCCTGGTCCCCTGACCTGAGCATTCACTGAAGGTACATCAATAATCCTTCCCTTCTTGAGAATGGTCCCTGAAACTGACTGATTTAACATGCACATGTCATTGGAAATTGATCTGATACTATTTACTGGGTATCTTCTAGTCTTCTATTGAAAACTTTGCCCACCCCTTGGAATGCTCATGTTTGGTGTAAATTGCCCCACTTCCCCAGGGAGGCAGACACCTAAGAAGGGGAAGGTAGCATGGACCAGCCATTGACTGCTTTATCATCACCCACAACACCTATTCACTCGTGTTCCCTTCCATTTTCTAACCTGTGGTTCAACTCTCTTCCCATTCTCCTTAGCCAAAAGGCAAATACAAGTGTTGATAACACTGACAAGTTAAATGGGAGGAGGGGGGTCTTGAAAGAGGAGAATACAGCCGATGGTGCCATGATTCTTTACTGCTGGAGACATTGGACGACAGTCCAAGATTTCCTGGAATGAGAGTGACAAAGATAGTCACATACCAAGACTGTAGAGATGACTATAGATAGAAGAGTCATGTGTAATTTACTTTTTATCTTATGGAGGATTCAGTAAGGGAGTGGAGAACAACATCTAAGAACCATGGGACATAAGGTAGGTTCTGTCTGGATAAATCTGTGTGACTGAAATTTTAATCCCCAATTTAAACTTGGACCTGACAAGGGCAGCAATAACCACAGAATCTTCCAGTCCTATCACAATACCACCAGTGGAATCCCAAGTATTTTGAAATGAAAATTCTAAAATAATCTAAATTAAAATTTGCACAAGGCCGGGCGTGGTGGCGCACGCCTTTAATCCCAGCATTTGGGAGGCAGAGGTAGGAGGATCACCATAAGTTCAAGGCCACCCTGAAACTACATAATGAATTCCAGGTCAGCCTGGACTAGTGTGAGACCCTACCTCAAAGGAACAACAACAAAAAAAAAAATCTGCACAAATTTGAACTGATGTGGCACTTTTCAGAGATCTGGCCTGTGCTTTCATGAGTGGCAAAGGTGGGACAGCCCCCAAAACAGGAGTCCCCTCTAAATTGAATCCCCTTATCACCCAGAGATCACCAAGGAATCCAAGTTGCCTTTTGTAAGCCTACTATTGGATGATTTTCCTTACTCTAAATAAAACTAAATAAACTGTGATTGTCCCTGATAAAACATACTACCAAAGAGTGTCCCTGTGCCTTTCTGAGTATGACCACCATACTGGACAGTCTACATAGGCAGCATTAAAATGGGGATATTGAACAGGAATAGAAGATACCCCAGGAAAAATCATAATGATGCAAAATGTCAATATCCTTATGTAACTGTCCTATTCAAGCTGTGATCAGTCAGAAAATTCAACCCATACATGATTTCTCAGTAAGGGAAACATGTATATAGTTGAACAAACCAATATTGAACCCTATATGACATTTGTCATCGAAGTAGTAGGGAGAGGAAATCTAACAGCCCTGGGTTTTGATTTTTAGCCATTTGTTCTGATAATGGAATTGAATCTACCATAGATTCTGTTCTCTCCCAGGGATACTGTTCACCCGTTGTGCTACGCAAAAGCACAAGTGGTTTAACCACTCTGTCCAGGTTGTCTCTTCCTGGCCAGAACATGGCAGTTTTCCAACAGGGTAAGTTTCCTCTGTCTCTGACAAATGAATATGTTACTAAGCTATATCAGGACAGAATTCTGTGTGTCAACTTATGCATCCTGTTTATCCCAGAGGGTGGTGGTAGGAGGGTCTAACACTCAGTGACATATTGGGAGTGGCAGAAGAAAACAGTTAAGCAAGACTAAGAGCAGAGGCCAGGAGAGATGATCCCTCAAAAGGACAACAAAGTCAGAACTATGAAGTGGCCTTCCTTCCATTCTTCTGTCTCACTTAGAACAAGTCACTAGCCCCTGTGGGCACAGCACCAAACAACCAGCCTGCCCAGACCACACACTTTATATACTAAGACATTTCAATACCTAACTGTCATGTAATACACAGAAAGCAAGAGGCAGAGAGGGGTTAGGAATGGGGTTTCTGCAACCCCAGATCACAAGAATGAGTTCCGAAACTCTATACAAAGGATCATACTGATAAAGCTAAGCCCACCATGTTTAGTAGACCATTTTCCCTTTTTGTTAGAGAAGCTTCCACAGGTTATGTTGAACTAAAGTCTTTAATCAGCAATTCTGTGATGTTCCCCAAGCTGTCTATTCAGATAGCACAACCATCCCTGGTGACTACTGGCCTCACCCAGTACAAAGATAGCAAATCCAATGGAAAACCCAAGGCCAGTGATTCGCTAGACTGTGGTGTTCACAGAGCTGGAATCTAGGAACATATTTCTAGTACTCCCTAGGTTCTCTTCATTTTGTAATTTACACTTTCTTCTTTTGAGGAGGAAAATGTTATTTAAAGACAATCAAGCCTGGGCGTAGTGGCACACACCTTTAATCCCAGCATGTGGGAGACAGAGGTAGGAGGATCACTGTGAGTCCAAGACCACCCTGAATTTCAGGTCAGCCTGGGCTACACTGAGACCCTACCTTAGAAAACAAGAAATCAAAGATTATAACCTCTTCACCTTTAAGGGAAGTGACACGAATTAGTTGTCAAATTCAGTGGGCTTGGAGGGGCTGTTGGGATGTAAGAAGTAATGCTACTGAACTTGTCTACAAGGGAATAGATGAACCCAAACAGGACTAAATTTGTACAGTAAAGCAACTAGGATTTGGGGGTTGTGTGTAGACGCTACTATCTTTGAGGATACAGGAACATAGCTGAAATTTTAGGAGAAATAGACAGGAAGGAGGGCAGTGGGGATAATAGTGAGGAGACCTGGGGAGAGATGTGGCCTGTGGAAAAGTCCTCAGAGCCTAGAATGAATAATTGTTTTGTATTCTATTTAAGGCTAAAATCTTTTTCTGTTCACCTGTAATTGCCAGCTGCATAAAGGAAAGCAGCATTCAAACTGGGGTGCAAGAACGAACAACAGAGAAGAGCTGTGCAGGCAGCAGAATGAAAGAAATAAAATTCAGTATTATTTGGAATATGGGGTTCATAGTCACCAATTCAAAGCAACTTTTACTGCTTTTGATGGAAAATTGATACTACTCTTATTTCTAGAGTCTTGCTGTGCACAATTTTTTTTTTTTTTTGACCAACCTAACAGTGATATTCTGAGCTATTTCCTTAAAGGTACCATTTCTAAGTACTCTTGATCTAGCTAAGACTCCACAAGGTCTAAGATGCAGGAAGCAAATGATATGAAATATGAGCCAGAAAACCCACTGAAAGTCCAGAAGTGTTCTGAATAATATCTGATTCTTCCTTTGAAGCTCCCTTAGCTTCGTCAGCTCCACAGCCTGGCCTGATGTTTCTGCTGTCCTTGTCACGGTTCAGAAGCCTCTGAGGTTGTGAAGGAACATGTGCTCCTGGCGCTGGGCAGGCCAAGACACGTCCCCTTTCTTTACACCAGGCAAATCCTTTTTATTTCCCCGGAACGTCAACTTCTGTATCTGTGAAATGGGAACAATTACTTTATCTGGCAAAGATTTTTTTTTTCCTAATTTTTCAGTGTTAGTTCTCACTGCACATATCTAGGGGAACAATTTGTTGTTTTACTATATTTACACATAGTAAGTTAGCTATTAGAAGCAAGAAACTTTAATGTATCAGTCACTTCACATAGCTACTGTCGTGTTTTAGATCTTAAATGTCTCCCCAAAAACTCACGTGTTAAAAGCTTGGTCTCCAGCGTGACCAAGTTGAATGGCAGAGCCTTTGAGGTGATTGGGCTGCTAGGGCTCCAACCTTAGCCGTGGAGTAATCCACTTATGGATTCATAGTTTAATGTGTTTTGGGACGGGAGCTTTGTGACCAAAGGCAGCACTCTCTTTACTGCCCCCAGCCACCATGAGGTGAGTAGCTTTGCTCCACCATGTTCCTTCCATCATGATGCTCCACCTCACCACAGGACCAAACTGGGCCAAAATAAGTCGTTCTTCCAGCTAACTTGTTTCCATCAGGTGTTTTGTCACAGCCATGGAAAGTTCTTGCTGAGAAGTGGGATCATGGCTGTTACAACCTAGCAATGTGGCTCAGAAGCTTCTGGACTGGCAATAGAAATTTGGAAAACTTCAGAGTCACAAGAGAGGAATGACTTTCAGCACAGTGAACAGAGCTTCACGGACAATTCTGGCGGAACCTCAGAAGACCGTCCTGCTACTAGGAGCACAGACATTAGAGGCTGTGCGGATGAGGACTGAGTGCAGGCGAAGACTCTTCAGTAATTGAAGTTCAGGCCACTGGCATTCCATTATGATACGTAACTTGTCTACATTTTGCCCACACCCTGAGAATCTGTGGCAGGCTGAGTTTAAAGGTGGCAGGCCAAGCTGTCAGAGGGAAGTTCAAGGTAGCACAGCATGTGCCTGTGGCATACAAAGTATTTACTAATGCTGGTCAGCTTACAGTGACAATTGTAAACAAACAAACAACAAAAAAAAAAAAGCAGAAGATCTGAAAACCTTTCAGTCTGGCCAGTAGAGGAGTACATGTAAAGTTATAGCCAAAGAGAATATGGCATGGTTTCTAAGAAGCCTAGTGACATCTAAAAGAAGTCAAGTATTTTGCACTGAGACAGTAAGAAAGAAGGCTTGAGGACATAGGCAATCAACAAGACCCCACCTATCACAGGTGGGAGGTATAAAAGCATGAACTCACTGGAAAGCCCTTGCTATGAGAGGAGGGCCCCAGAGCGGGTGCTCACACAGGAGGGGCTGCCAGAGGCATTGTTTTCCCTGGATTAATGTTCTAGGTGATTCAGGTACTTGCAGACTGCCCGTGCAGCAGCTGGTGCTAGGAGAAGCCCTGACTACTGCTCCTGCTGGTGATAGACCTCGGCATGGTGTATTCAGTGGTTTTCTGGGCACACAATGCAAAGTGGTGAGGCCATGGAGGGTTCTGCCGAGAATTCATGGGAAAGGAAAGCCTGGGAGGTCAGGCGGTGTGTGGCAGGGCTGGGTTCTCCAAGCAGCCCCTGTGACAAGGAGGTCGTGAGACTGAAAGAGGAAAGCTGAAGCTGCAGTGGTGCCCCTGGAAAGTTAGAGGTGCCAGAAATTTTCACTGCCTGTCAGAGGAAGCTTCAGAAAGTGAACAGAGGCCACGAGGAGAGGCCTGTGGGATCTGCTGTAGATTTGGTGTTTCACAGGAATCTTCACTCATTATCATGGCACCTTTTTAAAGATGTTAGCCCTTTTAGGAGTCAGCAAGAGAAAAATGAGGTACTAATTATTGGCTTTTTGAAAGCACCACGGGACTGATGAGAGGTGACTGGTGGTCAGTACTAAACTTGTAATGAAGAAATAACAAAACATATCTACACTGAACACAAGTGAAACAAACCCTCGCCTTTAGGCCCTTATTCTAGAAATCTTAAATTCTGATGCACCACAGAAATTTCATTATGACAGGAAGCGTGGCGGTCCCTGCCTCAAGCCCACAGCCTCCAGCTAAGAGCATGGAGAACTGCCTGGCCCAGGTCAGTGTTCTTTAATCTCTGCTATTCAGACGGTTTCTCTTTATCCTTTGAAGTGAAGATGTATTTTAATTTGGAGGATTATAAATCAGTTTCTTTTCATTCCCTAAATGTTATATTCAACTTTACCTCTGGAAACCAACGTAACATGAAGACTTTGGGCCCTCCAAACACACACTTGACAAATTACCTCATGTTTATCAAAGGTAAGATGTGTGAATCTTTCCCTAGTAACTCTGCCTGCAGCACTAGCATTGCAGTGAAATTTGATGTCGCCCGAGATCCCTGGCTTCATACTACCATACCATCTAGTTTTCCCTTCTGGAAAGAGAGTAAAGTAACTTAACCAAAGCTCCGACTTATTTTCTTGAATCATTTGACCATCAGTGGATCGGTTGTTTGATGAACAGGAAAGCTGTACAATTTTAGATGTCTACGAAACCTCTTGAAATTTATAGTTGGTGAAAACCGGAAAAGCAAAGTTATTTCACCTCATCAAATGAGAAATCATGGGTTGGGATTTTTCTATGTAAATCTGTCACAAGTTTACAAGAACCCAAATTGAAGGAAACACACTCTCTTCGAGAAACTTAATATAGGCCAATTCAACAAGTATTGATTGAGTGTCCGTATTTCTCCTCTTTGGCCTTATCCTCACGGAGTTTCTAGACTCTCAGAAACAATCAATCAAATGGTGATAATGGTGTCACAATGTGTTGTGCGGCAGAAAACATAATTACAGACAATTTCTCAGAGAAACTTCCCAGTTCACCCATTTGAAAATAAAAAGTTTCCTGCAGCATAAATTTGGGCAGGTTGTTTATGGAAAAGGGAAAACAGCCCTGAAGTGCCAATGAGTAAAACAGCAGCACACATTTAGAAAACATAAGGACTTTCTTCATATAGCCAAAGACCAAAAGAAAGGCAAAGAAGGAGCAACAGAAACAGTGGGCTGGAGCGCTGGCCTGGAGTGTGGCCACGTAGAGCGCTCCGCAGGAGCTGCACTCAGTACAGGAGACCCAGTGCTGCCCACGGTGGCGGGCCGTCGATGGAGCAGGAGTTCACATCTGGCTCTTGCCACTTCTGTAGCAGATTGTCAACTAGAGGAGGGTAAAAGCCAGTGCTAGGGCTATGGACTTCATTGCCTTGGAGAAGGAAACCCGGAAAACAAATGTCTAGGGATTGCCTGCTCTGTGACAGTCAGGAAGAATAAGGTGGTTCTTATTTTGTTGATGACTCTTAAGCTGGAAGAGTTGTCAGAGAAGGGAAGGGGTGAAGCGGAAGATATATGAGTCCTCAAGTGAAAGCTTTGAATTGGGAAGCTTACAAATAATTTTGTTAGACTGACATCTGAATCATTCAGATGATGTCCATATTGGCATGTTAGCCATCTACCTGCCCTTCAGACCAACATGAGTTCAAAGAAACCCACAGAGGCAGCTCTCAGCTCAGTGTTTGTACAGTAAGCAGAGAGATCTGTCATAGCCTCCTCCCAAGAACAGCAACATGTGACCTAACCCCAAGATGGTCACTGAACACCTCGATGAGCTAAAGAATCGACCAGAGAAACAAGACGCACTCTCATGTCCTCCAACTGTGCAATGTACCTGCATATATACACAGGGAAGCAAGAGAGTCATTTCAAGTTCACAGGAATGGTTCTTCTCTTTCAGAAGTGCTGTCTGCTAAGCACTAGAAACTTGGAAAGAGAGTGTTCTGCCTATAAAGAATGCTTCAAAGAAGGCATGTTCTTAAAGGAGGAGAACCTTGAATCTAGGTGCAAATGTTTCCCCACCCACTGTCCAGAAGAGAAGTGATGTTGCCAAAAAATAGGAGGAAGGTATGAAATTGTCAACACTTAGAAGACAGAAAGGAGTTTCCCTATCCCTAAGTCCAAAGGGTTTGTCTAGGCCTTTGGATTTCTCTCTCATAGTAGTTAGAGGACATTTTCTGTACTCTCAACAGTAATTCCTGTCACTTCTTTTCAGAAAAAAGGACCCCCCAAGGATCTAACCATACTTGATAACTAACCCTTTTTGGCTAAATTTATTCTCACCTTACCTACAGCAAGGTTTTTATTATCAGGGATCTTGGTTCTACATCCATGCCTCTATAATGGAGTCTCTATTGGCAAGGACTCTCACTGAGTTAACTCTATATCCATTGTCTCCAAAGAAACTAGAACCTCCCTAAGGGAGTGTGTGGGTTTATGTAAGTTCACATCTAGAAGGACATTAGGAATAATGATGCTTACACCACTGGCAGATGGCTAGTGTGGTGGTTTGATTCAGGTGTCCCCCATAAACTTAGGTGTTCTGAATGCTAGGTTGCCAGCTGATGGAGATTTGGGAATTAACACCTCCTGAAGGCAGTGTACTGTTGAGAGTGGGCTTATGGGTTTTATTGCCAGTTTCCCCATGCCAGTGTTTGGCACACTCTCCTGTTGCTATTGTCCACCTTATGTTGGCCAGGGAGTGATGTCCACCCTCTGCTCATGCCATCATTTTTCCTGCCATCATAGACCTTCCCCCTTGAGCCTGTAAGCTAAAATAAACCTCTTTTTCCCACAAGCTGCTTTTGGTTGGGTGATTTCTACCAGCAATGCAGGCCTGAGTGCCCCAGCTAGGAAACAGATTCCCTCATGCCCTACAGCTCTACCTGCCTCAGCTCATTTCACTGGGCAAAACTCAGTTCCAGGAACTTATGGGATTAGTAGCATGACAAGGATCATATACTTATCCCTGCAGATTCTCATACTCACAGAAAAATTCCTCTTTTACAGATTGTTCTAAAAAGCATTCAGTATAATTTAAGAGAGTTGCATTAAATTAAGCATTGCCTAAGCAGACATAACACAGTATAAAAGAAGATGAAACTCAAGAGGAGAGAGAAAGGGATGCAGAAGAGGGAGACTCCTGACTCCGGTCCTATGTTCTTGAGACTTTTGGATTCATCATGAGCTCACATTGTTTGTTTATAAATAATGTTCCCTCCCTTCCCTCTATAATGCACACTAGTGTTACATTTTCATTGTTATTGGAATCTATAGTTCAGGCAGATTAGACATGTCTATTTGAAAACATAGTACAGTGTCCCTAATTCATTTGGGGACTAGCTATGGCTGATATAAGAAATTTAAAATCCATGCCCATCATTATATTGTCAAATTGATTTATGCCTCTCCTGGGATTCCATGAAAGGAAAGCGAAATACATGTTCCCGGAAGCTCTTTCATCTTGTAGGAAACCTTAATGGGAAAAGAGTTGCTGATCAAATGAGATGTGTTTGCACATACTGACATGCTGCCAAGCATATACACATAAACTCATAAAGGTGACTAACACCTAATGAGAAATGTCAACTAGAAAATAGCCATTGGTGTAAGTGAGCTTCCTGAGCTGGGAAATCTAGAAGCCTGCATGGAAAATCTGAGCCTTGACTAAGAATGGATGGAACTGATAACTGTGAGACAGAATAAAGTGGCTGTCCCTGTTAGAGGAGGAGTTCTGGAGGAATTTCTATAGAAGTTGAGGAGAAAGGATGGATGTATTTGGGGTACAAGAATAAAGTGGGCCAGTGTCATGAGGCTGAGGATGCACGGATTGGATCATTGTGTGGAAGGCCACGTACTTTGAAGCTTCTTCAATGGGAAGTCAGTAGCCATGTTCAAGTGCTCAACAGGGGACATTTATTGCAGCAACTGGTTTCTGCAAGTTTATCTGACATCTGTGACAGCCTCATAGTCACAAACTTGGCAGAATCACATATAGACTATTATTCAAAGTGAATGAAGAAGTGAAGAGAGGTCAACTCAGTTTTATAAACCCTTATCATGAAAAATAACATACTTTTGCCTCAGCTAGTTTCTCTCCCTCCTCCACATGAGTTCATATCATTTAGGCTTTGCATATACCATCCCAGAAGGTGTTTCTAAAGATAGATGGAGAACAGGAGGTGTGAGAATCCTAGAACAATAAAACTTCCAGAACCCCAAACCATTCTCAAAACTAATAAGTGACATTAGGAAGCTATGATATGAAGAAACACAAGACTATACTAAGGGCAGAGTACATATAAGCTGACAGGCAAAGTTACAACAAGACAAAAAGAAACCAGGTGGATGATTTTCCAGTGAAAATAAAATCCAGCAAATCCCAGTGTTCCTGGACTTCTTGCCCATGTTTTTTTTTTAACTTGACCTATGTCTGGAGTTTATTTTCAGTGGCTAGAGGCCCTGACATACTTCCTCCCTCTCTCTCTCTCTCTCTCTCTCTCTCTCTCTCTCTCTCTCTCTCCCTCTCTCTCTTTCTCTTTCTCTTTCTCTCATAAATAAATTTTTTAAAAATAAAAATATTTTTCAAAAACTTCCTCTCTGTTCTAAAAATGAAGTTCTATTTGTCTCTTCCTCCATCTCATGGCCTTATTTCATGGATAAAAATATGACCCCAGTATCCATGTCTTCACTCTCTGATCCTTCTTGTCCTGCACAACTTTCAAGTCACAATAAACAGTGAAGGCATGGATGAACAATATAGCTTTGTGCACTTAAATAGTGAAGTATAAATGGAGAATACAGATTTAGGCACTTCATAAACAGTGAAGGTATATGTAGTAGTTTGATTCAGGTGTCCCCCCCAAAAGCTTAGGTGTTCTGAATGCTAGGTTCCCAGCTGATGGAAAGCCTCCTGGAGACAGTGTATTGTTGGGAGCAGGCTTGTGGGTATTAAAGCTAGCTTCCTCTAGCAAGTGTTTCGCACACTCTCCTATTGCTGGTTCCACATGGTGTTGTCCAGGAGGTGATGTCCACCCTCTGCTCATGCAGTGCTCTTCTCTTGCCATCATGGAGCTTTCCCTTCAGTCTGTAAGCCAAAATAAACCTTTTTCCCACAAGCTGCTCTTGGTTGAGTATTGTCTGCCAGCAATGCTAACCTGATTGCAGTAGTATGGATGGAGAATACAGCTTTGGACATTTAATAAACACTTCTTCTGAGGAAGGAAATTAATATTCATTGAGCACTATCACTTGACATTTTAGTATCTTGCCTTATACTTAATAATTGTATGGAATGAAGTAGAAAAAAAGAGAAGTGTACAAGAATCTAGATCAATTTTGCCCAAGGTGACAAAGCTAGTATTAAGTGCCAAAATCAAGACCCTGTGCTAGAGAGATGGCTTAGCAGTTAAGGTGCCTGCCTGCAAAGCCAAAGGATCCAGACTTGATTCCCCAATACCCACATAAGCAAGATTCCTGAAGTGGTACATGCATCTGGAGTTTGTTCACTGTGGCTAGTGGTTCTGACATTCTCTCTCTCTCTCTCTCTCTCTCTCTCTCTCTCTCTCTCAATATTTTTTTTCAAAAAAGACTCAAAGAGTCTGAAACCCTAACTAGCCCTCTCTAAACTCCATGTCCCTGAGGTATCACAAAGTGAAGCTAAGATTTTGGAAGGAAGACACAATGCCAAGAAGGATGAAAGGAAGCTGGGAAGTATGATAAGTTTGTGAATGTGAAGAATAGAAAGGAAAGGTAAAGAAAGTCACAAAATGGCATTAACACAAAAGCTTAGTTGCCTGTACCTAATTTCCCTTTCTTTAGGAGGAACCATAAAATTCAGTAATCACCTGCCTTAATACTTTTCCCTTCCAAATGATTTAGTATCTTTAACCCATTTCTAATTTTTTTAATTTTATTAAACTTTAAATACAAAGAAGAATGGAAATTTTTTGTGCCACCACCTGGTGATTTTTGACAATTTTTGTTCTTCCACTTTTCCCCGCCATCTAGGTTGAGGAAAGAATTTTGCCTGCTCTGATCCTTGGGCCATAGACATGTAATACTCATGGCAGCTTTCCTCTGGGAGCTCCAGTACACCTCGCTAAGGCTTCATGGTGTTCCATGAGTGAATAAGAATGCCGTAAAAAATTTCCTTGGCTTTTTCTATGAACTTACTCTGATTTTCTATCAACTATTAATCCCTCTTTTGCTTAGTTTTAAAAGTAGATTACAGGGCTGGAGACATGGCTGAGCAGTTAAGGCATTTGCCTTCTACAAAGCCTAAGGACTCAAGTTCAATTCCCCATAACCCACGTAAGCCAGATGCACAAGACACATACACCTGGAGTTCATTTGCAGTGGCTAGAATTCCTGTTGTGCCCATTCTGTCCCCTCTCTCTCTCCCTCTTTCTCGGGTAAATAAATAAATAAAATATCTTTTCTAAATTGTCTTAACAGTAGATTGCAAAGTGCAGCAAGAACTGCATTGTCAGATCAGGGATGTTTTGTGGATAAATGTGAGCCTCATGGGCATATGTGCATGCATGCACGTCCATGCACACTGAGGGCAGGAGGAGGCCTTTTGTCCCTAAGTGAGTGTAGGACTGAGATTCCAACTCCACAAAATGTGCTTTTCCCTAGGGACATCAAAACTTGGAAGGCCACTCTTCTCTTTAAATGTTATAGTAAGAAACAAAAAGTAATCTGGACCAGTAATAATGTCAAAGTAGGTTTTAATGCTTAAAGATTACTTCTAAACTTAGCTTGTGTTATTCAGCAGATACCTATACACACAACAACGGCTAAAAATATTTTTTTAACCACCCAATATTAGAGTTCTACTATCCATCCTATTCCTCATACATATCTCCATTAGACTTGAAGAATTTTGGTGACACACACGGACAAAAGGCAAGCAACATGATTCATGGATCCCTACAGGGTTTCATAAGATATCCAAGAGGTACCTAGAAATTCCAGTTTTCCTGTCCTTTAAAATTGCTTTATCTTCAAGCTCATGTTAGAGAACAAGCTAATTCTTCCTCTGGAATATTTTGGCTCCAAGTCCTTACGAAATTCAGAGAGGGATGAAGCAAACCCATAAAAACCACATGTAAAAAGGAAGAATAAAGAGAGAGAGTTGGAAAAATAAGACATTGATCTTGAAATTCAAGGCATTATCAGACTTGGGTAGAAAGCAGCTGCCGCCGTGCCTGAGGGGAAGCACACGCGTGGTGAGCAGCCAGGGGCAGTTTAACCGAATGGAACTCTGGCAGAGGCAAGTTCAAAGAGCAACTCCCCAGTGTGGGGTGGGCTTTGGGGGCTTCAAGACTCAAAGTGCCATAGCTCTCATTCCAAATGAGCACATGACTCTCCATCTGTGGTCACTATTCATCTCCCAATTGATTATAGGTAGCTTATTTAACTGTGTCCTGGATAAGCCTAGCAAAAAGGAGGCCACCAATGAATGTAGAAAGAAAAAGGGAGAATATAAGGGAAGAGAGTCAGGAAGAAGAAGAAAACCAGATAAGCAATAGGAACTAGGAACTATCTTAAGTAGAAAGCTGAAATGCCCCCCCCCCAAAAAATTTGTAGAATTTCTGAAAACTTCAGTGGCCTCATCTCAGTGAAGAAGTCATAAATGTCCACACACTCAAGACAAACCAAGGAAGCTAAGGTTGTTCACACAGAACACTCTTCCTTCTTCTTTGTTCTAGAGGCCTAGGCCAGATGTTAACACAGAGCCTAAGGTTTATCTCTAAGGCCCTTTCCAGCTCTGACATTGTAAGCACATATTGTAATGTTCAGTGACAGGAACATTTCTCCAACCCCCATGCATGGACCTAGAAAAAAATGAATAGACCTTCAACTCAAAGACCAGAGAGGGGCAGAGGTGACAAATTGTCTTCAAGAAGTAAGCTTTCTGCTTCTAGCTTAAGAGGTTTACTTGTACTGATGTTGGTTTTTCCTGCACAAGGCCATTCTGCTGATGAACAACCTTGGATGCTGCTGAAAGAAGATTTGGCATCTATTTGTAGATTTCCAGTAGATGTTCTGCACCACTCACCTCTTCCCGTGGTTGCTTTGCTCTGGAGTATTCCTTGACCTAACTCTACAAAGAAGATGGCTAGTCTCCAATTTCAGGCATATTTCTATTTGTTCTTTCCTCATCTGCTCTCATTAATGAAAGAGAATCAATATGGTTAGCCTCATCCAAGAATAGATAATGCAAGAAAACTTCCTTGTGTCTTAACTAAAAGGCATATAGATTGGAGGTCCCCATGATGAGAAGAGAAATGGGGTTATGTCACATTTAGGGCTGCAAGGTCAAACTATATAAAAAAAAAAAAGAGGTAGGAAGAAAGGGAGAGAAACAGGGAGGGAGGGAAGGAGGAAGAAGGGAAGGGAGGGAAGTAAGGAAGAGAGCAGAGGAAGGAAAATAAGGAAAGGAAGGAAGGGGAGGGGGAAAAGAGGAAGAAAGAAAAAAGGAAAGGAAGAAAGAAGGGGAAGGAACAAAAGGAGAACAAGTAGAAGGAAGGGGAAAAGAAAAGAAAGAATGGAGGCAGGGATGGAGGTGAGGAAGAGAGGAAGGAAGAGGGAGGGAGAAACAGGATGAAGGAAAGGAAGGCAGGTTAGCAGACAGTAATGATAACCACATAAAGCTAAAAGAAATCACTAGCATGAGCTATAGCTCTTATCTCAAGTCCATAGCTAAAAATATCAGGCATTTTTGTAGAATTCATTGCAAACTTGCAAATAGCTAGGTTTGGGTCTCAGTGCTACTGTCACCTAGACAGATGAAGTCCCTTTAATCCAATCATCATGCACCTCTCCTTGCTAGGCAGGATTGGAAGAACTTTATATCTTCCTGGTACTATCTATCCATGAGATTCTGGGTTTGTGTTTCCAGTTAAAGTTTTGGCAGGACTTCTCTCTATGGCCTTACTCACACACCTCAGTACTGCTCCATGGCCTGGAGGAAGCTCTTTAATAATCTGAGGAGGCTAGGGGCCCTAACTCCCCACACACACACCCATATTGGCATCCCTCCTTTCTAGTGGCACCGTGTGGCCAGTAGTTCCCTGAACTTACCTTGCCCTAGGGTACCTCTGTGTTCTTATGTGTGGCAGCCCTCATCAACTCTGACTTCCAGACCAAATGCACCCATGGATCCTTCCTTTGTCCACTGTAGCCGACACCCCAGTTATGCCTCTTCTGTTAGAATTGGTACATTAAGTCGCATGGATCAGCTCCATTAGAATGTGAATCCTCTGGGCAGAAAACGGTGTCTTATCTCTACTTTAGGACATTATGCTTGGTTCAGTAGACTCAATAAATGTTTATTGGATAAAAGAGTAAATGGGCCATTAGTCATCTCCTTCATTGAGCTTGAAGTCCAGTTGCCCTTTACAAGGCTGCTCACTGAGTTGGAAACAACTCTATGTGTCGAGTCACTGCCTCCTTCTGACCCCATGATGGTACCTTTATATCTTCATACCTTCTTCCTCTAGTATTCCCTGCTGTCACTTGAATGGCAGTTTAGCAGCTTGACAAGGCTGGAAATAATAGTGATATCATGAAGAAAGAATCAACCCCCCCCCCTCCAGATGGCCTTGGATTAGCTGGGAGGTGTCAAAAGAAGGGGCCTTCCTGAAGTATCATTTTGCAAACTCAAGTATGTGTCAAAGAGTTTTGACTTTGGTAAACCCAAGGGAGGGAGCCCGGCACGTGAGCATAAGTGATGTCCATGAGGAGTGCTTCTGTCCATTGTGGACACCTCTCCCTTCACGGAGGAAGTACGCAAGCCATGCTGGAGGACCATGAAGATGACCACAGAGACAGCTCAAGCTGCTTGGAGGTTTGCATGAATGACCTCCATGTTCTCTGTGTCATTATTGGCAGGTCTTGTCTTTCAGTTCAGTTTGAAAAACCCGCGATGAGCTTGTGAATGGACTCACAGTGTGTCATCTCATCCTCTCACCCACCTTGTCCTCAGCAGTTGGGGATGAAAAGTCTCTAAATCCATGTATATTCCGTTTTCCACTTTGCCTTAGGAAAGGATTAAGTCTTCTCTCCTGGCTTCTTCCAAAGTCCAGTCTCTGAAAAGGAAAGTGAACATTAAAGACTTGTTATAAAGACCAAAACTTTTAAATGACAAGAAAAGTCCTACCCCTCATTCTCATAGATTCATATGCACTGGAGTTTTCCACAAGAACATTGCTTAGCTGTATTTTCAATGTGTTTGGCATGAGCACCATGCTGGATGTTGGGGTGGTTGTCTATCCTCAGCTGAGCTCCAGCCACAGAACCATCTGACATCTGCCGTTGCTCACCTGTTTGAACATTGCCAGCAAACTAGAACCACCAACCAGAAGAGTAAGGGAAAGGGACAATGACAAGAAGCATGTGAGGATATCATTCTGAAGGGACTTTCTGGGCTGTTGGAGAAAAATCTGAAGGCCAGGAGCCCAACAAAGCATCGGGGTCCAGTATCTGAGAACTCCTGTTTTGAGATTCTCACTTGCTATTCTTCTATCCCTCAGGGAAGGGAGAGGTCAGTAGCCTTTGGTTGGAAAAAGTGACGACTCTGGGAGATGACTTGTGAACTCAAAGAGAAGATTACTCTGAGAATTCATTAAAGACATCTCAGACAAGGAAGGTGGCAGCAGAAACATGCCACAGCCAAAACAGGACTCTTAGTGAAGTGTCCTAACAGGCTATGAGAATAGAGACTGAGCCTGAGAGCAGCAAACGGGAAAACAGAAGTGCTGGAAGGCAAAAAACACTCGTCAGTTTTATTGTAGTTCTCCAATAGCTGATACAGAAAGGTGTTCCTATGTTGAAGGGCCTTGGAAATCGGAGCTTGGAGTGCTTTGGCCAATCTTGTGGAAATGAGACAACAGTTGCTATGTCCATGAGGAGGGGAACAGTGGGATGCAATGCCATTGCTTGTCAGAGACCTGTCTAAGGAGGCACACTGTGCTTGGGGCACACTCCCTCACCTTATCACATGCATTTCTGCACTCTCATTTTCACCTATCCTTTCAAGACATTATAAGGTTAGTGGGACAAGACCTACTTTTAAAAAATGAAAGAAAAACTGGTAACTGTCAAAGTGTGTGAATTCCAAAGCATATATGAATTATGAAAGTGTGATAATAAGCACCAATATGAATATAATCCCCATTTTCCACACTATTGTCCCCCACCCCCGCTTTATGCCAGGCTTCCTTTTCTAGAACCAAATGAAAGTGGGCTCTTACAGTGAGACATAATGAGGACATGGTGAGGAATTCTTTGGTAGAACCACACAAGACTTAAAAGGGTCCTCAAGAGGCAAATGAAGAGGAGAGATACAAGAGTATCAACTGCAGCCAAACCCTCTCAAAGTGCAAGAGAGGAGCCTCAGGCTCAGGTCCAGGTCCTTAGCATGCAGCCATCCATCCCAAGACACACACACACACACACACACACACACACACACACACACACACCATAATAGGCAAGGAAGCAGAGAGATGGGGAGGAGGAGCCTGGCACCTGTCTCTGCCTTCTTTTCCTTGAAGCAGCACTAGAGAAAGAGGACCACTAGGAAGTTCTATTTCCTGCGGGGAGAGAGGGCTCCAGCCGTTCCTATAAAAGTCTCCAGGGAAGCCCTTGGCCCTTAGCCACTTCTGAGAAGATAAGACCTATGAAAGAACAGAGGCAGAAAGAGGCAAGTGCAGGCAGCATCTTGTCTTGTAAAACTCCTAAGAACCATGTGCCTATTTCAGGCTACCTCACACATTGGCTAATACGTGGAGAACGAGCTGGAGGTCTTCTGACTTTCTAGCATCATCGTGATGCTGCAGCTAGCATGTTATTGAGGGCGTTTGGATTCTTTCTCACCTGCAGTAGACAAGGCAAGAGTGAGTGGGATGGGTGCTGTTTGCGTCCAGGCCTGAGTCATTACAAGACATGCCTTGGCCTCTTTATAAATTGAGTACTTGGGGTTAAAAATCCTGCAAGAAGCAATCTTGGAAGGAGTGTCTTCACAGAATGAGGTCCAAACTCCAGAGCTTAAGTAACTCATCCAAGTGACCTTAGGGAGAGATGAGATGTCCCGACCCCCATCTGGTGCCATGAGTAGCAACGGATGGCATCTGCTGGAACTCCTCAACCCCTTCCCTCTGCTGTGGCATGGTTTTGATGTTCAGTTTAGGGGATTCTTGAAAGAGAAGTGTCAATGAGAGAAGAGTATGAGAAGTGGAGGCAAGCACAGGCCTGATTCTGCGCCCAGCCCCAACCCAACAATGGATGCAATCTTGAGTTCCATCTAACTTGTTGGGTACTTTAGGAAGCCCTCACATGAAGTGGTCATTGCATTTTGGTTTTCCTTCACCAAAGAAATGGTCATACTTGAACTTCTCAGTGGGTTTAATAAGTCATTATTAGAAGATTCTTCAGTTTCTCTTAGGGATAAAAGAAATAAGTACAAAGAGAAAAGAAAAAGTTGTTTTACTCTCTGTTTTGTTTCCACTTCTGACCTCAAATCTTCAAAGATCCCTAGGCAAGAGCAAAGTGGTCTAAAACAGGTTTCCAAATATCTGTAATGACCAAATAATAGGGAGTATATTTTTTTACACTGGATACATGTCTATATAGATAACAACAGAAAATAAATATGACAATAGTAGAATTAATAGAAATAGCTAACAATAAACACTGTTAATATTAAATATTAAATACTTATTTAATAAAGTCATTAATTTGAGGTATGTATATACCTAGTACATATTCATAGATTTCACACCACAGTATTTCTAGGAGATTCTAACCCCAAGAATTCAACATTTTGATAAATTTTAATCTTTTTAAGAGGTCACCTGTTGGTTCTAATTACCTTTAGCATATCATCTGGGACTCTCGTTGGGGAATGATTCTTGATTTGTATTTCCCTTCTTTGGCTTAGAATCTCACTGTATTTGCCTAGTTTATTTATCTACCAGGTTTCTATATAACAAGAAACTACTCTCAAGACAGGTTTATGAGCAAAGAATCTGCCTTGAAAACTCACTTGACATTTCTTTATATTTGTCTCCCGTTTGGCAACCACAAACAAAATTGTTGCCACGCTTCCAGTGGATGGAAACTGTTTATGCAGAAGACTCAAACATGACATACTGCTTGGATCTGGCACACACCTTGGGGCTTCTATACACGTACTGGAAGGACAGCATTATGAGATGGAGTGAGCTGAAGCCAGGTACTTCTGGTATCTGACCTCCAGTCTTCAAGATGCTCTAGTGTAAGGGTCACGAGGGCTGCCCACAGGTGTTTGAATCCCCATGTATGGGCCTTGCATTCTTGGAAGGGCTGGTCTTGAGAGGTCATCTGCTTAAGGAAATCCCTGTGTCCTCTGTGGAACACAGAACAAGGGAAATCTTGCCAGAAATTTGGGCAGAAAACAGAGCCTCCCAGATCCAGCCAACAGGAGTCCATGCCTTGGGTCCAGTTCCTCCTGAAAGTCCTCCTTAATCTCTTCAGCTCAGTTCCCTCTGGATCCTTTTACTTGACCATGAATCACCTCAGGGCACCTCTTCTCAATGTGTCAGGCTGTTTCTGAAGTAATCTCTTTATCTGCTCCAGAGTCTGACCTTTCTCTAAGCTCTAGGGCACCCTCATTTTCCATATATCTCCCCCATGTCAGGGTCAGGGCACAATAAGCTGTGTTACGATTCCCCCAAGGATTCAGGCATTTGAGAAAATAAAAACCACCAAAGGACTGAGAAGACTTCTCTCCTCTTAGTCATGTTCTTTTGTTGCTTGACTTGGGACAAGTAGGGTACACAGGAAGTAAATTGTGAGGAAAAAACATTTCAAGGAGAAAAAGGTTTAAGGCCAGGACATGTTGACTGGGCCCATTTGTAATGTACAACCAAACTATTTCAAGTTATTTCTTCTAGAAACTCCGCAGGGCTCTGGGGAAGAGAGAGGCAGAGAGGGGAAAGAAGAGAAGATAGGGTCGGGTTCCTTCTCCTCTCCTCAGCCTACACCTGCAAGTCTGCTGGGATAAGTCTATCCACATATGGACAGGAAATTTGTCCTGCTCTCCAATTTGTATATCACTGAGTTAGGCAAGGGAGCTTGCACCAGAGTGGGCTTCAAATGTGTGTCTGGCTACCCAGAGGGTAAGTGGCAGACCTGGATAAGCCTGACATCTGGATGTGCAACCGGGTTTGGTCATGCATCTGAGTGCCTGAGTTGGGACTCTCTCTTGTCAAGGGATTCTCCACTTTTGCCCCATTTCCTCTTCTTTGCCTAAGGGAGGAGGATGGACCCTGCTGAGCCTTTGGGAGGTGCTGTTCTCTACTCCCACCCAGCTGTCTGCCAAGACAGAAAGGTATAAAAAAGCAAGGGTGGACTGTAGGTGTCCATGGCCCCTATTTACTTGAAATAAGCACCCCGACCCTTCCCACAAAAGACGTTTCTATTCCCTTACATAATGCATTTGTGCATACTGTCTGTCTTGGGATATGAGTGCTCTATTAGTCCTGCATAAGAAACAAGACCACACAAGCACATGCCAAGGGGAACCATTTAGCATAGGAAAGGAAATGTTTAGGTGTGCAAAATAGTGAAGCTCTTTATTTTGTGTAAATGTGGCTTCAGTTTTCAGATGTACCCTTCTCCATGAGAGATGGCACTTGGGTGAACGTTTTGGGCTAACACCTGCCCCTGGGCTGATGACGCTTGCGTTCTCTCAGTGGAGCTGAACACACAGGTGCCTCTCAGTGTGGGTTCTCTTTGCTCTGCACTGTCTCTGGTCTAAGGAGAAGCCTCATTCCCAGGGGTGTGTTCTGAGAACCTCTGCTCCATGTGTAACCAAGGGGAAAACTTGGTAGGTGTGACACAGCAAACAGCCAAGAACAACTGTAGCCAGTGTGTTTCTCTCTGGAGGAAAGGAAGTCAGAACCAGGAATCTACTGGATACAAGACCAGGGGGAGGAGAGATGATGTCGGTAACAGAAACGCTAACATTTGTGCATATTAGTGAATCCCTCTTGCTTCTGGTGGTAATCCATGGCTGATAATGCCAATCTCCTGTTTCCCTTTTAACTGCAGTTTAGAATCAGAGATTTATTTCAGTCATGTAAAAGGCTTCCTCCCTTCACGGGAAATGTCTTACAGCAACTGAGGATATATCTGCAGTATCTTCAGAACAAAGAGATTAATCTTAAAAATCCTGTGTAGAATCATACCTTGGAGCCAGAGTTTCTCTTCTCCCTCACATTGTGCAGCTGTCTCAATGCTCCAAGAAGCTTGCCCAGACAACCTCAGAGCACTCCAACCACTGGACTCTTAGTTCCTATTGCTCATGTGATTATTCCTCATACTTCCGAACCTAATTATGTGCTGTTTTATTCCTTACTTGCTGCTTACCTCCCCAGGACACATTGCACAGGGCAACTCCGCTCTACAGTGTGAGATCTTGAAGGGCAGCAAAGGTCATTCTGCGAGGTGCTCACACTTGCTGGTCACACATGTGTTTGTTCAGTGAATACATGGATCATACAACCTTATCCAATTGACATTGGCATTATTTATTTCTCTCCTTTACTCCATCAGGCAATAATTCAGTGGGAAAATTATTTGAGATTCATATTCACTAGTGGAATAATGGAACAGGTCACTACTTTTCGTCTTCCAGTGGGCTCAGAACTGAAGAATGGAATGTTCTTTAAGGAAATAGATGAATGTTTTACATAAAAAATTTGAAGTGTACAGCCATAAATTATGCTGGCACCATGTGCAGGCCTATTTCATTTTTAGGAAAAAAAAAGAGATCAACTCCTCTTTTGTTCTTTAAATTTTATTTATATGCGTGTATGTATGGGCAGATGTGCCACCGCCCAGGTGTGGAGGTCAGTAGACAACTTTGGGGTGTCTGTACTCCACCTTCTTTGAGAACAGGGTCTCTTGTTTGCTGCAAACAGACTGCCAGACTACAAGCTAACTTCAGATACATGTAGGTCCATTGCCGTTAGATGCTTATGGCTCTGCCTCCCAGTAGGTCTTCTGGCATCATCGATGCATGGGCCAGTTAGGTCTGTTGGGACCATAGATGTGTGGAACTTGAAATATTGAAAAACTGAGGCATTTAACATCTAGGCAATGGATGGGTGGTGGCTTGTCTTCCATTTCAAATTTACGCAATTAGGTATGTGCTAGTTTTTTTAAAATTTAATTTTTTGTACCAAAGATGTTATGTCCTCCTGAATCCCTTGATTGAGGCAAGTCTGTACAAGTAACCAGGGGAAAATATACTGACTACAAAATCACACAACGACTTTGTTTGTCAGACTCGCACACTGTGTCCTGCCCTTTGCTTCATCTGAGTCTGAGCTAGCTGTCTTCACTTGAACTCTGCAAAGCCCCTTTTTCTCCTTCTATTTACCCAGCAAATATTTTTTGAGAAGGACCATGTGCCTGTGCCTGACCCAGGAAAAGAATGAAAGGAAGAATGAGCCCTCGAGGAGGTCCCAGTGGAGAAGGATGGACAGTTACAGAAATGGGGAGGGGATCATGGAAGACTATGTGATCTCTCCTATGAATACCACAGAGGTTTCTAGAAAGCTTCTTTCCATGACATAGTGGCCAAGACATAAAGAATGCTGAGTTTCTCTTGGGACTAACTGAAGAGAAACTGAAGGGTTAGAAGCCCAAGAGAGCAGCTGGGTCAGGGCCAGAGAAATCATTACGTGGCTATTGTTAGTATCCATTTCTATGAGAATAAGCTTTTTCCAACATAATTATTTTATCTACGAATTGGCTAAGACATGAAAGCCCATCTACTATCATACTCTGGGGCAGATGAAGGTTTCTCTCTGAGCCTCGAAGTCTTAGGTTACAAAACGAAGATACTAGTTCATTTAGAAGGCCAAGTAAGATGTGTATAAACTGCTAACTGACCACTTAGCCTCACACTAAGTTGCCACCCATTCTCTGCTAAGCCTATGGCTGGAGGGCATGTCCCAGCAACAGCACATCAATGTTTCTTGTCACATCAGCACCCAAGTTGTTCATTTTTAGACTTGGCAGACCTATCACAACATCCAAACTTTGTTTGTTTGTTGTTGCTTACCTAGAAAATGTGGCTTATCATGCTGCCCAACTCCCAGCAACACGCACTACGAAATCAGGTAGAAATAAGGAAATGAAAGTGAATGCGTAGCCATGAAGCCCTTCTGGAGTGATTTCCATCCCTTCCTCCTCCAGATAGGGGTGTCCTACAGGCTCTGTCCTGCCATATACTTGCAAGGAGTGAGAAGGACCCTGGCCTGTGCTGAGCGCAGTAGATTTGTCCTGAGCAGAGCTCCCAACCCAACCCCAGTGAACCCCACATGGCCGCACATAAGAAATGAAGACAGGACAGACATTGGACTGTATCTTCCAGAAGGTCTTTGTTGCAGTGTTCTCCATCGTTGAAAAAAAGAAAAATACGTCATCAAAGACAATAGCAGCACGGCTTATTGAAATGTTACAAGCAAATTTGCATTTGTTCTAAGAACATTACGAAATCCCCCCACCCCCAACATTAACTGTAAAATGCCTTTTTTTTTTAAAGCACCATGAAATCCTATAGAGACAAAAATAGGTAAAACACCTCCACATGTGGGTTTGTCTTCATCGTCACTGGGTCCCTTGCCTATGACTCTAGGGTAGGAAAGGGGACAAAGGGACAAAAGCTGGCACAGAGGCTAAGGGGTGGCTTGCATATCTCTTCTAGGCACCACTGTCTCTTCTCCCAGCTGGTGCTCTGGTAGCAAGGGGGAGGGGGCATGCAGCAGCCCACGTGGCACAGGACTGGCTGGCTAGATGAAGTGGGAGTCCTCTCAACATCTTTTTTTTTAACACACAAGCAACTATTTGAGATGTTTTCATATACAAACTAAGAATATAAGGGAGTTTCCAAATCTCAGGTATCTATGAAAATGGTCATCCTGTGCAGTAAATCAAAGACACATCACGCTATGCCACTGAGCTGATATGATCTGACCAGCAGACCACCATCTTGAGCCAGGGCAGGAGAACGAGGTCTACAGGGGGCATGGGTGGATGGTCAGTGCCGTCTAACGTGGCTACGGCACAAGGACAGTGTGTAGGGCTTGGAGCCACGAGACGAGCAAACCTTCTCAAAGCTCCCACGTGCAGAAGCAACGACATCTACAGTGCCAAATTAAAGTGACCTTTGTTTCGGAGCTGAGTTACACTTTCAAGGCCACTATTAACTAGCTCTTGTGCTTTGATCACCAGAAGCCTCCTCTCTTCTATCCACTCAGCCCCTGTCTTTGCATGCAGCTGTATCAGGAGAGAAAGGATGCCCCCGTGGGAAACACTAGCAGCTGCAGAAAGCAGGGGACTTGGTTTAGTATCCAGAGAGGCTCTGCATGCTCGCTTGTCTCCCTCTGCCTTTCTTGTGGTTCAGAAACCATGAAACAACACTGGAGGGTTCACATTCTTGCCTAACCCCGTGAGACAAAACTGCCCCGCCCAGACAGAAATTCGCACGAATCTCCACCCCACCCCAGAAAACCAGGCATACAAATAGCTACTCAGGCTTGACTTAGCTAGGAAATGATATCATCTCAGGGGGAGGCAAAGAAGGGGGCGGCTTACGAATGTTTAGCACAACTAAGACTTTCACCAAGGAACCGTCCTCCGTGCCCTGCATGCATGTGTGGGTCTGTGGGGGGGGGGGGGTGAGGCGAGAGGAGTGCATGAATTTATAAAGTAACGAAAGGAACTTCTAGTATGGCTGACTGCAAATAGCATGGCTTAAAATTCTTTTAACTAGTCTTCAAAAAATGCCCGCACACCACGAGGCACTGGGTGTCAGCGTGCTAAAACACTTTAAGGAAGGACGGGGCCCACACAAGACATGATTCCAACTCAGATACCATTCTCCCAGATACACCTGGTCTCCATTAATCACCCAGTAAACAAATCCCAAACAACAGGAGACTAAACGCCCACCTTGACCCCCCCCCCAAGATGAGTGGAACCCTTAATCAATATACACAAATGTAATTTATATATTTTCTTATTAACTTGAATTAATTCATGGACTGGGGGAACATTTTACCAGAGAACTGCAGAACTGAAAGGGAGGGCTCTGGGAGACAATCTGTACTCAATGCCCCTTGATGTACCCAGATGTGGTACTGGTACTGCTGTGCCCATGAGCACAGGCTATGATGAGTGGAATGAGTTCTGAGGAGAAAATCCTCTCTCCCCATGAAGCAGAGTAACATGCTGAGGATAGTGAATGTGTGCTCTTTCCATGTGCAACCTCAGAACATCCATCCCGGGTTTGAGAGGGAAACAGGGTACTCATGTGAAGGGGCGTGCTTGGCCAGTGCATGTAGGGAGCACGTAGCATGGGTGACTCATCGCACATGTTCTAGGTACCATTTTGGCCCCATCTTTAAAAGGGTAATATTCAAGTAATTCCTAAACACCCAACTCCTCAAGTCTGAGCTTGTGCGCATGAAGCACGAGGATCTCTCATTCCTTCTCTGTTTCTCCTTTGGAGTGTACTTCAGAGCTTGCCATAACTTTGCCCACATCTGTGGTGGATCAATTTTCATAGATGGTCCTCTTTGACATCATGATGTTAAGGCCTTGATCCTGCTGTGCTTGGGGAAAGGGTACCAAAGACCTACACACACTCAACCTGAGGCTCTGTGGGATTCTGGGTATTATTTGGCTCTGGGGAAGCATCTGTGCTCACACCAGCCCCCATGCGCCTGTTCCACTGGGTAGATTATGCGTCCCTGGAGCTCAGCACTGCATTTCATTGCTGCTGCCTGCAGAGTTCCTACAAGAAAAGCAAGCAAAGTGCAAAGGGTGCTTTTTTGGGCACTCTCTAAGGGCGTTTTGAATAGTTCAGTAAAGTGCCGTACACAGCATTCTCCAAGCCAAGACAGGGTTCAATGAGTGTCTTCAAGGGCAACCTCATAGGCCAAATAAATATGCAGACTTAACTTAAATGATATCAACTCAGAGCGAGGCAAGGGGGCAGCTTGTGAAAGTTCTGTAAAAGTTAGTCTTTTAACGTGAAAATCGGGGAGCCATATCCTCATGCCCTCTTGGGGATAAGCATTCTTCTGTGTCTTCTCCTCACCTCTGCTAACCGTGTCCCTGCAGACCCGCTCACTCATTCACTGGGTGTGTGGTGTGTGGATGCCAGCGAAGGTGGGAGCAGACTTTGCTCACATTTTCAATGCCTGCTCCGCCACTTCCTTGTCGTGTGTCACTGGGTTAGTTTACTTAGCCTCCCTGAGTCACCATGCCCTCAACTACATAGTGGGTTTATAAATAGTTCCCACATAATATTGTGAGGTTTCACTGAGAGGCATCTGTAAAGCGCTCAACTCAGTACCAGGCCCGTGGAAGGGACTGGATAAATGTTAGGGAAGCTTCCTTGCCAGATCTGGCTCTAGGGCCTGCTGGGCCTGCAGCTTGAACACGGGAATAAGAAAAGGTGCCAAGGTACTAGACGCTCACATTGATAAGATCCACGGGTAGTACAGTCAGGAAAACTTGTCCTTGTCAGAATAAGAAAGTCCCTCTGCCCTTTCCTTTTCCTTAAACACATTGGGTCAGGCTGGAACAATTCCCCTCGTACAAACCAACATCCAAATCTGTGTAAGCATTGTGCCCTAAGAGTGTGTGTATATATATATATATATATATATATGGCACTGTGTTAATAACAATATCACCAATGAACTGCATCTGTACCTCAGTGAGGGAGTTAACCCAGCAAACACTCAACAGGAAGGACTTCGTCATAGCAGATCTTTAACAACAGCCTGAAAGTTTGGGGGCCTGGAAGATGGGGGCTTCTGTACTCTAGGCAATGGTGAGCTGAGCATATGGGAAAAATCAGCAGAGATGTCTTTCATTGTGTCAATGGTCAAGACTAGGGGACACCATTTTCCCCTGGGTGTTAGGAAACACTAGAAACTTTCTGGAAGACTCCACTTAAGCTTGTGCTGTAATATTTTAGACAATACATTCTGTGGATTAGTTATATTTTTTAAAAATTCCACAAAGGTAGTACTGAGACCAAAAAATCCCATAAGTAGAACCTTGCTCATGTCATGAGGTTCAAATGCTTAAACAGGAGGCCCAAATAGTTTGCTAACTGAACCAGTATAAACAACAGCCAATTATAAGGTTTACACAGTCAAGAAGAACCTCATGTGAGTTTTCCCTTTCTGATAAAATTCACTTAAAACCATTCTCCCTAAACTGATGACTATTCCATTCCCCTTTCACTGAATGTTTTAACCTGTTGAATAACCATAATTATCACATGTCAACCACTGTTTGCCTTGAAACTGTCAATCGTGTGTGAGCTCTGATTTTAGTGAGTAATAGGTATGAGACAAACAAGCAGGAAAAGTTTTTTTCCCAAAATAATTTAACTCAACACAAGAGTAACATGAAATCTTTGTGAAAACTTCTTTTAAGTATCACTTTTAATAGCATTAATGGCACTTAAGCTGCAAGCAAATCATTTCAATCTCACTAGATAAGGGTCGGGTTGGAAATTAAGTTTCCTTTTGTCTGAAAATAGCAAGATTGGTTTTCATAACTTCCATCTATCCTAAAACACCCAGAGGGACAGAGAGCCCTGAGATGGAAAGATGCCACGGTCCTCTTGAGAGTGTCTCACAATGCAGGATGCCTATTTTGATTTTTAAAAATTGAGAATCAGCTGGACAGAACAGCAAGCCGCTGGCATCATGCAAGGCAATAATTTTGGTATTTTCCTCCTCCTACCAAAACAAAAGTTGTAACTGAAGTTCCCGTAGAAAAGTGAACGTGAATGTTTCAAAATCAGTTTATTCTCACCGTCACACCCACTGAGGAAAACGCGTGGTTCGCCTTCAACTGGCAGGAAGATGAGGTGGCGCTTTCGCCAACACCTACCTGCAAGTTCACGCGCACTTCCCGCCCCGCCCCGGCAGCAAGGACGAAGCTCAGCGGCTTCTGTCATTGGCCAGGGTGTGGAAACCCACAGTGGGATGTGTCTGTGATTGTTTCTTTGTAATGAGAAAAGCAATTGCACCTTTTTTAAACGTGTGCTCAGATCTGCTCCCAGCAAACTCCAGGTACTCTTGGGTTCCAAGGACATTGATTTGGAGCACAAGAACAGGAGTAGTAGGTATTATGCACTGAATTCTTCACATCAAAATCCAAGCCCAGAGCACATGCCAAAATACCAACTCAAACCCTAGTTCGAGTTACCGGTTCACCTGCAAACAGCCCCTGCTTCGGGGAGGGACCTACCCCTAAGGGTAGGTTCAGGAATGGAGACACCATTTAAAGGACACACCGGTACCTCTCAGAGTCTGGTCTAAGGAATAGCGGCCCTTCTCTACTGGACAGACATGCCAACAGGGTGCTGTGTAGCAGGGCACAGTGTCGCCATGCCAACTCCCCTCACATGAATAGCTGAAGCCTCCCCCCACCCACCATGTGTGTTAATGCGCTCCCCATGTGTCCTGAAGCTGCTGTCTGGATTTTCTCCTTCTTCTTTGATTCATTTTGGCAGAGCAAGCTTCCAGTCGAATATGGCACAGTGAAATATATTCTCCAATGCTATGTGATTTTGGACTAACAAGAAGTCTTGTTTAAGGCACGTGTCTCAGTGTGAATATTAAATTTAAAAAAAAAAACACATTACACAACGCTTAATCCAACTCCAATGTCAACATTTAGTTTCTGTCTTCAAGTAATGAGTTGTTCTCCAGCTCGAGGTCTTTGGTGTCTGTGGGGACCATTCCGTTCTCCATCGCAGCATGCTGCTGGGTGCACTCGGTGAGCATGGCTGTGCTGGAGGTGTCTGAGTTACACGTCTTTTCTGACTCCTCCTCCTTCTTCTCTTCATCCAGGGAGTAATTCCGGAAGGTCTTGTAGATTTTCTGAACGTCCTCAGGCAAGGTCTTTTTGAGGTCCTTGTTTTTCCTCTTGGTCAGTCTGGAGGCGGACCCAAACTTGTTAATGATGTTGTCCTCAGAGGCGCCTTGCCCGTGTTTGTTGAGCTGCTCCGACCCCTTAAGGCGCAGGTTGTTGGGCCTGTTATTGATGCTTTCCTGGGACGAGGCTTTGAAGCGGCCTGTGTCCAGAGCGGCGAAGACGGAGCGCTTCTCTGGGGACAGCATGTCCAGCGAGTGGGCCCGCTGGTCCAGGCCCAGCCGCCGGCGCTCCATGCTGCGGATGGTGGCCGCCCGCTGCAGCTTGTCGTGGATCTCCACGCTGAGCCGCCGCCTCGTCTCCCGGAACTCGGCTGTGACATTGGCCTTCCACTCAGCCGCGTGGGCCTTGATCTCACCCACCTGCCCAAGGGACAGAGATGCAACAGCACAGTGAGACATCTGCTCTCCTCAGAGGCCCCAGCACCCACACCCCTCAAATGGCCTCATGGGGAGAGGAGGGGTGTCTCTGAGGAGACCAGGGGATGGTGAAGATGGGCAGACCCTAAACCCTTCTCAAATCCTTCCTGCCACCAACCGAACACCTATCTCAGACTAGCTAATGACCAGCGGACCTCAAGGAGTTTCCTTGGTGAAGAACCGGAACGACGGCAAGGTTGGGAGGTGGTGGCTGAAGGAGGTAAACAGCATTCTGCCTCCCAGTTGTCCTTCTGCTCTATTTTGATTGTATGGCCTCACTTCTGTCACATACATTGGGGGTGGGGCCGTGGGAGGACATTTATCTACCTCACAGGGCTTCCATCCTGATGCAAGATAAGCAGACACACCTGGCTCGGTCCTAGGCACGTAGCAGGTGCTCACCGAGGCTCTTGTCCTTCCCTGTCCTTCCAACACCTCTGTCTGGGTAGGATGAGCAGCCTGTCCCAGGGGCCCAAGACTGCCTGGGTCTCAGTACGGAACATCTAGGAGCTGGACTTGGTGCTTCAGGGCAGACGGCCTGCGCAGAACACGCAGGGCCTGCAGCTGTCTATGTGGAGTGACCTGGACAGCTTCCTTTTGGGGACCGTCCCTTTCTAGTCCTCTTCCCATTTTCATTTTTCCCACCCTTTCCTTGGCTCTTTCTTTCTCCTTCCACTGCCTTCCCACTTTGTTATTTTTTGCATGTTTTTTTTCATCACATTTTTCTTTAAATAACATCCTCCTTTCCTCGTCTTTGTGTAGGCTTTCTTGTGAGTTTATGTGGGGAGTAAAGACTGCATGGCACGAGCAGTGGGGATAAATTTGTCACTGAGGAACTGACAACAAGAGGAGAGCACAGAGGTGCAAGTAGCAGGGGCCCCTTGAGCCCGCTTCCCCAGGGGTGCACACCTCTGTATGACTTCAGTCTCACAGTGATGCCCAAAAGCTCGCCATGCGGAGCCTGAACCTTGAAGGGTAGGTGGCTTCCCTGATCTCCTTATAAACCTGGAAACTTCCACACATTGGCTCATATGGGGCAATTGTATTCCTCCCTCAGCCAGAGTCTGTCTTCACTTACGATTTCTCTTACTCTCTTTACATTTTTTTAAAGCAGCTGTTGTCTACTAGTCTTCCCTGGGTCTGTGGGCTGGTAGATGAATCACTGTATTTTCTCACTTGCCAAAACTAATGCTAGAAATAACTGCTGTTCCACTCTCCTTGGCGTCCAGATAAATTGAAAATGGAGAAGCCATATGAGCCCTTAGTGGGAGCAGAGACTATCCAGCCCAGACAGCAGACAGGTAGCTCTAGATAGACGCTGGGCCGGGTGTGGTGGCGTACGCCTTTAATCCCAGCACACGGGAGGCTGAGGTAGGAGGATTAACACGAGTTTGAAGTCAGCCTGAGACTACAGAAATAGAAGCTGATGTCAGGGACATGGGCAGGATTGGGAAGGGAGAAGGGGGTCCTACCTCTTCTTTTGTCTTTTTGGATAAAACTCGCAGCCAGTCTCCGATCATACTGAGGACAGCTGCAAAGTAGGCCAGGCCAACAAGTATCCAAAACCACACCAGGGGCTTATACCACTCCCGGTAATTGATGCCAGCGTTTCCCCCTGAAAACAACCAGACATTACTTTCACACAGTCCACTAGAGCAGCTTGCAGAGCAAATGCATTCCAGTCCACGCGGCCCAGGCGTTACTCTACCGTCCAACACTAGGCCACCTGGTTTATATTACGTGACACAGCAGACGAGACTGGAGGGCTGGAGAGAGGGCTCCGCAGCAAGGCGCCTGTCTGCAAAACCTGAGGACCCAGTTTCCATCTCTCCCCAGATCCCACCTAAGCCAGGCACACAAAGGTGAGGCAAGTGCCCACTAAGTGGCACAAGCATATGGGGTTCAATAACAGTGGCTGAGGACCTGGAACAGCAATTCTCTCTCTCTCTCTCTAAAAAAATAAAAATTAGCCGGGCGTGGTGGCGCACACCTTTAATCCCAGAACTCGGGAGGCAGAGGTAGGAGGATCACCAATGAGTTCAAGGCCACCCTGAGACTCCATAGTGCATTCCAGGTCAGCCTGGGCTAGAGTGAGACCCTACCTCAAAATAACAAACAAAAAAATTCAATTATAAAATAATAAAGAAAGGAGGGCGAGGGAAGAGCCTGGCTGATGGCTTAATTCTTTGACTCTTAACCACTGGCCTCAATTAAAAAAAAAACAAACAAACAGTCAGTGGCCACCTTGACTCACGTATTCTCGTCATGAGCACTGACAAAGAATGACTTCACATTCAGACACCTCAGATCCTGCCTGACTGTCATTTTGTCTTTCTTAAACTCCAAATTTATTTAAGTAAAAATGATAATACTGTAGGCCCAGAGTGGTGATGCACGCCTTTAAGTTCTAGCACTCAGCAAGTTGAGGAAGGAAGGATCCATTGCAAGTTCAAAGTCAGCCTAGTTACTAGTGACTTTCAAGGCCAGCCAGAGTGCTGTGGTAAGGCCCTGTCCCCCAAAAAAAAGGAAGGGAGAGAGGGACAGGGAGTGGGAGAGAGGAGGGGGAGAAGGAGCAGAGAGGGGGAGAGAGTGGGAAGGGGAGAGGGAAGGAGACAGGGAAAGGAGGAGGGAGAAAGAGAAAGGGAAGACAAGGGGGGGGTAGGATGGCTGAATCACCCCAACTGATCTGAAACACTTGGAATCACATGCATCTACCAAGACATGAGAAGGTGTATGAAGTGAAACAGCCCAATAACATTGCTGAGACACTGATCCATGAAGTAACAATTTAATGTTGAGCGAGGAGTGCTGTTTACGGGGTGCTAACCCCAAGGGGTCCGTTGGGCCAGGCAATTAGAAACCATAAGCGAAAGCCAAAAAAATAAAAAACCTTTGAGGCTAGCTAGTCCCATACCATCAAATTGTAAATAAGGGTTATAGTAAAGATCCATAAACCATATCAGCCAGTTGCTCACCGGTACTAGCCATTTGTTCCAAACAGTCTAGCCCAGCCTTCCCACAAGCCCTACCGAGGGCAGCATGCAAAACAGGCACCCATCCCAGCCTGCTCTCCTCAAAGAAGGGAGGAAGCTCAATGCCAATGCCACCTTGGCCACGGGCCCTCTTCCCGCTCTGCCAGGTTCCGAGAAGGCCGTTTGAATGACAACAACTTTAGCAAGGTGTTTGCAGTCACAATACTGGGTGATCACCCGCTGGGTCGTGGGTATAACCGTATCTGGTGCCACTGAGGCCATACTGAGCACGTATGGCATAAATAAGTGCCAGAGAAGCCAGCGGAGAGACGCTGGGACCTGTGGCTCTGTTCAGCAAGGAAAAAGTATTTTGCAGTGCCACTCTCGAGTTCTCCTTAACGTTAGAATTCCTAACCCTGGTCCAGGGCTCCACCTCAGGTTCCCTTCATCAACGCTTTCTTCAGCAGTGAAGTTCATCATTTTTTCTCTGTGGTAGGCCAGAGAACTCCCCAGTTTTTCCTAGGCTAAATAAATGTTGTGTCATTTATCTTGTTTTCATAATGAGTGACCGGCACCCCACCAAGACTGTCACTAGGGGGCGCTAGGGAACAACACGGTGCAGCAGTTCATCTCGTGTGTGTGTGTGTGTGTGTGTGTGTGTGTGTGTGTGTGTGTGTGTGTGTGTGTGTTCCCAGCCCAGGGCTGTGGAAGGCTGCAATGCTGTTAGGCTGTCCCAGGGTGGGTCAGCTGCAAAGTAAACCAGCAATCAGTCCTGTTTAATCAAAGTGCCAATTATATATATTACTGGTGGAGCTGATCCTGCTTTAACGATTGGAAAACTTTCATATTACACAGGCCGGTTGGCTCTGCTCTTTAGTGGAGTTAACCAGGTTTGAAGCAAAGACAAAAGTAAACGTTTGCATCTATAGTAAGCATGTAGGCTTTTTCATTATTTCCTAAACAACATAGAATGTCGGGATTTACATCCCATTCATTGGTCTATCTACATACAGATGATCATAAGTGCACATGATGATATGCACAAATCACAATATTTTATATTGTACGTAAGGGACTTGATCGTACTATCTACAGGCGTTTGGAACCCAGCCTCCACAGACACCAAGAGAGGGATTTATTACCAAAAGCACCGATGTTGCAGTCAGGTTCGCATTGCTGGCAGGAAACACCTGACCAAGAGCAGCTTGTGGGCGTGGGGGTGTTTATTTTGGCTTACAGATTCGGTGGCAAGCTTCCACTGCATGCACTTCTCAGGCATTCGTTCTCCAGACTGGTCTGCATGAGCTCCAGAAACTGGAATTCAGAAGGTCCTGTTCTAACTACAGTCAGCACTGTGCATGTTGAGAGGCCCTAGTCTGTGGAAACCTATGGACAAAGGAAATAAGGCTCCGGAGCCGTGAGTTAGGATGGGCATTAAAACAGTGCCAATCCTGTGACAACGTGGATGTCACTCTCCCTGGTTAAAGACAAGAGGCCAGGATGGCCCGTGACCAAGTCCTCAGCCCACAGCGGGTCAGTAATAGCAACTAAAAAGCATAAGTAAATCTCATACTCGCCAGGCTCTGTGGTGTGTGCCCCAGGGAACAGACTGAACTGGGCTAGCAGTTGCAGAGCCGGGTCTGTCATAAGTGCCTGCTGAGCCGTAGTCCTCGGGACAGTAGTACTGGCACAGGGAGCTGTGCCACCACCATCTGCAACCCATTCTGTCTGGTGCTTAAAACACGTGGAAGATGGCTCTTCGATCCTTCTGCTCTAATGTTGTTTGCTTAAGATTGCACCCATGCCTGAGTTTTTCCATGGACCCACGATGGGTCACATTAAGGGGTTAAACTGAACATGTCCACAGTTGTTCCTCTTGCTTAGTGCCTTCGCATGTCTCTCTCCACAGTATGTGACACTAACCAAGCATCAGTGGTTGAGCATTGTGCATGGGGGAAGGCTGATGGGGTCTTGCATCCAGGTAACCCCAGGACAAACTTTAATTTTTTTTTATTTATTTATTTGAGAGCGACAGACACAGAGAGAAAGACAGATAGAGGGAGGGAGAGAGAATGGGTGCGCCAGGGCTTCCAGCCTCTGCAAACGAACTCCAGACGCGTGCGCCCCCTTGTGCAACTGGCTAACGTGGGACCTGGGGAACCGAGCCTCAAACCAGGGTCCTTAGGCTTCACAGGCAAGCGCTTAACTGCCAAGCCATCTCTCCAGCCCCAGGACAAACTTTATACACACAGTGGTCTTTGTCTCAACATCAGCAAGCTTAACCTATAGATTTCTGCAAACCAATCTCCATGCTAACTTCTCCTGAGTTTCATTCTTTGTCTTTTGCTAAATATGGCCTTTATCAGTCGATTCAAGGAACCTTAACACAATTATGAAGTCCAGGACCCAGTGAGAAATTTATTTCACTCTTGTATAATTCACGTGATGATAAGGGTATAAAAGGAGTGGGAGGGGACCCACTTTCTTCTCACAAGAGGAAAAACACCTGCTGTTGTTTACAGAAGATCGGGGGTTTAAAATTAGCTTATCCACAGCAACACAAAGTCATTTTCATTCGCTTCTTATTAAACACCTATTTATTATGATTTTTTTGTCTCAGTGCTAGGGTCTGAACCCAGGGCCTTGTGCTTGCCAGGCAAGCACTCTATGACTAAGCTAAAGCCATAACCTGTGCTATCAGGAGTTTGAAAACACCAGCACCAGATGATCCCCATCCCCCGCTCCAGGGCCTCAGTGACTGGGATGTCCAAGTTGCTTACCTGCCACGAAATCACCAAAGCCCACCGTCGTCAGAGTGACCACCACAAAGTAAATGGACTCCAAAGCCGTCCATCCCTCGATGTATTTAAAAATGACAGCAGGGATCGTCACAAACACGATGCACCCAGCCAAGATGAAGAGGATGGTTGAGATGACCCGGATCTTGGTCTGACTCACTTGCTTTTTCTGGAAAGATCAATAGGCAAGTCAGAGGCATTACCCTGAATTCAGAAGGCAAACACCCAGAAAAGGGGTGCTAGGTCCATGGCTTTTAGCTTTCCTCGAGGCATATGTGGCTATGTAGAACTATCTGATGACAGCTGTGGGTTTCCTCCCAGGGGAACATCCACGCACAGCAGGATCCAGGTGTTCTAGGAGGAAGATTCTGGGGCCCCTCAAAGTCAAAGTCTATTCATGCTCCACATAGCCCTTGCATGGCATGAATAGAAAGGCTTGCCACTACTTGTCCTGGGTTGCAGAGTTGATCTTCTATTAGGAGTGAGGACTCTGCAGTTCTTTATATGCTGGCCAGTGGTGGATTTGCATGGTTTTCTTTTCATTAACAAAAAATAAAAATAAAAAAGACGTGGTGGCTCACGCCTTTACTCCCAGCTAATCCCAGCACTAGTGAGGCAGAGGTAGGAGGATCGCCATGAGTTCGAGGCCACCCTAAGACTACATAGTGAGTTCCAGGTCAGCCTGGACTGGAGTGAGACCCTACCTTGAAAAAAGTGCACGCGCGCACGCACACACACACACACACATACATACACACACACACACACACGTGTGCACGCACGCGCACACAGACACACAAAGCCAGGCACTCCCAGCACGTGGAAGGCAGAGATAGGAGAATCACTGTGAATTAGAGGCCAGCCTGGAGCTACAGAGTTTCAGGTCAGCCTGGGCTACAATGAGACCCTACCTCAAAAATTCAAGAAAAAAGGAAAGCAAAGAAAATAGGCTGTGAAAAAATAACAGTATTGTGAGAGGTAGAGGGGTTCTTGCCCACATTCTCCATCAAAAAGAAAGAACAGAAAGAAAACTGAATTCGCCCAAGGTGCTTGGATTAAAAGAGGAGCATAGGGCTGGAGAGATGGCTTAGCGGTTAAGTGCTTGCCTGTGAAGCCTAAGGACCCCGGTTCGAGGCTCAGTTCCCCAGGTCCCACGTTAGCCAGATGCACAGGGGGGCGCACGTGTCTGGAGTTCGTTTGCAGAGGCTGGAAGCCCTGGCGCGCCCATTCTCTCTCTCTTTCCCTCTATCTGTCTTTCTCTCTGTGTCTGTCGCTCTCAAATAAAAAAAATAAAAAAATAAAAAAAAAAAAAGAGGAGCATAGCCTCCCAGGCCTCATGTGTGACAGCTTCTAGCCAGACACTGGCATATGTGTCCTGCGGCAGGTGTACGTTTTGAACTCCCACAGATCACTCACATGAGACAGGACAGGGGTCAGAACAACAGGGTCACTATCTATCTGAAGTAGGAACTTCAGCTCATGCCAACTTGTAAAGAAGTCATCAACTAGAAGCAAAAGTGTATTAAGGTTGGGAAATAGGCACCGAGGCAAAGGAACCACGCTGGTGGAGTACAAGTACAAGGTGCATGATCACGTGATTGGTGAGGCGCTCAGACCCCCGTGGCCTGGCCTCTTGTAGAATGACCTGAGTCTTCTCTAGACTTTCAGAGCTGGTTCTAGAGATTGTCATCCAGGTGTACTTCATGCCATATAATGGCATAAATATATAAAATTTAGATTTAACACCAGATCGCATTGTCTCTGTTACCTACATGGGTTTGGGGCAGCAGCCATTTGGCACCTGGGGCAATTAACATAGGCAGTCTGTGCCATGCAGAATGTTTCTGGTGATTCAGAAGGTGAAAAATGTCAGAGCCCAGAGGGCCCATTGCATTCATAGACTTCACTTTACTGATGCAAAACAGAAACCAAGAGGGGTTAAGGGACTTTCATAAAATGATGCTGCTAATTAGAGGCCAGAGCCAAGATTAGAATTCTGAGGTAATTAACTCTCAGTCTTGTGCTTAATGGTGGAAACAGCTTTTAAAGTTATTCAACAATTCACTGACTCGATGGAAGTTGCCAAGTGACGTTGTCCTCCCCTCACATAACACATGAGACTCCCTCTCCCTGAAGAACAGGCCAGCCCATGGCCCAGCTGAAAAAGAAGACAGTAAGCAGCAGTCACTGGGTGATCCACCCAGGAAATGCTAAAGAAATACGAAGAAGACCCACGCATTCTGACACCTAGGAGCATGTCCCTTCCTCATACTATTAGAAAGGCTACCTGCAAAAAGTTACATTCCACTGGTGTTATCGGTACTGCCTATGAAAATATTCATATTTTCTAATACAAAGGTATCATGACATGAAACATTGCCCAAGAACCATAGGGAGTGTTGAATATCATGGGCAGACTGTGTGGAGAGCAGCTGAGCCCCTCTCGAATACACAGGAACGTATTAGTATTAGCCTGGTCTGGCTTATAGACATGCACAAAAAGCCCAAAGCCCAAAAGGAGATTTCACTGCACACCATTAGGCTTCTCTAATTGCTGTCGAGGGGAGCATCATCCCCCTCCTACAAATCACCCTCCTCAAAAGCATAATGAAATTAAAGTGAATTGAAAGTTTGTGAGATTCTAGTTAAGCCATAAATTAGGATGCAGACACAACTGCAATCTAAACAAGGATGAGGCTGACAGAAAGGGCAGCTGCGGAGCCTCCCGCCTCCTGAGGTAGGGCAGAGGGAGGATGCTGAAGGACATGAGTGGGTTTGCACGGTGGAGGGAAGGCAGCGGATGGCCAAGGCTGGTGCTGGTACCCTGATGTTGTCTTCTGGGGACGTCCCCTGCTGTTCCCTGCTTGTTCCTGGCCAATGCTCCTCCTGGACACCCAGGAGTGATGCTCAGAAAATGTTTGGAGCATTTCATTGTTTGGGGAATTATGGGGACTTGAGGAATAAGTATTTTGCATGTGTGTAGGTAAATGAAAATAGCATATTACCTATACTTCATTATGAAAATGAGAAGGGTGGGCATAAAGTCCTAGCAATACCTACTATTCTGGACACTCCTGGTTTTTCTCTCCTCTAAATAATAACACCAACAAGTTGCCCTAATTGAACATTTTTAAACTGTAGTTTTCACCATGGAACCTCAACCCATTGCATGTGTCATGTGCTGAACTTCCGTTGTTATCTGCAACTCTTTACTCCTACTACAGAAGGGTGCTTAAAAGCACAGTCTAGGGAGAAACGGCCCTCCTGAGACACATGCTGTCCCTGCTAAAGAGCTGTGTGACCTTGTGCAAGTTTTCTCAACCTCTCTGTGCATTCCTTTCTTCCTCAATAAAATTGAAATTAAAAGAACTTTCTTTGGTGGGAGGGTGAAATGTGTGTAAAGCTTGCTACAGTGCCTGCTGAGTGCTTGGTGATTGTAGACAATGTCCAGAATGTGAAGAACCAGCTACAGAGGGTAGCTGAGAGCCTGGGAGCTTCTCTTCGCTGCCTCCATGACCCCTGTGTAACACACTAGGTACGGAACGGAGCTATGCTCCCATGGTAGGGTTACAAGGCAAGATCACATTGCTTATTATTATTATTAAGCAGATTGGCTACTACAAAGATGTGTGTGCAAGCCCATATCGGACAGAGCCAAGGTGCCCTTAAGGCTAACAATTTGCTCATCTGGGAGAATATGGGCTGTATGACACTTGAGCACAAGTGAGAAGATTGCTGTGCATTTCTTGCCCAATCCTGTTTTCCCCACTTTGCTAGGTGGTTAGGACGAGTGATGCGTTCCTCCTGCTCTTTCTACAAATACTATTAAGCAAATGCTACTACAAAACTATCTCGTGTACCCAACTAGCACTGACTCTTAGCATTTCAGAACTCAAAATCCATCTCCTGAAAAAGCCTACTGAGCTGACAAACTTATCTGCGCAGTTTCACTAAGGAGCAAACAGGCTTCAGGTGCAGGAAGAAACAGCTCAGAGCACCCCTTCTGGACAGGGACGAGTGCACGGAGAACTAGCCGTGTTTGTTTCAGGCCTCAGAGGGTCAAGCCACATGGCCAATTACCATAAGCAGAAATCCCTGACTATTTTTGTTTATTCCTACAGTGTTATTATTGAGAGCAAAGATATTTCTGTTGACTTACAGGCTATCTTTTTGCATGTGATTTTCACTCATAATACCTGCTTTTCTTTTTGCCTTTTCTCATAACTCTGACATTAATTATCAACATTGTTTTGTCTGGCCTAGTGCTTTTTTTTAGTCAGAACATTGATGATTTTATTCAAAGACACAGCAGTAAAAAACATTAGGAGTTAGGAGCTTCCTATACAGAGCTCTCATTTATGGCTTCATTGGGTTTTGTTGAAATAAAAACATGTCACCATGGTAATACAATTAAGCTGAGGATAATTTCTCAAAATGGAAAGATAATAGGAACTGGTCTAAGAAAAGGTTTAACTTTATTGCATTTCTGCAAAGAGTTTTTTAAGGTCCACTTATCACTAATAGTTTCAGTATCATAAAGAATAGCCAGGAGCTATTGTGGTATTTCATCAAAGAAATTCTATAGACTTGGAGAGCTTTTGAATATCATTGTCTCTGATCCCCATGGCAGACACTCTAAACACATTAATGAGAACATGTAGTAAAATCTCCATGGAGACAATTTAAAATGTCCTATCCAGAGGCTGAATACATGAATGTATCATCTGTACACCAAACAAGTACAAGAGTTACACCCAGCATCTGAGTCACACCACAACACAAAGCAGACTGGAAAATTCATTGTTCTGCTGAGCTCACTATGAGAAACCTTTGGACTGACTTTACTGTACATGACTACACTGGTTTATCACTGAACTTCCGACTATAAGTGCATTGAGAATAAGGAAACATTAAAATTCATAATCAATAAAATTTCTCAATTATTCTACTCCCAATGCTAAGGGGATGGCCTTGCATAAGGGGTTGACTGCAAATATCTGTTCTGCTATATCCCCATGAGGTTTGCATTGGTCTCTGCTAGACTATCTACAGTACTAGTGAGCTCATGTGGTAGCTTACATATCATAATTTTTGCTCTATCAAGTTGTTTAAAATGTTCTAATTTATCAGAATAATTTTACATTTTCCTTTCGGAGAATCCAGATTACAGACTCTTACTTCTGAGTGATGTGATTGAAGCAGTTGGAGTCCTCAACTTCTACAAGTTCTTGAATTGCTGTTTCTTAGATCTATTTCAAATAGACTAGGCTATAGAATTCCATGGAAAATACACTTCATTTTTATGTTCATTGACCTCCTTTTTGTCATATTTAAGAAGGTTATATTTTTTCAATCCAGCTAGCTCTTTTTCTAACTCATCATGCTGCTTTTCTTTTTGCTCTGAAGTTTAGAGTGAAGAGTGTAAACAGTACATTTTTGTGTGACTTTCCTGGGGAGCCATGGGCAGACATATGCTCACCCCACATCAGATACTGACAACAGACTAAAGACACAATTTCACTTAGGACCACCTTTGGAAACGACTGAGCTTATTGGGGCTGATGTACAGGAATATGGGTGAGGGGTTACTTATAGGAGCACAGGTAAGGGGTTACTTAACAGGAGTATGGATAACTCCAAGGCAGCTGTACCCACAAAAAGGCTACCCCAGCAAAGGTGACACACAACACATGCAGGGTAGCTACGTTTTGTATCCCTGGAGCTCACTATGCTACTTGCAAACACTACTGCCTCTATCACTTAGGGACCGGCCTTGAAAGCGTATTGCTTCCAGAGCCCCTGAACCTGGTCACTTACAGGCCTTGTACGTTTAATTTCAAGAGCCTTATAGCTTCCTTCCTCCCTCCAGGAGAGAAGGTTTCAATTCAGAGGAAATTGCTACACAAAAATTTTTTAGAAAATTTTCGCTACCCGTCCAGACAGGCTTTTCTGAAGCCGTTGAATTTTTTCCGCTTGCTTTTTGCTGTGATTCTAACATGGAAGTTCCAAGGTCAAGCTTTTGTAGTTGATTTTGCATCTTCTCAGCATTCTGTACAGCCTCTGTCTGCAAGCGCCACGCTTGTTTCCTGCAACTTGGCATCAGGATGGTCACCCACTTTTGGTGAGATGTGGCATCACTAGAACCAAGTTCACTGGAAAGCCAAGTCCATTTGTCCAAGGCAAATACGTTTGCTTCCTCCTGTGCTAAAAATTCTGCCACCTTCTGCTTTCCTATAAGGCGATTAAGTAAGGTGTGAAGCAGCTCTTTACGTTGTACGTCAGTGTCTGCCTGGTTTGTAAGTTTGGCAGATGTTGCCACTACACGGTGGAGAGGGGTGACGCCGCTGACATCCACAACATTTGGACACTGGCGGGCACAATATTTGGATCAGCACCACGTTGTAAGAGAGGAGCCACACATCTTGGTGGTGTTGTTATGAAACCTTAGTTGGAGGCCGGCTCTTGTCACTGTCACACAGATGGATGTTACATTTCACGATTAGCATATGTACCAATGCTTTAGGCCCACTTTGGCACGCATAGTGCAGAAGAGTCCTTTCTTCATCCTGACCATTTCCCTTGAACTTCACGTATGCTGGACCACCAGCCAGCGGGCTGACCTCTCTCTACCAGTGCTGGCTCTCTGTACCCGAGTGTCAACACAGACTCTCTGGAAGTCTGCTTTTCATTTGTATTTTTCTTTACTTCATACACAAAACAAGGCCATGATCACGTTTCATGTTTTCCTTGATAGGAATTTGCTGGAGAGCCGTTTCCACTCTGCTCTTGCAGAACTAATCTACCATCACCAGTAGAAACAGCACCATGATACACATTTTATGACAAGGGCACACCATTGTTTTGTGCTTCTTCCTTTTTTCTTTGACCTTGATGACAGCTCACCTTTGATAAATGAGACAAGACCATCTGGGTCCTTCTGAACCACCTGGCCAGTTTCATGCAGCAGCTGGCCTGACCTATACCCATAGCTGACTGTAGTCAGAGGGGCTCAGGAACCAGGCATACTGTGCAGGCACCCTAGGCAGGAAAGAGGCTGCTGGCCAGGCACCTGGTGGGGTGGATCCTCCAGGAGGACTTTAATTAAAAGCTTTCAAAGTTAGTGGCTGTTAACCTTTGCTATTGGAGCACCAAGTTTGCGTTTGGAATTCAATCCATTCAATACATAATTACTAAGAGACTTTATACACTGGTGACTGTTCCAGTTGCAGGAGATATGGTGAGAGCAAGGGAAAGAGAGAGGGAGAGAGACCAAGACGAAGGGGAAGAAGAGAAAAGGTAGGAGGGAATGGGAAGAAAGTAGAGGGAGAACGAAGAAGGAAAAGGAAGGAAGGGTGAGAGATGGAAGAGGGAGCAGGAAGGAAGGAAGGGGAAGAAAAGAGAGGAAACAGAGTAAGAGAGAGGGAAGGGAAGGAGGAGATAAGAGGGGAGGGAAGGAGTAGAAAGAGAGATGGAGAGAGGAAAAGAGAAAGAAAAGAGAGGAAAGAAGAATAGGGGAAGGATGAAGGAAGAGGAAATAAGGGAAGAGGGAGGGAGATCGGAAAGCTTTGTAGTTCTTTCTTCAGGCACAGAAAGATCTTTTTTGGGGGGGTCAGGGTTGGAACATTTGAGTCATTGGCAGATGGCCTTGTGGATGCTATCACTGACTATGGAACCCTGTCCTCATAAGTACTGAAGGCAAAGTTCAGTGCCAAAGGGTATCCCAGTGCTAGAAAGGAGAGAAGAGGTGGGGGGGGGCAGAAATGAAAGAAAGAGAGAGGAAGGGAGGGAGAGAGGGAGGAAGGGAGGGAGGGAGGGAGGGAGGGAAAAAAGAAAGGACAATCCTGTTCACTATAGAGCTCTACTATGGTGGATGTTCTCTAGGTTTCTGCTAGCCAAGCATTCTAAAGCTACAACAGTGAGGTCACAAGAACTTTCAAAAGCACACGACTTGGAGTAAACATGTAGACCATGCTTTTTCTTAGTCTTTTTGTAAAAAAAAAAAAAAATGTTTTATTTGTTCATTTATTTATTTATTGGGGAGAGAGAGAGAAAGCCTGACAGGGAGGCAGATAGAGAGAATGGGCATACCATGACAATGTGACCACTACAAATGAATTCCAGAAGCATGCACCACCTTGTGCATCTGGCTTACATGGGTCCTGGAGAATTGAGCCTGGGTCCTTAGGCTTCACAAGCAAGTGCCTAAAACTGCTAAGCCATCTTTCCAGCCCTAGACCCTGCTTTTGTTGATGTGTGACCAGAGGCCACAGGAGGGAAAAGACAAGGTGTATGTGCCTCTGAAACATCAACTTAGCACTTCCTGGCAGTCCTGATATATATTCAGTGTGGATTTCAGCAGCATGACACACAACATCCTCATGCCCACACAGCACATGCAAGCATACAATAGTGCTATAGTAGCAATGTCACAGGCAGCTAAAGGCGCCTCCTCCTTCCGCTGGCTGTCAAGGTTCAAAGTTTGCTAAGCACTGCACTATAGCTAGAGCACAAGAGCCCTGTGGTGGAATAAATGTTCATTTCCCACCATGGTTCTCCAGTTCTTGTAAAAGGGGCCTCACCCACTGTAACACACATGAGCACCAAGATCTTAGCTCACCCAGGAACTCAGCCTTTCCGTCTCCCCTTTGTTTGAAAATAAGTTACTCCCAAAAAGTCATCTTGTGGTCTCCTCTATGAGTTTGAGGTTGAAGTGAGAAATCCCATCTGTCCACAACTAGTTCTATTCCTACTCTCCACTGCTGAGAGAATGAAGCAATATTAAGCTTCAATCTGTCCTTTCCTTTACCTTGTTACCTGGGCAGCACAGAAGAGATGTTATTTATTGGGCTCTGTCAGAAATCCCAATCATCTCACTGGCCCACACTCGCTGGCACCATAATTTCTTTTTCCATGTTAATAAAGTTACATCCAGCCTCCGACTCAGAGTCACCTATGATATAGAACAGATTAGCCAAATCAGCGTTCTGCTGGTTTCATCGTTCAGAGGTTTTGGGAAGGAATTTGGATTACTCCACTGCGAATAAGGAGAGAGGTCAAACCAGTGCTTCCCACTAAGTTCTCCTCATAGAAGATGGCTGGCCCTCTTTTCACTGTGTTGCTCACCAGGAAGGAACTCATGTAATTAAAAACAGAAGAGTAAGGGCTGGAGAGATGGCTTAGCGGTCCAGCACTTGCCTGTGAAGCCTAAGGACCCCAGTTCGAGGCTCAATCCTCCAAGACCCACATTAGCCAGATGCACAAGAGGGCATACACATCTGGAGTTTGTTTTGCAGTGGTTGGAGGCCCTGGCACGCCCATTCTCTCTATCCGCCTCTTTATCTCTCTGTCTGTCTGTCGCTCTCAAATAAATAAATAAAAATAAACAAAAAAATAAAAATAATAAAATTTAAAAAACAGAAGAGTAAGAGCGATATTATAGTGCATCTACAGCCAAGGGAACTGCTCTCTTTCTTTTTAGACAAATATTCTTAGTGTAAGCATGTAAGAATGCTTGTGCATATAAAACTACAAAAGAATAACACTTCCTCACAGAGAACAAGAAAGTGACACCCTAAAGACAAAGATATATTGGCTCAAGGACGAAGCCAGGCCTGCAGGCGACTGACTGCCAGGGCTGTTACTCTCAGTCATCATGCCACTCATGTACCATCTTGTCCCTCCTGTATTTGAACCCCATTCTTTAGTCCAGTGAAAGACAGGGATCTCCCAGCACAGAAAAAAAAAAAAAGCCCCCATTACTCAATCCCCTCACCTCGCTCACTATGAGGACACAAACAAGCACAGGCCCTACCCATCCCTAAAGTCCCACTCTAACCACACACTTGAGATGCAGATATAACAAAGTTGCCTCCTAAAGTATTTATCCACTGGTTTCTCTGTTTTGCAACCCCTCTTTTCTCTCACTGCCCCTCCAAGGACTGCTTCTAAGCGAGGAGCGAATGTTCTCGGAGGCAGGCCTGCAGGACCACTTTTGTCCTCTCCCAGAGGTGAAAGCAAGCGACAGAGAAAAGGCAGACTGGTCACTCGGCCTGCAGAGGAAGGAGAATGGAAAATCATGATCTCCCAAGGGCTTTGTGGGAACTAAGGGAACCTGCAAGCTAGAGGACCACAGAGCGAAGAGAATTCTCTAGTGTGTAGCCAGATGATTCTCCTCTTGTGCACAGCCCACATCTCCAGGGTCCGGGGACCCCCTGAGTCCCTGGAACAGAAGGTAAAGAATGTCTGAGTGGACTGCAGACACAAGAACTCTGCCATTGACCACAGCAGAATCAAGCAGTCCCAGGTAGGCGTGCCCGTGGGGGCAAGGCTGACTGGCAGCAATGGAGGGACCACATGGGGTCCTTCTGGACTGGTGATGGTGACGACAGTATCACATCCCATTCCATGGAAGTCAGCAGGTGCTGCCAGCAGTTGCATCCAGCACCAGCTATACTGTCTACGCTGGGAAAACACAGCAGTGACTTCTAGGACCAGTTCTCTGGCCTTAACTTAGGCTAGTCTCATCTGGATGGGTACGTTCCATGTTTAGCTCTCCAGCCATCCAGGGATTCAATAGCTTTCCAATATTTCTTTTCCAAATGCTCCTTTCTCTATAGAATGTGCCTTTCTCTTATTCCCTCATTCCAAGGGAAGAACCTACCAGGTATCAGATAAGGCCAAGAGGATGTTTCCTGGAACAAACTGGTCACAAATCTGTACATCACATGGGAACATCCATGTAAACCATGAAGGAGAAATCTCTCTAAAAACAACAAAAACAATCCACTTGATGACTAACATCTCTAGAACTCAGCAAGATGCCTGTTGTTTTCTCTGCAGGCAGCTTGATTTTCAGAATCAGTATTGTTCTCTTTCTTAAGTCCCTTTCCTTTCCAATTAAAACTTTCCTTGGAGGGAAAAAAAAATGCTTTTCCTTTCTGCTTACATTAGCCATAGTTAGTTCCTCTCATTTTAAGTGAAGCTTCCTACCTATAACAGATACTCCTGGAGGTCAGAGAAAGCTGAGTTCAGCCTCTTGAAGTCAGCTGGACCCCTTGATGACAGGCCCACAATTTTGAGCTCCAACATCAGCCAGAACTGCAGCCAGCTGTGATGTGACCCACTCTGGGTAATGCCTCCGTGATGTGTAAGCACTACGGGTAAGATCCCTTGTATCCCTGAATCTTACAAAGTCTTGTTAAGAAGCGCTGATGGTCTCAGCTGCTATGTGGAAGGGTTGTTCCCACCTCCTACTCCCTGCCTCCCCACAGTCCAGGACCTAGAGTTACAGGAGGAGCAGGGTCAAGGCCATCTCTAAGGCAGCAGGGCCGTAGCACCATCTGCTGAAGCAAAAGGGTCTGCCACTCCTTTCTTCAATCACCAAGTAGCCTCCTTGTAAAGAAAGAAAAGAAAAATGGAGAGAGGCGGGAGAGAGCCCTGGGGAGAGGGGCAAGGCAAAGAAAAGGGAAAGTGAGAAATAACCAACATGCATATAAACCATCACAGTTGTTGCCCCCACCCCAAGCCAATGCCCTTGAACATCACCACTCTGTCTCTTTAAGAAGAGAGGTGACAACTACGCCCTGGAGAGAAACCTAGAAGACGGCAGTGATGCTTCCCATGCCACAGTAAGAGAGATCAGCCTTGTCTGAGCCTGGAGAACCCCAACAACGTTTGCCAGAGAAGAAGGCATAAGCCACGAGGACCTGGCCTGGTTCCAGCTCAGTAACCGCATCTCACACCTGCTCCTCTGCGTCACCTCCTGTCTTGCACGTACAGCAACCCCCTGTGAGTGAAGCCACTGGGGGGAGAGGGGGAGGGCTGCGGCTGAGCACTGTTTCACGTGTCTATGCCCCGGGTTCTTTAAGCCTTTATTTTTGACAGTTTTAGGTTTCCCATGAAATTGAAGGGGGAATGCAGAGATATCCCATTTTCTCACCACCCCTACACATGCCCAGCCTCTCCCATTATCAACATTTCCAGCAGAATGGTATGAGCTCCATGGACACAACATGGCATCCAAAGACCATCGTTTACATTCTTTCGGGGTGTCTATGTGTGTGCACATGTGGTATATGTAAGTGTGGTACATGAATAGGTGTGCACAGATGCACATACCCCATGCATGTAGAAGCCAGAGAAAGACATCAGATGTCTTGCTCTACCACTATTCACTACTCTGACTTATTTCCCCGAGAAAGAGCTTATTGCTGAACTTGGAGTCCTCTGTTTGTTTTTGGGGGTTTTTTTTTTGTTTGATTGTTTATTTGTTTGTTTGTTTGTTTGTTAGATCGGCTGGTTAGAAAGTCCCAGCAACCCTCCAGTGTCTGCCTCCCTCAGTACTGGGGTTACAGGCATGCATGGTCATGCATATAGGTTCTAAGGATCAAAGTGAGGTCCTCAGTCTTGTGTAGGAAGCATTAGTATCCACTGAGCCATTACTCCAGTGCCAGTGCTTCCATACCCTGAACAGCCTGTTTTCCACCTCATCATTCCTCCATCCTATTAACCCCTGGCTGCCATGGGCCACTGTACTCCTTCATTTAGGAATAATCATGTGCATCTCCTCCATGTCATTTTCTGGAGGCATTTTGCTTTTTCCTTTAGCATCTGTGCTTCTTTAAAGGCTTTTCCATCTGTAATGTGTTATTTTCTTTTCCTTTGTAAGTGCTTGTCAAGCTCCTGAGAAGACAATTCTAACCTTTTCTCCTGCAGGAAGAATCACCCACCAAGCTTCCTCTGCTTGCTGTCTGCTCTTTACATGGCCCCTGCCAATGGTGTTGTTGAACCTGAATTGATTTCTGCCTGTCTGTCTCCTTATTACACAGTGCACTCCTTCATCTCTGTGTCCTGAATGTCCAATATGGTAAAGTTCTTTTATTATTATATCTTCCTCTATTGTACCTAGAGAAACTATGAGAATAAAATTGGTTAAGGTGAACTGTTTTATGAAGGAAACTAAAGCAGGCATCCAATAACAAAAGAACTCTAGATTTTATCACATGGGATTCTAGCTCAGTATGTATGACAGAGAAGCAGAGGCAAGTGGGTGCACACACACACGTACATAATGAATATCGAATGGATTGTTAATAGCATGGGACTACACCAAGAGAAAAGGCTTAACTATTTGACTATGTCCATTTGCATAAGAACCGGCATTATATAGGTGAATTCTCAAAATTTACACAGGCTTCCTGGAAGTTTTTTCCCCTAACATCATTTAGGTTATCTACCTTAAATGGTGTTTTGTAAGTCTGTAAGGGTGTTTGTGGTTGTCACAACAACTGGAGGAACTTTCTTGGCATGCAGTGAGTAGGGCACCCAAAACCCCATAATACATCAGTTATTGCCACAAAGCAGAGTTCCTCCACATATGGTAGGAGTCTTGAATATCCCAGTGAGAAACTGTGTTTATAATTGCCTGACCAACAATGAGACTCCTCTTTATGTATATAAAGGCATACAAATTATTTGCATTGTTTCATGTTTATAAGAATATGGCCAATGAAAATTTTTAACATTTATTTTATTTATTTATTTAGTAGCAAACATTAAAAAATCAAATGAAGATGGGCGTGGTGGCGCACGCCTTTAATCCCAGCACTTGAGAGACAGAGGTAGGAGGATTGCCATGAGTTCAAGGCCACCCTGAGACTACAGAGTGAATTCCAGGTCAGCCTGGGCTAGAGCAAGACCCTACCTCCAAAAAAAAAAAAAAAAAAAAAATCAAATGGAAACAAATGTTGGCGAGGATGCAGAGAAAAGGAACCCTCATTCATTATTTATTTAGTTATTTATTTGAAAGACAGAAAGGCAGATAGAAAAGTAGGCATGCCAGGGCCTCTAGCTGTTTCAAATAAACTCCAGATACATGTGCCACCTTGTACATCCAGCTTTATGTAAGTACTAGGGAGTTGAACCTGTGTCCTCTGACTTTGCTGGCAAGCACGTTAACTGCTAAGCCATCTCTCTGGACGCTGGCCAGTGTAAATTTTAGTGAGGCTACCTTTCAATTGGCTGGATATAGTTGAGGGCTGCTGTCTATTTTGAACACAACTACAAGACTGGAGGGAATGTCCCTGGTGGCATCTTAGTCACCAATACAACACACCTGAGGTGGCCTTCATTTGAAGCGAACGCATTTGGAGTTACATGTTGATGAAAGGCTCACCACCTCAGCAGGTCTCCTACTATTCCAGGATCAAGGACCAATTACTTTTTTAATTTTTTTAAATTATTGACAGCTTCCATATTTATAGACAATAAACCATAATTCCCTCCCCTCCCCCACTTACCCCTTCACAACTCCACTCTCTAGCATATCCCCTCCCTCCTCAGCTAGTCTCTTTTATTTTGATGCCATCATCTTTTCCTCCTATTATGATAAGCTTGTGTAGGTAGTGCCAGGAACTGTGAGATCATGGACATCCAAGCCACTTTGTGTCTGGAAGAGTGCATTGTAAGGCGACCTTCTCTTCCTTTGACTCTTACATTCTTCCCGCCACCTCTTCTGCAACGGACTCTGAGCCTTGGAAGGTGTGATAGAGATGTTTCAGTGTTGAGCACTCCTCTGTCACTTCTTCTCAGCACTATAGTGCCTTCAAATGCTGTAATTTTATTTAAAAAAAAAAACATGTAAAGTGAAATGCCAAACATTGGCATGGGTAGTCGACAAGGGGCTTCCATCTGCAGGACCGTGTCAGGCACTGGGCAGCATGGCAGGTGGATTTCATGATCCCTGGCCTCTGGCTCATTGGACTGCTGGTCCTCTATCTGGGTCAGGAGCTGGACAGAGACCACCACACGTGAGCAGGGCGTGCTCAGTCATATACCAGCCATGAGCTGGCTCAGTCATCAACAGCTCTGAGGACTGACAAAAGTCTTCAGGGTACAGTTCCAGCCCTGACTCCAGGACGATGCATGGGATGCTTCATGCTTGTGGGTTCTCTTTGTAATGAGGGCCAGAGAACCCACCCATGCCTCTTGAACAATAGGTCCAGTGCATGGACGGATGGTGGCAAGCCCTCCAGAGCTGTGAAAGAAGGGGACACAGAAGTGGTCCCCATGCTACAGAGAAGGAACAAGTGGTTAAAGAGCTTCTCCAGCGTGCCTGTGCTTACAGGTGTCACTCTGCTTAGGCAAGACTGAAGCCAACCCTTTCCCACCCTGGCACTGGTGTCCTTCATTGCCCTGCCCTGCCCTGCCCTGCCCTGCCCTGCCCTGCCCTGCCCTGGCCTCCAGGTGTTCTTTTGTGCTGCTCAGTGAGGTCCATTCTGTTTTCAGCACATTTGTTCCTATCAAACACCCACTGGCAAACATGGTGATGCTCAGCTAAGGGCAGATAAGTTCACATGGTTGGCTTGTCCCCTTGAGGATGAGCTCTGGCACCTCTGTATGGGCAGCTCCAGCTAGGCGGGGCTCACCAAGGGTCAGGGTAGACTCCTCTTCCCTCTGGCGGTGGTGGTCCTTCATCGTGCTGCCCTGTGTCACCCATGCGTCCTTTTGTGTCCCTAAGCAGGCCAAGCACTGATCATCGAATCATATTTATTACTAGTTAATTTGCCTTCATGTTTTAGCTAAGAAATGGTATTGAGTTCTTTTTCATTGATATGTCTAGATTCACTATCTGTGCAGTTCATTTTAATTCAGTAAAGAAAAAAAAAAAAAAAGTTCCAATATTTCCTACAAAAGGTTCCAAACAGTGTCAAACCACTAGGTAAAGGTAAGTTTGTGTGTTTGATTTAAGAAAGTTGTAAATTGTACATTTAACTGAAGTTGACAAAGTCTGCAGAATTATACTTCTAGATGTCACCTGATGAGCTAATAACTACCACCTGTGATAAACAATAGCAGGGTTCACCAAAACAGTTGTGTGGCAGTGGGATATAGTGGCACACACCTTTAATCCCAGCACATGGGAGGCAGCGGTAGGAAAATCGCTGTGAGTTCAAGGCCACCCTGAGACTCCATAGTGAATTCCAGGCCAGCATGGACTAGAGTGAGACCTTACCTCAGAAAACCAAAAAAAAAAATGTATTGCAGAGGTTAAGATGTCTCTTCCTCTACTGACATTTTCTTGCACACAAAGCCATTGTTATGTTAAGATATATGAGGTCATGCATAGTGGTATTCATTCACTTAGCCATTCAGTTGTGGATCAAGAGCTGTCTATAAGATGCCCATCAACTGATAACTGGATAATGAAGATGTGGTACATTTATACAATGGAGTTTTATGCAGCTATAAGAAAAGTTAAATTATGAAATGTGCAGGGTAGTGGATGGATATGGAAAAAAATTATTCTAAGTGAGGTAATCCAGGCTCAGAAAGTCAAATGTTGCCAGGCGTGGTGACACACACCTTTAATCCCAGCACAGTGGGAGGCAGAGGTCGGAAGATCGCCATGAGCTCAAGGCCATATTTAAGAAGACAGAGGGAGGTGGAGAGAGAATGGGCATGCCAGGGCCTCTAGCCACTGCAAACTCAGGACACATGCACCACCTTGTGCAACTGGCTTATATGGGTACTGGGGAATCAAACCTGGGTCCTTAGGCTTCATAGGCAAGCACCTTAACCTCTAGGCCATCACTCCAGCTCAAAATGTATCTTGAGAGCCAACAAAGTTATGTATGTATGTATTATGCTAAGGCATGTAAACATGACTCTCTGGAGGATCCCCCCCACTCACAGAGATTTGTTGTACATTTTCTTGAGTGCCTATTAACCCCTGTGCTTCAATTTATGTAAAATATTTTAATAGCCTCCAATTCTGCTTCATACTGGCTCATCCTGAAATCCTTTCTGCAGCAAAGTTAAGACCCGTGGCTTCACCTGAGTAGAGGTCTCTGAAAAGGACCCGTCAGGCTGCTGCAGACAACAGCGTGATGGAGCTGTGTCTCTGTCCCCCACTCCACTGCTACAGATGTGATAATCTTTTTTATTTTAGAGAGAGAGAGAGGCAGATTATATATAGAGAGAGGGAAAGAATGGGCACACTAGGGCCTCTAGCCTCTACAAACCAACTCCAGATGCATGTACCACCTGTGCATCTGGCTTTATGTGGATCCTGGTGAATCAAACCTAGTCCTTTGGCTTTGCAGCCAAGTGCCTTAACTGATAAGCCATATCTCCACCCCCATGATAATTTAAAAAAAAAAGAAAGAAAATAGGAAGCGATAAATGCCTAATTTTCCAGATAGGGCACAATCCAATCAACTCTTAAACTCCTCAATGATGTCTCACAGAAGCAGGTGTCACATATTTATATGGCCATATGGACAGATCTCCTTCCACCTCTTCCCTGGGGAGAAGGTTGCCAAGCCTCTAAAAGGTTGGTAGGAGAAAAATACAGATAACCTAACTGTGAAATCAAAGGGCTCAGGGCAAGGGAGTCTTTTTTTAAAGAGCAGCAGAGGAAAGAAGCAAGCAGCGAATGTCAGGAAGAGGATGAAAGCCAGAGAAAGCGGTGAAAATGCTGTGAGAATACCACATGGCATTTATATGTCGTGCACTTAACTTTAAATGTTGATATTTGCCTCCTTGTGAGTCTTGCTTCCAATTGTGTTAGAGTACTTAGTAAAATCCAGTTTTGAAAAAAAAAAAAAAAAAGCACATTGAATCTCCCTGGACTCTCTTTTTAAAATCATATAGGTTCCTTTTTTTTTTTAACTGAATGATACGTAAATCCTACTTCTAACTGAACTAACCTGCAAAGCAGTGTCAGGATTAGAGGAGAAAGTCCTGAGTCACACAAGACTGTGCAGCAGTCAGAAGGGAACCCCGCAAGGGCTGGGGGAGTGGATTAGGAGACAATGCTAATCCATACTTGTCCTAACTACTGCCCAGGCTCTTGCAGAGGGATGGTCGTTTCTGCTCACAATACAATCCCTTTCTGCCGAGGAATGGGAAAAATGAACAAAGGGAACATTGCTAAATTCAATGGAGAAGTAGCAAAAATAACAGTAGAGAGATGAAGGAGACAGCTTTGAGCTTAGCAAAATCCATTTTACAGATTCCTTGTTGAAATAGGAATGGCTAGTGTTCCTTTGGTACCACTTTGATGGTTTATTAAAAAAAAAAAATGCAAGCCAGCCAGTGTATTTAAGACACAGAGCACAGAGAAGCTGAGAGGTGAACAGCACACAGTGAAGACTCTTTACTCCCGCTTTAACTTGAATCTCCGAAGGTGGCAGATTTCTGCAGTAATAGTTGGAGGCAGTGATACGCATCCCAGCTTGGAGGACATGACCTTCCCCTTCCACACACAGAAGAGCAGGGGGCGTACTCTTTGGAGCCCCAAAGAAGCCAACCAACCATCCATCTGCATTCTTTCTTTTGTATTTGGCTTTCCAAAAAAACCCGCTGGCTGAGTCCCAGGCCATGCTGCATCGCCTCCCAGGGCAATGATTGATGACTGCAGTTCTCTCCCAGGCCGGCGTCCCACTGCCTTGTCTACCATTGCCTTCTGCCACTGCCCCTCCCATGGCTCCCTCCACTTCTCCATTCCGACACCCACTCCCAGGAAGCAGAGGACTGAGGGCGGCCCCACAAAGCATCTCTTCAGGTTTGTCAGGAGAATTACATTGGCCCCACACTTGTGGCGTCAGGGAAGGAACCTGGCTCGTGTCTCTGTCCTCATGCAATTCACATTCCATAAGTACTGAATGCTCCCAACATGTGGAGCACTGCGCAGGGCCTGCAGGGTGCAGAACAGAGGCAACACAGGAGCACTACATTCCAAGGCCCTCGTGCCTTCGGGACCACATTCCATAAGCAAGGTAAGACAGGTGTTGTGGGATAGTCACAAAACCTCCCTCTAGTCCCCCATAGCTAGCAGGGTGTATGACCGAGGTAACAGCACTGAGGTCTACGCATCAGGTATTGATCTCTCACATGAACCAAGTTCCAAAAAGGATAGGCACTATTACTAACCCTATTTTCAAATAAGGAAATAGGCACAGCATGAAGTCACCTGAAGTGTCGTAGGTCTGGGCTTAATGTATTGAGGCAGTGTGACCTTAGAACCTGCTTGCTCTAGCCCTGGCATTATTCTGCACAGTATTACGCATGCTGGTCTTTTTAAATGTCTGGAGGAAAGAACTGTATCTTGCCTATTGCCATGCCCTCCCCCATGGTATTGAGAACAAAGTAAGCATTATTTGCTAACTGCTTATTAAACTGACCGGAGGAGAGGTAAGAAAGAGCCACCACAGTGGGGAGCTGTATCATTATGAAGTGAATAAAAGGATCTCAGTGTCAAAAAGGGGGGCCTGGTGGCAACTGGCTGGCTGTCATCAATATGCAAAGTTCCACGACCGCGTGTCAGTGAAATCATGGAGATCAATGGGATGTCTCCCTCACACCCGCTCTGCTGCATGGCAGATGCTGAGGAAGAGGAGAGGGGAGGAAGCCCAGGGACACAGCAGGAAGTGAGGGCGGGTGCAGGAGGCTGGCGAGGCACAGGGTGGACCCTCCACTGTGCCCCGGAAGGACTTGAGGGCACTCAGGCTGCAATTTATCAAATGATGTCGTGTGGCTTATAGAATTTGAAGGACAAGAGCAAACCAATTGTTGGTGAGGAAAGTGGAGAGATAGGGGCTCTTGTGCATTCCTGGTGGGCCTGGCAGATGGTGCAGCCGCCAAGGAAAGCCAAAGCTATACGGCAGTTAGTCAAGAGCAGCTAAACCTAAGTCAGAGTTCAAGGCCAGTCTGGGCTACATAATACCCTGTCTCCAAAAAGAAAGTGGGTGGGTGGGGGAGGAGGAAGGAGAGAGTAGAAAAGAAAAATGCAAAAAAAATTAAAAGTAAATCTAGAATTACCATATGACTCAGCAATTTTACAATTCCACTTCTGGGTACAAGTCAAAAATAATGTGAAGCAAAGACTCAGGCAGACAGGTCTATCCATGTTTCTAGCAGGATTATCGACAATAACCAAATGGTAGAAACAACCCTAAGGTTTACAGAAATGGATAAATGTGTCACATACGTACAGTGGAGTATGACTCAGCCTTGACAAGTAAGGAAATGTTGGCACATGCTACAATACGCATGAATCTTTAATGACATCACATTAAGTAAAAATAAGCCAGGCACAAAAGGACACACTGCATGATTGTACTAATCAGGTCCCTAGAGCAGTTGTCGTCAAGGTCATAGAGATAGAGGTTGAACGGTGGACAGCAGGGGCTGGAGGAAGGGGCGACGGACAGTGACCATGTCGTGAGTACAGTGTCCGTCAGAGAAGTCCTGGAGATGGATGGTGGTAAAGGTCACATGACGAGGTGAACATGCTTACAGTCGCAGGACTGTGTGCACACTTGAACGATGGTGGAGATGTTGTATTTCATTACCACAATAAAGCATAAGCAACTCCTGGAATGATTTCACAGGAAAAGAGCCCGGTGTAGCAGTGACCGTGGCCAGGGCAAAAATGTTAACCTCATGGGTAGAAAATCCCCAGATGATGCAGAAACAGAATGCTGATTTGGAAAGCCTGTGTACACAACTTTTGTAGTATGAGAATTTCGTTTGCATATTAAAGGAAATAATTCCTTGATCCTCAAATAACAGAAACTTGGTTGCCAAGTGACACTACACATTTTAGGAATTGCCCTTTAAAATGAACTTAACTGGGAGGGAATTACCATGGGATGTTTCTTTATAATCATGGAAAATACTAATAAAAATTAAAAAAAAATAAAATGAACTTAATCGAATTACGGTTGGCAAAGGCTCATTTGAAAATGGACAGTACATATGTAGAGACACATGTGTACGACCAGCCCCCAGGAACCCCACCATCCACAAGGGGAGAACTACAGCCTTATCCTAACAAGAGCCTAAACCTAGGAGACAAACTTCCAGGGCACAGACTTAGAGCCAGTAAGCCAAGACCGCTGTTCTGCACAAAAGCACCTCCTGGGAAAGATCAAGTCCTCGGTGCGAACTCTCAAGAGACCAGCACCCGGCAGCTCCATCCTACACAAAGCCCTCAGGGATGCTCAGCATGTGATTGCATGTGGCTGTCATGTTGTCACGTCTGCAGGCACCTCTAGGGAACAAGGTGCCAGCGCACCTCTCAGCAACGATGTGTGGGTTTCAGCATCTTCCTTCTCCAAGGGGGGAAATGTCCTAAAGCTATTCAGAAATTTTCTGTGACTCCTGACATAGCAGTCCCTTAGACAGCATCAGAGGTGCCACTATGAAGTAAGCACATAGGTCATATGCCCATCTTCAACACAGGCAGACAGAGGGGAGCAGTCTGCCACAGCAGGAGTACGTGGCAGAGGAGCAGCTTGCCGCATGACAGCAATGAGACAGAGAACAGAGAGGAAGGGGCAATCCACTCAGTGGGTAGAGGGCTTACTTAGCATGCACAAAGTCTGGATCCAATCCCCAGCACTGCATGAACTAGGTGTGGTGGCACACACACCTGTAATCCCAATCTCGGGATGTGGATCAGAAGTTCAAGGTCACCCTTGGCTATATATGGAGTTTGAGGCTGGTCTGGACTTCATGACTCTTGGTCCCAAAAGTGTGAGGGGAAGGTGGAAAGGGCCAGGAGGGAAAAGACACACCCTTCAAAGGCACACCCGCAGTGACCGACCTCCTCCAGCCAAGCCCCACTTCTTAAAAGCTTATTACCAATGGATCAACCCACTAGTGAGCTTAGATCTCTCATGATCCAATCACCTCTGACGAGTGCTGCCCTGGGGACCAAGCCCTCCATCCATGAGCCTCTGGAAGATATTCTAGAGCCAGGTCATAAAAATTAGCATGAAGCTAAATGTTACAAAAGAAGTTGTTGTCTCATAGGTCAATGTGATCTGAAAACAGCAAAGTGGCTTAGAATTAAGGTGCTTGCCTGCAAAACCAAAGGACCCAGTTTCGATTCCCCAGTACTCACGTAAAGGTAGATGCTCATGGTGGCACCAGTGTCTGGAGTTCGTTTCCAGTGGCTAGGAGGTTCTGGCATGTCTGTTCTCTTTCTATCTGCTTCTGCCCCCCCCCAAACAAATAAATTAAAATAAAATTTTAAAATAACTATTTTTAAAAATTACAAAATAAAAGAAGGTTTCACCTGTTTCCAAAGCAGAGATTGGAGATGTTTTAAGGATTTCAAAAGCTTTAGGAAAGCCGGAAAAATCAGTGAAACCACCACATTGTTCTTGAAAGGAAGAAACATCTCGGCCTGGCTCTGAAACAGACCCTGCTTTTAGAGCTGAATTAAATCTCCAGTGGGAATTAAAACCTTACTGTCGTCACCCTCAAAACTCCATGTCCTAAAAACCACCAAAGCCATGTTGAGACAAACAAACCGGTGAGTCTGGAAAATGGGAGAATTATTTTGAAGGCCAAGGCCAGATGCCTCAGCTCCCCAGGAGGCTTGGCTTTGAGCTGTGCACCTCATCTGCTTCCACCAGGTGGGCTGCACTGAGCGGGGAAATGGAGAGGAAGAACACAGAGCGGAGGTCAGTTCCACCTGGCAAGCACCCTTGTGGAGGTGGGCCAGGACCAGTCAGCCACCGGGACAACGGCGGGAGGCCTCACTTAGATAACTCGAACTTGTGTCAGTCACCTAGCAGGATTTGATGTGTGCAAGGACCCACATCCTCCCTAAACTCTAGCTTAATCTCCCCATATAGAGAGGACCAACAAGGAGATGTTCACTAAGAATGAACCAGCTTCAGGGAGATGCGGCACGTCCGTCAAGTGGAATCGGAGGCTCTTGGTTCAATTCAACAGGCTGAGAGTATAAAGTTAAATCCTTCAAAGGCAGATAAAGATGGAATCAATATCATTTCTCCCATCTGTCCATTTTTATTTGTCTCCAGGTGTCACTAAACCTTCAGGTTCTGCTGAGCCTCGTATGACAAGAGGAAGAAAGACTATACTAGAATAGCTAAGTCTCTTCATGTGCTGTGCAGTAGCAGGACCCGAGCTGGAGTTCTGTCTCTGTCATTTATGGGATGAGTGAGCTGTGAGGAGAATACAGAACCAGTTAAAATATTCTGAACTCAAGCAGGGTGTGGTGGTGCATGCCTTTAATCCCAGCACTCAGGAGGCAGAGGTAGGAGGATCACTGTGAGTTCAAGGCCGCCCTGAGACTACATAGTGAATTTCAGGTCAGCCTGAGCTAGAGTGAGACCCTACCATGGAAAACCAAAAAAAAAAAAAAAAATTCTGAACTCGTTAAGTTGGAAAGACAAATGATGGTGTCCCTTTGGGTAAAACTGGTAGCCTGGTATCTGACATATCATAAACCCTCAAAACACAGAAGTGTCTTATGTCTAGGCACCAATATTGTGATGCTACAATACTCCATCTCACTTCAAGCAAATCCTGTTAGGCTCACTAAAACAGGGCTTACACATACAAGTTCATGAGTGATTTATTGTGCCCAAACCCAGATTTTCCAAAGTTAACCTGTGATCAAAGTTTGTCAGAAAGAAAATGACACTGTTAAATTTTCCTTAAACATGTGTAAATGTTGAACACTATCTAGAAAATGTATTCCTGTTAATTATATTTTGACCAGAGTTTGATAGTTTTAGTGGTTTTTAAAATATCTCTGTGAAGAGAAAGCATGGGTGCACCAGACCTCTTGCCACTGCAAACAAACTCCACACTCACATGCTGCATTGTGTAGGCACTGCAGAATCAAATCTGGACTAGCAGGCAGTGCAAACAAGTTCCTTTAATCACCAAGCCATGTCCCCTGGCCTAATCAGTCTTCGTGCTCATAGAAGAGAGTAAAGGTGCATTTTAAAATTCATAAAACCTCCTGCAATGATCTCCAAGGGCAACAGGGAAAGCCAAGAGGACACTGGCCAGTTATTAAAGATAAGGTGAGGAAGAGAAAGAATCCTACATTAGATTTGTCCCCAGTGGGTCAGCTAAGTGAATGCTGAGGTGTCTGCCTGCTGAAGAATCATAGCAGAACAATCTACGCTCACACTTACTCCTCTCATTGGCTAAGCCTGCAGACATTTTCCCTTCTCAGTGGAAAATGATCTTATCCCCAGAGAATAAATCTTCAAAGTGTTCTTTCAGGACCCAACTGAGACAGGAAGGCTCTGAACAGGATGAATGGCGCGAGCATTAGAGAAATGAGTGGTGTCACTGATGGAGACACTGGAGCCCAAGTGGAAGACCTGTGCAGGGACCAAGGCGTGTATCACAGGGACTGTGAGGCAACTGGACCCTTGCACTCCAGTAGAGCTATGGTGCTTAAGTGGGGCAAGTTCACACCTTCCCCCAAGTAGACATTACATCTGGAGACGTTGGGGATGTCATAGCAGTGGACAGCAACGATACTGGTATCTAGTGAGCCAAACACAAGGGAGCTGCTGCCCAGCCTGAAAACACAGGCCAACTCCATGACAAGGGCCTACTGAGATGAAGGAATCCTGCACTGAAGAAAGGGCAGAGGGCTGGAGAAATGGCTTAGCGGTTAAGACACTTGCCTGTGAAGCCTAAGGACCCATGGGCAACTCTCCAGATCCCACATAAGCTAGATGCACAAAGGTTTGGCAAGCACATGATTGCACTTGACCACTGGGTGGCACAAGCATCTGGAGTTTGATTTCAGTGGCTGAGGCCCTGACATGCCAATTCTCTCTCTCTTTAAAAAAAAAAAAGAAAGAAAGAAAGAAGGGAGGGAGGGAGGGAGGGAAAGAAGGAGGGAGGAATGGGCAGGCATTGACAGATACTGTGGAGTCTACTTTATGGATGCTGTGCATGTAGCCCCCAGCCGACCCCTGCCCAAATGTACATCTGGGCCAGTCTTTAAAACTAGATAATATTCCCAAACTAATTTTGGAAGAGATCTGGCTGATGAAGCTCTAAAATAATTTGTCTTATTTCTTTTTCCCATTTAAAAACAATTAATTCCTACCTCTTTCTGGTTCCTTAGAGGAAGTAAGAAGGCAGTTGTTTTCATTAAAACCATGGCCTCTCCCTGATAAAAATAAACTTATATTATCCATGTAACCTTAATCCTACTAAGCCATTTGCCATGTATTTAGAATATTCTAGGCACTAACACAGGTGTTTTAGATCAACTGATACATATACACACATATAGACACTCACTGAGACCTATCGCATTGAGTTATAAACTGAAGTTCATCAGTATTACATCTTTTGTTTGCTACTTAGTGGTGATGGCGGCCCTTTCTGAGAATGAAAACTCAGCCCACCAGTGTGCATGCCTGCTGTCCCCATGAATATTTTCACTGCAGATAGGAATCAGAAGCTGTGGTTGAACCTAAAGAGCTGAAAATTAAATCCAGTTCCCAAAACAGAGATTGTATCTGCTTGAGATAATAAGCCTTTTTAGTTAACTCCGTTGCTGCTGGGGACAAGCTCAATGACCTCTTGTGAGAAACAAGCCTCCTGTCCAGCATGTTCTTTCCAAGTTTTCCCTTGACTCGCAGCCCAGCCTTGCCTTTCTCCACCTGTCCCTCCCTGCACTCCACAGTGATGGATCAGCACACGGGTAAGCTATCATTGACAGGCTGAGGCTGTCCTCGCTCTCTCAGCATCTGCCAGGCCATACAGCCCCCGCAAGTATCACATCACAAAGCCTCTGGCAATGTGTAATTTGTAAGCTACACCCAGACTTCTTGGGGTTCAAAAGCAAATAAACATTTATACTATATCCTTGCAGTGAAAGGCCAAAGAATAAAAAGATTGTCCCTTGGTTTTAGAGGAGGTAGAAAGCTTGCTACTCAGCCTCAGAAAATAGGAGGCAGCTGCCTCCTCCCAGAAGCTGAAGTCCCACTCAGAGAAAGAAACTTGGATCCAGTCCAAACTTGAGCCAATTCTCCTACAGCGTCCTTTCAAGTCGGGTCAGCCTAGCCCAGCAGAGCAGCTGGCACCCAGCAGGGTACTTCTACATCCTGCTTTGGAACCTAGTGCCAAGCTGCTCAATCTCAAATAATTGTCCTTCCTGCTTAACTGGCCAGCTTTCTCCCTTGAAACCTAAGAGGAGATGGGGTTTAATACAGTATATCTGATAGTAACTAGTTCTGGACCACCTCAAAAGGAGAGAGTAGAATTACTGGTTCAAATCCAGGCCCTGCTACCAACTCACTGAATAGCTCCAGGCTTACGAAACCATGGGCTCTGTTTCCCCAGATGTGAAATGAGCGTGTCTCACAGTGATAGTTGTCCCCAAAGAGGGCTACACAGGCCATATGGACCTAAATTTTCATGCTGCTGTTCAACCCATAGGGCAACCCAAGGATTATGCCAATGAAATTTTAGTATTCAACAATTCCCCCACATCCTACCCTTGAAGATCCAACAATACACCCCACTTTAAAGTCCAGTGGGAGCAAATGACTGATTCAGGACTCTCCCACGATGCCAAAGCTCTTGCCGGCCACTGTGCAATTTCCAGATCCCCCCTGCCATAGCACACCTTAGAGCCTAGAGAGTTGTCTGAGCTGTGGCAGACCTGGCAGGAATGAGAGCAAGACATGGTTGTTTGTTGCCAGAACATAAAATAGTCTTCCCTGCCTAACTCAAGAATCCCAAAGTCAGGCTAGTTTATGGCAAGCACGAAAGAAGACAGTCTCCCTAAGAGTGATCCGCGTGGCCAGCTGCTGGGTGACACCCGGGCAGGCGCTGACGTGCACTTACCCTCCTTCTCCACTACCAGCATTCTAATCTGTTCATCAGAAGCAAGCAATGGTACATGGTTCTGAATCTCCAGGGGTTCTAAAATTTAGCAAGCATCAGAATCACCTAGAAAGTTTCATGAACACTGATTGATGAGCTCCAAACCCTCCAAGAACAGTCTCGTCTAACAACTTTCCAGGGAGAGTCTACGGACCACACTTTTGAGAATCACTGGGCTAAGTCAATCCAGCCACCCTTTGTCGAACGCTTGCTTTCCTGACTAATCTCCCTTGCAGCTGGGAATGGTCATGGGAGTCAATTCCAGTCAATAAGACAGAAAATGAAGTCTGCAGGGTGACTTCTGAGAAAGCTAAGTCTCTGACAACACAAGCATTATAGAGAAGAACAGAGAAGAACTGACATGACATGGCTTCAATAAGCACTATAAAGCTACACTACTCATGAGAGCCTGCTTTGCATGAAGGAACAAGTAGATCCATGGAACAGAACCAGGAGCCCAGAAATAGACCATGTAAATAGAATTGCTTTATCTTTGACAAAGGAGCAAAGCTAACGCAATGGGGAAGACAGTCTCTTCAAAGAATGTGACTGGAGAAACTAGACATCCACATACAAAATCATGACCATAGGTGGAGCCTTTAGACCCTTCCCCAAAACAACTCAACATGGGCCACAGACATCAATGTAAAATACAAAATTACAAACTCCTAGATAACATGGAAGAAAAACTAGATGACTTTGGGACTAGCAATGAGTTTTTGGAACAAAGACCCACCACATCCATGAAGTCAACAAGATAGACTTTATTAAAATTAAAATTTCTGAGAAGGAGAGATAGCTTAGCAGTTAAGATGCTTACCTGCAAAGCCAAAGGACCAAGGCTTAATTCCCCAGTACCCACATAAAATCAGATGCATGAGGTAGCACATGCCTCTGGAGTTTGTTTGCAGTGGTACACCTATTTTTTCTCTCTCTCTCTTTCTTTCTCTCTCTCTCTCTCTCTCTCTCTCTCTCTCTCTGTCTCTCTCTCTCTCATAAATAAATTAATTAATTAAATTTAAATTAAATTATCTGCTCTGCAAAAGATAAAGAGAATGAAAAGGCAAGCTATAGACTGGGAGAAAATATTTTCAAAAGAAATACCTGATAAAGGGCTGATCTAAATTATGCAAAGATATCAGAAAATTCAACAATAAGATAATAACAACATGGGCTGCAGTGATGGCTCAGCAGTTAAAGGTGCTTGGTTGTAAAGCCTGCTGACCCAGGTTTAATTTCCCAGTACAATATAAAACCAGATGTACAATGTGATGCATGTTGCTATAACTTTTTGCAGTGGCAGGTGGTTCTGGTATGCCCATATTCAATAATATTGTCATTCTCTCTCTCCCTCCCTCACCCCCTTTCTCCCTCTCCTCTTATTCCCACTTCATGAAGAACACACCCAGTGGATGACAAATATTTGCACATTCATAACTGGAAGAAGCTAATCTGGAAACATGATACACAGTATGGTTCTAACCCAATGGCATTTTGAAATGAGCAAAACTATGGAGACAAAATAAATCATGTTTTCAGGGATGACAGAGATACACAGAGTGCAAAGAATATTTAAAACAGTGAAATTTCTCTGTATGACGCCACAACGGCGGGTGCACATCATTGTGCGCTTGTCCCAACACAGAATGTACAATATGAGAGAATCTAATTCAAACCATGGGCTAAGAAATAATGTGTCGATGCAGGTGTTCATCAAATATCACAGAAAGAGACAATTCCATTAGGGGATGTTGAAAATATCTTCCTCTCACTTTTGCTGTGAACCTTAAATTACTATTTTTTAAAAAATCAGTAAAGTCTGTTAATAAGAAAAGGTGACTTGGGGAAATGGCTCAGCGGGTAAAGTGTTTGTTGTATAAGTATGATACCCACATTCGCATCCCCAGATCCACATGAAGCCAGAAGCCATAGGAGCCTCTGTAATTCCAGCAGAGTGGTGGGAGGCAGAGACAGGAGTCCTGGAGGTTCGCAATGCCAGCTAGCCTGGAACACACAGCAGTGAACAAGAAACCCTGCCTCAAACAAGGTGGAAAGAAAGGATTGACATCAGGGTTCGTCCTCTGACCTCCACACATGCACCATGACACATGCGTATCCACACACACACACATACATAAACACACACTGAGAGAGACTTTTTAGTTAAATTTTATATTTAAAGGTTATAGTCATATATCTTCTCCCCCACCCACCCACCGCCGCATTCCACTGAGGACCATGTTCGGTGCAGTAATTGGTATCCACTCTGGGGTTCTGAAGGCCTCAGAAAGTCTCTGCGGTTGTGGGGTGGGGACAGAGCCTCAGGTAACTCCTACACCCTGAGGCTCCTATAGTCTTTCCTTCCATTCTACAATGGTTCCTGAGCCCTGTCAGGTGTGTTAGAAATCTGATTTAGTGTTGAATTCTCTGTAGCCTCTGGATTTCTGTTTTGATGTGATTTGACTGACCACAGCGTCTGTTGCCATCTCCCTAGAACCGTTTCTTTTATGGACAACTTCCAGGATTACAGACAAAAAGCCATGATAACTCCCTCCCCCCACTTTCCCCTTCACAACTCCACTCTCCATCATATCCCCTCCCCCTCTCATTTAGCCTCTCTTTTATTTTGATGTCATCATTTTTTCCTGCTATTATGAGAGTCTTATGTAGGTAGTGTCAGACACTACGAGGTCGTGGATATCCAGGTCCTTTTGTGTCTGGAAGAGTGCACTGTAAGGAGCCCTACCCTTCCTCTGGCTCTTACATTCTTCCCACCACCTCTTCTGCAATGGGCCCTGAGCCTTGGAAAGTGTGATAGAGATGTTTCAGTGCTGAGCCCACCTCACAGAGAGCTTATTTTAAAGGCATCTTTTACCTTGCCTTAAATGTAGTTGCAAGAAACATTTACATTTGACCCTATGGTAGCCATTTTGCAGCCATGAGGTAACAAACCTAAGGATAAAAAGCCAGCATGCCAAGAACAGAGCACAGAGATGAAACAAACTTGGTTTAGACTGGGTACTGTGCAAGTGACACAGAGACCTGAAACAGCCTACCTCCAGGCTTCTGTGTGTGGTGGTCTGGATCAGATGTCCCCCTTAAACTAATGTGTTCTGAATACCTGATGCCCAGCTGGTAGCAATTCAAGAGGTGGAGGCTTGCTGGAGGCGGTGTGTTGCTGGGGATGGACCTTAAAGTTTACTAGACCCTAGCATGCCAGTGTTGATGAACTCACTCTCCTGCTGCTGTTTCCTACCTGCTGTGGTAGAGGTGATGTCCAGCCTCTGATCATGCCACACTTTCCCCTGCCATCATTGAGCTTCCCCTCAAGACTATAAGCCAAAATTTAAAACTTTCCTCCCACCAGCTGCTTTTGGTTGGGTCCTTTATCCCCGCAATGAGAAGGTAGCTGCAATATGTGAGGAAATAGTTGACCAAATTCTTAATCCAGTGGGTTATTGATACGTGTGCTTATGTGTGTGAGCATGGACATGGAGGAAACATTTGTGTGTATGTGTGTGCATGTGTGCATGTACCTGTGGAGGTCAGAGGACAACCCCAAGTGTCATCTTCTGGCACACCGTCCACTTCGTTTTGAGACAGGGTCTCTCATTGTCACGGAACTCACCAATGAAGCTACACTGATGGCCAATGAGCCCTAGAGATTCTCCTGTCTCTGCCTCCTCAGTGGTGGGATTACAGGTTTATGTCACATATCCAGCATTTACATGGGTACTGGGGATCAAACTCAGGTCCTCAGGCCAGACAAGGACTTTACCAACGGAGCTAACTCCCCAACCCCTCAACCAGTGCTCATCAGTGTTCAAAAACCATGTCCATTTCACTGACTTCACATTCCACACTGAGGGATTCTTTTAAAGTCACACTCCAAGCTTCTATGCTTATTGTTCAACCAGACCTAAGGGACTTAGAAGCTAAACACCTTTAACTCAGTCCCCTTCTGCTGCTTTTTTGCAACCATCTTCCTTCAAAAGACACATTGTCTTGCTCCCCACCATGCAGCAAGGTCACTGTACTCATAGAGAAAGTCTATGATGCCAAGGCCTCTATGACTCAGAGTATGAGAGGCAGAATGTCTAAAATGCTCCAGGAAAATCATCCATCCTGGTCCCCAGGCCCTGTGATATGATGGCCTATGGCTCTATGTGACAGAGTAGGGCGCAGCTAAACTTAAAAGATAGGGAGGTGATCCTCATGAGGCCAGTATCATCACCCAAGACTCCAAAAGCAGTTTTCTTCAGTTGAGCCACAGTGGAAGTCAGAGAGATGGAAAGCATGAGAAAGATTCAACACATCTATGTCGGTTTGGAAATTGAAGGGGGCCATGAACTCCCCATTGAAGCCACCAAGGAGATAGGACTCCTAGTCCAATGACCCCAGAAAACCCCTGTGGGGTGACCATTCCCTCAGGATTAAAACAGCCCCTTGTGGGCTGGAGGGATGGCTTAGCAGTTAAGGTGCTTCCCTGCAAATCCTAAGGACCCAGGTTCAGCTCCCCACAACCCACACAAGCCAGGCACACAAGGTGGCACATGCGCATGAGGTTCCGCATGTACACAGGATGACATAGCATCTGGAGGTCGACTGCAGTGGCTGGAGGCCCTAGCACACCAATTTTCTCTCTTATCTCATAAATAAAACATATAATAATAAAAAAATAAACATGCTGGGCATGGTGGCACATACCTTCAATCCCAGCACTGGGAAGGCAGAGGTGGGAGGATTGCTATGAGTTCGAGGCCAGCCTGAGACTACAGAGTAAATTCCAGGTCAGCCTGGACTAGAGAGAGATCCTACATCAAAAAATAAAAAAATTGGGCTGGAGAGATGGCTTAGCGGTTAAGCACTTGCCTGTGAAACCTAAGGACCCCGGTTCTAGGCTCGATTCCCCAGTACCCACGTAAGCCAGATGCACAAGGGGGCGCAGGTGTCTGGAGTTCGTTTGCAGTGGCTGGAGGCCCTGGGGCGCCCATTCTCTCTCTCTCTAACTCTATCTGCCTCTTTCTCTCTCTGTCACTCTTAAATAGAAATAAACAACAACAACAAAAAAAAAATTTTAAATAAAAAAATTAATAAACGTGAGCAGCCCGTTGTGGAAAAAGGTGGAAGGCTCACAGGCTCATGAAACTAATAAGATGCACAAAGAACCCCTCCCCACATGAGCAGAAAGTAACTTCCAGAGGGGGTCTTTAGTAGTACAGCTGCGTACAAGTTCTTCATCCAGTGATGCAGCTTTTGTGTGCTGTCGTCACCCATGCTGCGGAGGGCTTTTCAGCGATGTGGCTTGCCTGTCACCCATGCTGCTGTAAGCATCCAAATAAATGCACTGATTCACCAAGCTACACTCGTGTGAAATCATTTCTTTGGCATGTCATTGTGTTCTCTATGTGGAGTGAACAGAAATAGTCTACCCAGGAAAAGTAATGTGGCAACATTTTCTTTTTTTTTTTTTTTCTAGTGCGTATATCTGTGGAGGTATTTATTGTATGTGTGTTTGGTATGTATGTGTGTGGGTACATATATGTCTGTGGAGGCCAAGGATTGACAGCGGGTGCCTTGTTCAATCACCCTCCACTTTACTTTCTGGGGCCCTGACCTGAACCCAGAGCTTATTGATTCCGCTACTGTAGCTGGTGTTGCCCGGGGTATTCTCTGTGTCCACCTCCCACACATAGTCAGCTGCCACACCCAGCTGGCATTTATGTGGGTCCTGGGGAATCCAAACTCCATTCTCACACTTGTGTGGCAAAAACTTTATCCACTGAGCCATCTCCCTGACCCCCACACCAAGTTCTTTTTTTCCTGACATGTGAGTCCACTGAGAAGCGGATTCCTCCTTTGACCTGGAGCCTCGTCTGGCCAGTACTTTGACTTTGATCGTGTGGCATCCTGAGCGCACCACCAGCCAAGCCTGCTGACCTGTAACCTCCAGAGCTGTGACAGCACGAGTGGGTGCTGCTTTCAGCGTCCATGTTTGATGAGGTGTTTGCGGTAGCCGGTTACATAGCAATATAAAACCAGTGAGTGGGCTGGAGAGATGGCTTAGTGGTTAAACGCTTGCCTGTGAAGCCTAAGGATCCTGGTTCGAGGCTCGATTCCCCAGGACCCATGTCACGTTTGCCAGATGCACAAGGGGGCACACACGTCTGGAGTTCATTTACAGTGGCTGGAAGCCCTGGCGCGCCCATTCTCTCTCTCTCTCTATCTGCCTCTTTCTCTCTCTGTCACCCTCAAATAAGTAAAAATGTACAAAAAAAAAAAAAAACTTAGTGAGTATTTTTGGCAACATACCTAAAACTGCATTCTCTGGTCAGCTAACGGCAACAACCTTGACACAGCAGTGTCTGACACCCCTAGCTCTCAATTAGTCCTGAATGCCTTGGGAGAAGACAGCATTTTACTTATTCATTCTATAAATACATCAACAGTCAGACATTTTATTAGTCTACAGCTAAAAGCATCCCCCAGCATTATATGCCACTCAGCAATTCTCCCAAATGAGGCTCAGACCTGGGATATGTTTAAATGATCCAAGTCAAAGTCACCTCAGAATAGAAGCACCTAGAAAGCTGACTTCATGTTTTATTTTTATGCCCCACAAAAAAAAAAAAAAAAATCTCTTCCCAAAAGCCAAGAGAAAATCTAACAGATAAAGAGAAGGCCTTGAAAAGTCACCATGTAGATTTTTTTAAAAAACAAAACTTCCCTGTGAGAAGTGGAAATTCACAAACAGCTCCAAGCTTTGCTGGTTTATACAATTTTCACTCCTCAAATAATTGCCTAGGATCTTTCAAATGTCATTTACGTGAATGGCCAAGGGCTTTGATTATTATTTTCTCTCCCACACATTATACGCAACAAGCAAAGTGCTGCGGTCTGCTTGTACATGCAGAAAATATGCATACATATAGTCCTCCTGGAATTCTGCCTCTGACATTGGGCAGATGCGTGCATGGTGGGCAGCCAATTCAACAAGGCACTTCTGTCCCGCCTTCCTGAATGACCCCTGTCTCTGATAGTGCCGCAAGGACCTGAGTGGGCTATCAGCATAAAAATGGAATATGAGCCTGTTAAGGCTCTGCCCCAGTCTATTGAATGACCATTTGGAGACTGCTTTAGCGGGGAGAATAGCATACTCACCATGTAGTCTGAAATGCATCTCAGGATGGTAAGCCCCCAATGTGATAGCGGACGTAGTGAGATGATTACATTCTCCTCATCTACAATACAGTAACTTGACTAAGGGGGATTTGAAAAGCAGGTAGTTCAACCCTTTCTTCTACAACAAAGGAAACAGAAATCTAGGGAAGCTGTAAAAATGAAAATGCCAAATCAGTCACTTCCCTGTGTGCACACTCCAAGAAACCCCTGTTCTGTGTTCAGTTGCTGCATTCGTTTTTCTCTAACTGAAAGGGCTGCCGCAGACAGCCAAGAGGCACCTCTGAGGGGTTCAGACAGCTCACTGGAGACAAAGCTGCTGTGTCTGGGTTGAGGAGACCCAAACATCTAAGGAGCTTGAGAAGCTGAGCGCCACGGTTGCCATGGTGACCACGAAGGAACCAGGTGCGTGTTTTAATGAGGCTGCTGGCCAGCTGGTACCCAGGGAGCAAAGGTTGAGGGACATTCCAGGAAAACTCACACAGAGATAAATCCCGGGTGCACGGCTAACTTACCAGCATGTGCTTCTGTCAGGACAGACAGATCTGAATTCTAAATGTTTGGCCCTATACCAAGCTTTTTTCCACTCTTATTTTTTTCTTTTACTCATCACCAAAACCTTACACAGTACACGCACATAGTGTCTCTTTTTACTAGTGAGGAAACTAAGGCAGCTACTCAGGATTGCTGAACTTACGAATATGTCTATAACCCAGGTAGGTGCCTTGCTCCTTTGATTCTACAAAAAATAAAAAAAATTAAAAAAAAAAAAGATACATGAGCTGGAATTTGAGGGAGTCTGTGGAAGTGCTTCTTTCAGAGGTGGAAAAAAACAAAACACTAGTTTACAGCTTACCACTCTTCTGTGTTTGCCTATCATTACAGATTCCAAAACATTCTCAAAATGTCTTTCTTAAAAATTAAGTCCGTCATAAGGAAGAATTATCTGATGAAGGTCTGGAAGACTTGAGAATCGTGTCAACACTGAGTAGTATTAATTAATAATGACTTTGAGCCTAAGAAGCTCTATGAAATCACATGAATGGGTGTGAGTTAAAGGACATTGGGGGCCTCAGTCCAATCACATCCATTCTACACAACTGTCACTGGGCCAGGCAGCTCATCTTTAGGAAATAAACTCCTAAAGTTGAAATGTTTGAGCCTTATTTAAAGGTTTAAATGTTATTTAAATGTTTCCAAGTGGAAAAAAAATAGTCGCTAAGGTGATACCCAGCCTCCACACCCTAGCATGGAGTAGATCGTCTGTCATGTCGCTGAGGAGATGCTCAGCTGTGGGAGGCAGAACGGGGAAGACAGGCACAAGGCAGGAGCAGAGGTCAGACAAGACTGGCTTCCAGAAGAAGCCGGGATCGGGTTGGAGACACTGTGTGTGGACACGGAATGAGCCGAAGGCACTCCAATAACAAAATGGATGTGATTCCATTGCTCTGATTTACTGCAAAAACACTGAGGAACCACCTTCCACTCATGGAATTTAACGGCCAGGGTGATTGTACTAGAAGGCTGGAACTTTAAAGGTACTAGATCATGGGGGCTCCTCCTTCATGAACAGGATAAAAGCCCTCATAAAGAGGCTTCAGGGGCTGTGGCGATGGCTCAGTGGATAAAGTGGCAAGTGTGAGTACCTGTGGTCAGGTCCCTGGAACTCACATAAAGCCAGATGCTGTACTGTGAGCATCTGCAGTTCCAGAACGCAGAGGGTGAGAAGAGTGGCAGGGAATCACCCCAAGGCTTGTGGACAGCTTGTGGTGAACCCTGGTGAACAACAAGAGATTCTGCCTCAAACACAGTAGAAGGAAGGGAAAGATCAACACCCAAAGTTGTCCTCTGACCTCCACATGCACACTGTGGATACATGCACATCCGCATTCACACACATGAACAAACACATCACCATGCACACAAGTACACACGCCAATACAACAACAACAAAACCTCATGCAATGTCGGGCCCTTTCCCCTCCCATTCTTCTATAACATGAGGACTCAACACTCTTTCTCACAAGCTCCATCTTGAAATAACCAGACATCCAAACTTGTATCTTGGACTCCTAGCCTCCAAAGTATGGGAAATGAGTATCTTCTCATTATAAAGTACCCTGCCTCAAGTATTGAGTTACATATAGCAGCCTGAGCAGATGAATACACTGAGTATGCCTTAACCTCTTCACAAAATCTGTGCTGGTAAATTCACAAATAACCTCCTTGTAATTCCAGAACTGCCAGCATGAGGCAGGAGCTACTCAAGAGAAGAGCATTTAGGTGCAGCTCCTCTGCCTGCCTACTATGGATTAAAATAGAAAATGCAATCATAACATTAAATATCTCATCAAAAAAATGCTATCCCTGTTTTTGCCTTCTAAAACTTCACTAAAGCCACGTGGATCACGGTAGTTAAGGTTTAAACAGGTACAATACTCACTCGAAAGACCTTCTCCACTCTTGTAATGCTTTTCCCAAAGATGGTTCCAAGTTGGTCTCCAATTCCAGCCAATAAGAAACCAAAAAGTGGAATCCCAAAGATGGCATACAAGATACAAAAGATTTTGCCTCCTTCAGTGCTTGGAGCAATATTCCCATACCCTGGTGAGAAATATTAGAAAGAGAGGGAAAGGAGTGAGGTGGAAGAGAAAGTAGAGACTGACCAGAGAATGCACAGACGTTTACAATCCCCACTTGGCAAGTGTCAGGAGGAAGAGCTTCATTCCAAAGGCCCTTTACAGTTCAAAGCAGTGTTTCGTTGCTTCCCTTGATCTCTCCTTATACATAGTCAGAAATCTTCATACATTTTAAGAGATTTGTAATCATCCAGAATGGTGTTTCCAGTGGAAAGGGACCCATAAACTAAACATTTATAGACACAATTGGTTTAGGGAGGCTGGAAAGATTTCACCACTCTCCTTTTCAGATTAGACAACAGCTTCACAGACCTATGCCACAGGCCTCCTCTTCCCCTGGACTCCCTGTGGCTGTATTCAACATCTACTCTCACAGAACAATACTAAAGGGGGAAATGCAGTCTTGTGCAAACTCAGAAATGTCCAAAACCTTGTCCATCAATGCACTGGGAAGCTTGGTACCAATAAAGAATAAAAAACCAAAGACTTCATGCATCTTTTTGCCACTGACACTGAAGTCTAGCTGTGCTTGGCACTTTCTCTCTCTCTCTCTCTCTCTCTCTCTCTCTCTCTCTCTCTCTCTCTCTCTCTCTCTCTCTCCTGTAAATGCCAAGTCATCTCTGAGCCCTGCCTCTCCAACCACTACCCCTTGCACCGAGGGCAATCAGTACTGAATAAATGTTTGTTGGTGGAATAGATATTTGAATGTGAAAGATTTCCTCTTTAGTTATGTTTATTAATATGAATTTCAAATCAATCTCTGAGAATGCCAACATCTGTATTCCTAAGAGGTATGTAATTAACATAAGTAATTCATGTAAAGTAAGCCCTGATTTACTCTATATAAATGAAGCTAACATGGTATTACTGAAAACAAGGCTTGGGGATGGAAAGATGGCTCAGCAGTTAAGACACTTGCCTATAAAGCCTAGCGACCTAATGTGTGTGTGTATAGCGTATGGACGTGTGTGCGGATACCTGTGCCCCCCCCCCATGTGCATGCCTGTGGAGGCCAGTGGGGACCATCAGATGCCTTCCTCCATCACCCTTGCACGTTGTTCCTGGAGTTGAAGCCTCTCACTGAACCTGAAGATGATGTTTCCTGTCAGTCTGGCTGATTATTGAGCCCCAGTGATTCTGTCTTTGCCCCTCCCCACAGAACTGAGCTTACAGGCATGTGTGGCCACACCAGCTTTTTAAGTAGGTTCTGGGGATAGAACTTGGGCCCTCATGATTGGGCAGTGAATGTTTTTACCCACTGGTCCATCTGCCCAGTCCAAGAATTACAACCTTACTAGGCACCTACCATTCTGAATCTAGGTAGCTCATGCGGGGCCTGTTTCTGAATCATGCAATGTGTGAGGTATTGGTCTTTGGCTATGGCACACTGGGAGTATGGAACAGGAAAGAATGGTGTTGATGATCACCCATCACTCATCCTCCCTCAGACCTGGAGAGCTTGCTATTGACTTGTGCCTTTGAAGACAAGTCACCTGACTACTTTCCTTTACAATTGTCTTCTTAGAATCATTCAAACCTATCACACATTAATTATAGTTTCCCTTTCTTGAATCAGTGTTCAGGCAAAACTTCCTAATCTTGCATTCCTTTTACCCACCATCATTTTGATTTAAATGTGATTGAATATCTCCTAGAACTTTTTTCCTTATGGTTCCAGGACCTTGACCAAATTGTTTTGCCTAGTCACAGTCATACAGAAATAATCTGATGTATATTAACTTAGTTCTATTAGAAAGCAAAGGGCATGCCTTGGCAGTTTCACTGCACAGGCTTAGAGTGAATCTTGGAAACATTCTAGAAACTTACGGCAGCATTGAAGAGTTTACTTGGCTGACTCACAATTGCCTGACTTGGGGTAATATAAATTTGCTTTTAGTTGGAGTGTTTCAGAAAGAAATACAATGTAGACACACAAAAAACTGAAGCCCTAAATTGGCTGAATAAAAATATCATGACAAGTATTACACCCTTATTCCAGCTTTCAGAGAAGAGCCAGCCTCCTCCCTAAGTGAGGTACTGTGCTCACAGGGTATGTCAGCATCTCCCTAGGAGCACCAGAGAGAAGCAACAAGGTGCTGAGTCCACCTCCCCTACTTGATTCCTCTAGTGTCAGAGAGATCCAAGAAAAACATGGGGCAAACTGTGAAGGACTATATTGTTATGAAACACGCAGCCACAGTAGCAATAGGCATTAGTTAATGCTTCACAGACTAGACCACCACAATAAAACTGGAGTAATGATCCTGGATAAAGTGACTCATAACAATCTTCAATTTAAATCTTCAAATATTTTAAACATGTTTAAGGGTACCGTTCATGGCTGACCTCATAGTAGACGTAACGTGATCACCATTCTGGAGCAATGCTTACTGTACACATTGGCTTTGTGTGCCATCTGCTCTGCGCCTCAGGAGAACTATATGGGGAGACTGTTTGACCCTTCCCACTGTAATGCCAGGAAAATTCGAGAATTTACACCTTGGAGCTTTCCTTTGAATGGCTGGGTGAGCCACAGCCCTGGAGCTTAGCTCTAATCAGGCTGCTCTACCCATCCTTCAAAAAGGCTCAGTGGAGGGTTGGAGAGATGGCTAAGTGGTTAAGGTACTTGCCTACAAAGCCTAAGGACCCGGGATTGATTCTCCAGTACCCAAATAAAGCCAGATGCACAAAGTGGTGCATGTGCCTGGAGTTTTTCTTTTTTGCAATGGCTACTGGTTCTGGTGTACCCATTCTCCCACCTCTCATCTCATAAATAAGTAAATAAAAAAATATTTAAAAGGCTCAGTGGAAATGTAAGGTAAGGTATGATGACGTATGTAGGCTATAGAAGTAGAAGACTATACAGGTTACTCTATTTACTGACGCAAGCCTTGGGTAAGACTCAACTTCTCTCCACCTCACTTTTCTTTCCCCTCGGAAAGACAGAGCTACAGATTAAATGTTACTTGTGAACTATGGGTTACACAATTAAGTACATGTGAAGGCTAGACTGTTACAAAGTAAGCAATGGGTGATTACCATCTTTCCCTGGGGTGCTTCTGAGCAATATGTCCCCAGAAAAGCAAAGCCTCATGAAAAAAATCAGATGGTCCATTCCTATGTTCCTTCTGGAAATAGCTTTCTCCCAGCACCAGTACAAGGGACAAAATATTTCTGTGCCTTGAGCTGGGTTGACTCAAAAACATAGGTTGCCCCGTGGTTAGGTTATAAATATAGGTGTCTCTTGGGAAGCTAAGGGTCATTGGGGTTGAGAAATAAGAGAGGATGGCACACTTGCTAGAGGAGCCATTACTCAGAAGAACCAGCCGAGCACATTAGAACAGCTGCAGGTAACACAGGAGGAGTGCAAGGGCTTCCTCGGCAACAGGCTGCGGGAGACTTTGAGCAAGAGATGACCAGCGCAGCAGGGATACAGCCAGAAACAGAGTTTATCACAAGGGAGCAGAACCAGGTGGGTCTCCGTTCTGTTCACCTCTGGGTAGAAAACTATTCCAAGTCCTTGAAGCTGATGTCTAAGGAGGACTCATGCCTGAGATACACATGAAGCTTCCATGTGTTCCTTAGGTACCAAAATCAAGTCTTGGCCAAACTGTGTGTCATCCGGACCTGGCTGTTTGGTTAAGAGTGTGCGTTCTGGAAGCAGCCTGTCTGTACATGAAGAGCTGCTTGACAGACTTGCAAATTGCAGTCACACAGGACTTAACACTTAGAAGGCACCACTCTTTGTTGAATGCTCTGTAACTGATGCCTTTTTGATGTCTTCATCATTTTTCATAAGAGCCCACGCATGTTCATCTTGGTGAATGACACCAGGTGACCAGGTGAACGTCACTAGGCTCCACTGCTTACTATGACATAATGTGCATGTTACTTGACCTCTCTGTCTAGATCTGCCCATAGATTGAAACCCCTGTCTGGTTATCACATAACTGAATGAGTACATGTATGTGGTGCACACTGCCCCCCCCCACCTAGTTACCTCTCAGAATCATGGGGTACAGTGAGTGTCATGTCCATGGTCACGGGTTAAACCTCCCATCTGAGTGTTTGGGAGGTACAAGTAGCTGTCTCAAAACCTCAGGAGGTGCAGAGCCCTTAGCTGGGCAGCCAGGCAAGTGGCTCGGGCACTAGCTATCATCTGAGACCTGACCAGGGGCTCTCTTTGATGTCAGCAGAGCCAAATGACTCAATCTGAAAATGTCTCAAACACTAAACTCTCATGACTGAGCAGTGAGTAACAATGTGGTCATGTCCTACCCTTCTGCATATGACAGTTTGCATCTGTACCCAGAGCAAGTAGCATCCTTCCAGCTTAGAAAAGCTGGTTGCTAGGGAGCCACCAGCATAGTCAGTCATCAAAGGCCAAGGCAACTTAATATATATTAATGTGTGTGTGTGTGTGTGTGTGTGTGTATTTGCAAACAGAGAGAGATAGAGACAGAGAGAATGGACAGCCGCAGCAAACAAACTCCAGATGCATGCACCACTTTGTGCATCTGGCTACACGTGGGTACTGGGGAATTGAACCTGGGTCCTTAGGCTTTGCAGGCAAGTCCCTTAACCGCTGAGCATCTCTCCAGCCCTACGGCAACTTCTTGTATCAGCATTAGTAACTGAGAAACAAACAGGGTACAGGGCAAAGCTTGACCAAGACCAAACAGTCTGATTTTCCTTCTGGTCTAACTACTAGTTGGGAGAAGTTCCTCAGTGTATTTCCTTCACTTTAGTTATCACCTGATATCTGCAAGAGACTGGGTCCAGGAGCCCCTAAAATTAGAAGAATCCACAGATGCTCAATTCTCTTACATAGATGGTGTATTTGTGCATAAACTTAAACACATCCTTTTCTATACTCTAAATCAGCCCTAAATTACTTTTTTGGTTCTTTTTTTTTTTTTTTTTTTTTTTTTTTTTTTTGGTTTTTCGAGTTAGGGTCTCACCCTAGCCCAGGCTGACCTGTAATGCATTATGCAGTTTCAAGGTGGCCTCCCAAATGCTGGAATGAAAGGCATGTGTGCCACCACCACACCCGCTTTACTTCTGATACTTAAAATAAAATAATAAACGTTTGTTATAGTGTACTGTTCAGAGAATAATGAAATGGAAAAAGTCCAATGCACATGCATTGTTTTTTCCTTTTGAGTATTTTCAATTCACAGTTGGTTGACTGAGATGTCCACAGATAAGGACAACCAACTTCATAAACATCAACCTCTCTGTGTCTCTCAATGTGAGAAAAGCTTTAAAAAAGACAAATGCTTTGATCGTCTTAGATGAAGAGGCCTCTGATGCTGAGTAGTATTTCTTTTTTTCAGAAAAGACTTTTACACCTAAGATCTCTCTGCCTCCACATTCTAAATAATGAAAATTGTTTTTGTGCCTGGAAAGTACATAACTTCGTGTTGCTTGTGAAAGTCTGTCTTGAAAGCAATTTAGAAACCCCTTCAAAGGTCTGTGTCCTTAGACAAGCAATGCCTGCAGAGCTTTTCTAGTGGAACAACCAAAGATGAAAACCACACTTCCTGCACACAGATTTTCACTGTGGCAGTAACACTGTTACCAAACTCAAAATAGCTTATGCATGGGCTGGAGAGATGGCTTAGTGGTTAAGGCATTTGCCTTCCAAAGCCAAAGGATCCCAGTTTGGTTTCCCAGGACCCATGTAAGCTAGATGCGCAAGGTGGCTCATGCGTCTGGAGTTTACTTGCAGTGGCTGGAGGCCCTGGCATGCTCATTCTCTCTCTCTTTCTCTCTCTCCCTCTTTCTCTCTCTCAAATAAATAAATAAATAAATTTTTTTAAAAAACAGCTTATGCTTCCACAGCATGTGATTTTAGCATGGATAGTGAGCCACAAATGAAGCCAACAGAGACACACCTTTCCAAGAACTCCGGCCATCCGGCATTCCTAACAGCAAGGGGAAATCTAGACAGTGCTGTCTTGCAAATGGTATTTTCTCAAGCAAGCAGGATAGTGTTTCTGCACCTCACCGTTAATGAGATCACAGCTATACTGACTGCTCAACTTTCCTGACTCCTAAGTAGTGGGAAATTTCTCAGGAAGAATTATGGAACCTGAGTTTTCTTACAAGCCTTTTACAAGCCTTGCAGTGAATGAACTTACCACAAGTACTTAAAAAGTGATTATTTTCTCACTACATTAATCTTCCTCACATTGTATTAAGGATTTCCCAAACTGTATGACTAGGAAAACCATCTATTCTAGAATTAAATTTTACCCAATTTAATGGCATTCAGCTTGCAATACAATTATGTTACAGTTAAGACAGAGAAATAGTGGGGTTATTTTTTATAAATTCAAAAGGACAAAAATTCAAATTCTTCTGCAAGCTCTCTGTCATGATACTGAAGTACGTAGGCTTTGGGGACTGGGTTAGGGTTTTGTTTGCTTTTGCCTGCATGGTTGCTCTGAAGTAGCTGTTTGCTGGTAGCCAAGCATCTTTCTTATTTGGAAGGACCCCCCCCCCCCGCCATCCTGGGCATAAGTGGTGCCCTGCCTCTGGCTATAAAAAGACCAGCCACTCAGGCAGCCAGAATATAGGTACATGAGCCCAGAGTCTCTCCTTGTACAGTATGGCTCTGCCTAGAACTTTAAATCAGGAGCATATGACCCAGAGATGGCAAGAGATCACAGCTGCAGGAGCCAGCAGGTTCAGGTCCTAGGCATGGGGTCAGGCTCTGTTTATGGGGCCTCCTGAACTCTGTTCCATCTGTCTGTATTAGTTAGGAGCTTTTCCTCAGTGCAGATAATTTTTCAAAAATCTAATGCAAAATAAAAATCCAATGTAGACTAGCTTAAGCATAAAAAGAGGTTCTGGTTGACTCTGGTTAAAAGGAGATTTACTATCTGTTTCTTATGCTTTGTGAGTAGTTCCATGCTGTGGTGGCTTGACTCAGGTGTCCCCCATAAACTCAGGTGTTCTGATTGCTAGGTTCCCAGCTGATGGAGATTTGGGAATTAACACTTCCTGGAGGCAGTGTATTGCTGGGGGCGGGCTTATGGGTGTTATAGCCAGCTCCCCCTTGCCAGTGCTGGGCATGCCCTCCTGTTGTTATTGTCTACCTTATGTTGGCCAGGGGTGGTATCCACCCTCTGCTCATGCCATCATTTTCCCTGCCATCGTGAAGTGTCCCCTCAAGTCTGCAAACCAAAATAAACCCTTAAGCCCTTTTTTCCTAAAAGCTGCTCTTGGTCAGGTGATTTCTGCTAGCAATGTGAACCCGACTGCCACACATGCAGAACTCAGAGGATATGAACATAACATCATTTACTACCATCCCTTTTCTTACTCCGCTTCTTCAATGTTAGCTTGATTCGACACAGAGAAACCTGTCAAGGGAAGACAGTAACCAGCAGTGAATTGGGTCTATTCATTTTCCATGTTTACATCCATAAGAAAATGAGGAAATCATTGTCCTCAAAGCTCAAGCAAAAACCCAGGAGGTTCTTGCTGGCCTGCTCCAGATCTTGTGTCCATCTTGAAACTACTGACGATGGCCAAGCATTGAATTTCTTAGTATAGACAAGGTGATTCTTCTCCCAATGCCTGGGGTCATGAGCAGGAAAGAGATGTTGGAAATGCAGGTGTTAAGACACAGGTTAACTTAGAAAACAGATCCCCATCAACAGAAATAAACAACAAAGGGTCAATAGATAGCATTAGCACTTTATTGAAAAAAGATTAGCAGTTCATAGTCCAACATAGCTATAGACTATTTAATGCCTTAGATAAAACACTGACTTCACCATTTTATAAAACAAGAAAATCAAAAGTTTTCTTTTTTTCCCATCATCTTTGATATACTATACGATTATCTTCTGGCTCTGGAGACCATTTTCCAAAAGGTACCTCTGGAAATAGCTCAGATTTCTTCAACTTTAGTTGCTTTACAATAAGTCCTTTTACATGCATAACACATTTCCCCATGCTAATAACCAGACTGTCAAACACAGTGAAGCCTGACATCGGTCTTCTCTGATGGACCACGGTGACAGCCGCGGGTCGGCTGAGGTTTGTAACAGCAAGTAGGCCAGGTCACATGCTTCCTCCATCAGGTATAGTCTGTCTATGAGCTCCTACATCCTAGTTTCATTTGCAGGGTCATGTAAGGTTCCTAGGCCCCAGACCTGTTGTATAGTGACTGGCCAAAATCTGCAATAGCTTATGGCATATTTCAAAATGTGCAAGTGTAAAATTAGTGAGGAAGAGAAATCGATTCATCCTTAAAGCGGTCAGGTCCCATCCAAATAGACGAGAGCCTGGCTAGAACAAAAAGGCACATAGAAAAGGATTTTCTCTCTCCTCCTACTCTCTCCTCTCCTCCCTTACCTTCTCTCTTCTTCCACCCCCCTCCCCATGTCTGAGATTCCCTGCCCTCCTTCTCCTGCCTTTGAACATCAGAAATCCAGCCTCTCTAGTCATGGACTTCTAGCTTCTCGGGCTTCTGTCTTAGACTTCCACCATCAGCATTCCTAGTCTTGAAGCCATTGGACTGGAACTAAGTCATGCTCCTGGCATCCCAGTGTCTCCAGCTTGCAAAAAAAAAATTCCCTGTCCTGCGTCTATACACATATCTTATTGGTCCTGTCTCTCTGGAGACCCCAACAAATACAAAGCTTTCTAAGTAACAATGAGAAATCTCTTTCATCTCAGTTGTTCATATTACACATAAATGTCATCCCAACTTTCATGATTTCACCATGAATGAAACAATGCTCAGTTTATACTCATCTTTTTTTTAATATTTTTATTTATTTGAGAGTGACAGACAGAGAGAGAAAGAAGCAGAGAGAGAGAGAGAGAGAGACAGAGAATGGGCGCGCCAGGGCCTCTAGCCACTGCAAATGAACTCCAGATGCGTGCGCCCCCTTGTGCATCTGGCTAACATGGGTCCTGGGGAATTGAGCCTCGAACCAGGGTCCTTAGGTTTCTCAGGCAAGCGCTTAACCGCTAAGCCATCTCTCCAGCCCTATACTCATATTTAACACTATTGAAGACAAGTATATTGCAAGTTAGAAACAATCAAATTTAAAATGTGAGTACTAAATCTACAGGTGCAGATGAAATCTCAGCTAAGAAATTCAAGAAGTAATTGGGAGGTATGGTGCTTTGATTCAGGTATCCCCCATAAACTTATGTGTTCTGAATGCTACATCCCCAGCTGGTACCAGTTTGGGAACCAGAGTCTCCTAGAGGCAGTGCATTGTTGGAGGCAGGATTATGGGTGTTATAGACAGCTTCCCCTTGCCAGTGTTTGACACACTCTCCTGCCACTGCTGTCCACCTGATGTTGGCCAGAGGTGATGGCCACCCTCTGTTCATGCCATCATTTTCCCCTGCCATTATGGAGATTTCCCCTCAGCTCTGTAAGCCAAAATAAACCCTTTCCTCCTACAAATTGCCTTTGGTTGGGTGTTTTCTGGCAGCAATGCGAACCTGACTGCAACAGTAAATTGGTACCGAGAAGTAGGGTTGTTAATGCTAGAAACCTGACTGTAATTTTGACCTTCGGGGACTGATTTGAGGAGGTAATAATGGAAGGATTTGAAACCTTGGCCTAAGAGACACCTTTCAGTGCTGTAAGTACATCCTGGTGGTCTATTCTGAATTGAAAGACTGTATGCAGAGAGAACTAAGGACTGTGAGGTTTGGCTTATCAAGGGAGAAAAGAGCTTTGCCTGAACTGGGCTAGGAGCAGTTTGTGTGAGAGGCTTGCTTTTATGCCCACATCCTGGGAACTTGTGCAGAGGTGTCTTGCACAGAAATGAACTGGTGTGAGCAGATGGATATGGCACAAAAAGAAATGAAATCCTTGGGCCAAAACTGCTGCCTGTTCAGCTATAATTGCTTCAGAGATTACAACTATTGAGATTGGGCCAGGTGATCAATACATAAGAACAATAGGAAGAATGCTGACTCTTTTGAACTAAGGGTCTTGGATGCTGAAGGGGTTTTCCTTCTCTTCAAATTCAGCTTTATTCCCCCTGGATTAGCAGGCTGGTAGCCTACCTGGGACTACGGAACAAAGCAACTGCAGGAAAGCGAGGATCATTAAATTTGCAACATGGTTTTGTTTTTTGGAAATGGCCATGGGAAGTGTGAAGCAGGCTTACCATATGACCTGCATAGAAGCCCAGTGGAGCCATGAGAATAAACCATGGGTTGTAGTGGAAATCCAGCGGAGATTCCAGCGGGATGGCTGCCAAGGAAAGCTGCCAGCACTGGATAAAGTTTTCCCAGACTGTAGATAACCTAGCTGGAGGGGCAGAACTGAAACTCCAGAGAATCTCTACTAGTTTGAATTGTCAGATTTGGAGACTTGACACTGGTTAGAGTTGTCAGACTTGGAGCTAGAGAGTTTGATGTTTCCTGTTTGTCTTAAATCTTGTATGGGTTCAATTTCGCCTTGGTATTCCCAGTGCCAACTTTTACAGTGTGAATGTTTATTCTGTGCCATTATGGGGTTGTTGTTGTTGTTGTTGTTTGGTATTATGGCTTAGTTACAAGACCTTAGACTATGGGTATGTTTGAACATCAATGGGATTAACAAAAATTATGGGGACTTTTAAAGTTGGACTGAATGCATTGCATTTTACATCAGGGATGGTTATCAGTTTATGGGGGCTAGGGGTGGAATATGGTGGTTTGATTCAGGTGTTCACCCAAAAACTTATGTGTTGTGAATGCTAGAACCTCAGCTGGTGGCAAGTTGGGAACTGAAGCCTCTTGGGGACAGTGTATTATTGAGGGTGGGTATATGGTAGTTATAACCAGCTTCCCCATGCCAGCATGTGGCACACTCTCCTGTTGCTTTTGTCTACCTGATTTTGGCCAGGAGATGATGTCCACCCTCTGCTCATATCAATGGAACTCCCCTTGAGTCTGTAAACCAAAACAAACCCTTTCCTCCCATAGGCTCCTCCTAGTCAGTTATTTTCTGCCAGCAACAGGAGAAAGAAAATTCCCCTAATGATTACAAAAATTAAATAAATCAGAATGAGTACATGGCAGAGCAACACTCTCAAAAACATGCACATGCACAACCACACATGTATGTACATATGCACACACACACAAAGGATAGACAGGCTAAAGTTGGTCTGGGAAGATGTCTCAGCAGTTAAAGGTGCTCACTTGCAAAAATTGCCAACACAGGTTCAGTTCCCCAGCACCCACATAAAGGCAGACGCACAAAGTAGCCCATGATCTGGAGTCCATCTGCAGGGGCAAGAGGCCATGGCATGCCCATACTCCCCCTCTTTCTCTCTGTCTCTCTTGGTAATCAACAAATAAAAATAAAAAAGGATAACGTTTGCAAGGTGAATGTAAAATTTTAAGAATGAAAAGGAAGTAGGATGTAAGTAATAGACATAGAAATCAGGCGATGAAGTTATAAAAGATGTGAGGCTAGAATCCCCAAAGAACAAAAACCAAAGACAAACGGCAGAGAAAATGTTAAAGATGTCAATCAAGAAGGCTTTCCTGAAATAAAAAGCAAAAAACCTAGTAATGCATTTGAAGAAATCATCTTTTACTATCTGTTGAAGTCAGATTCACATTGCTGGCAGAAATCACCAGGCCAAGAGCAGCTTTTGGGAAGAAAAGGGTTTATTTTGGCTTATAGGCTTGAGGGGGAAGCTCATGATGGCAGGGGAAACAATGGCATGAGCAGAGGTTGGACATCACCCCCTTGCCAACATAAGGTGGACCATAGCAACAGGAGAGTGTGCCAAACACTGGCCAGAGGACACTGGCTATAACACCCATAAGCCCACCCCCAACAACACACTGCCTCCAGGAGGCACCACTTCCCAAATCTCTGTCAGCTGGGAACCTAGCACCCAGAACACCTAAGTTTATGGGGGACACCTGAATCAAACCACCACACCATCTAAACAGAAGATGAGGATGGAGATAGAGAGCAACAACAAGGCTGGCAGTGGTGCTAACATCAGGAGATGGTAAAGCATCACCATGTGACCTGTTACAAAGAAAATCTGAGGGGCCAGGAAGATTGTTCAGGGGGAAAAGTGCTTGCTGTTCAAGCATAAGGACCTGAGTTCAGATCCCCAGCAGGCATGTAAAAGCTGGGCGCTAAAGAGACAGAGACAGGAAGATCCCTGGGGCCTGCTGGCTAGCTAATCTTACTCAACCAGTGAGCTCCAGGTTCAGTGAGAGTCCCAGTTTCAAAACATAAGGTGGGGCTAGAGGAACAGCTCAAGAGTTAAGGCACTTGCTTTCCATCAAAGCCAAAGGACCCAAGTTCTATTCCCCAGGACTCACATAAGCCAGATGCACAAAGTGGTGCATGCTTCTGGAGTTTGTTTGCAGTGGATGGAGGCCCTGGCACATCCATTCTCTCTGTCTCTGTCTCTGTCTCTCTCCTTCTCTCAAATAAATTAATAAATATAAATTTTAAAAATTAAAACACTTGTCTTAAAAAACATAAGGTGGAGAGAGATGAGGAAGACATCCCATGACAACCTGTGGCTTACACACACCCACACACATATGCACAGTCCATGCACACAAATATGTGCCCATAAACATATAAACACACATGCATATGTACACACTATACAAAAAAAAGAAAGAAAGAAAACCTGAGTCAGTGAAGTGGTTTCTCATCTCCCCCACACTGTCCTTCAGGTGAGTGCCAAGCTATCCTTTGAACAATGCAAGAACCCAGGGAATATTACACCTCGGAACCTTCACTTTTAAGACAACATCTCACTATGTACCCCAGGCTCACCTTGAACTCAGTCTACACCTCAAAATCTCGAGATTTTTCTGCCCCTATCACCCAAGGGCTGGAATCAGAGGTATGCACCAGTATGTTCACATTCTTAACTCCTCAGGATGACTTCCAGACAGACAATAATAAAGAAAACCACAGCAGAGAGACTGGAGATGAACACAGCCAGCATTCAACATAGAGCTGCAATTGTCCAAAGCAAATAGAAAGGTGAGAGCACAGAGGGTAGACTGGGTACCTGGTGGAATACAGACAATAATGGACAGGTGACACTTGCTCTATGCTGGGAAGGGAAACTGGGACATGAGATGAGTTCACTGACTGCCTTACATAGGATAGTGAGAGCCAAGGAGTGTTATTTAAAGCTGGAAAAATCACATAATAGAAGTCATTCTACTTAATTATTTTAAAGAAAACATTAGCAAGATGATGTCAACTAAAATCGCGTGGAGAGAAGGGAGAAGAGGAGTCATAGCCCATATCAGGGGGATATATAAATACTGGCTAATAACAGAACACTAAGGTTATTATGCACTATTATAGCCAGAAAGTAATCACTAAAACAAACCTGAGTATTAGGAAATACACACACACGTGCACACACACACAAGCATGCACACACCAAATGAAAAGCCACTGCAGGGGGGAGTGGTGCCCTTCACTGTATGATCAGTTGCAAAGAGTATTTTCCAGAGTCACCTTAAAGCAAATGTTCAGCTTGACTCTAGTTAAACTTTCCTGGGAAGACAGGAAAAGGGAAGAAGCAAGCACTCTCTTCAAGTGGGATAGGGAGGAAGAAAGAGAACTCCTCACCTTCAACAATGAGAAGTCAAGAAATAACCTCTAAAACTGAAAATTCCAGTGTGGTATTTAAAGACATGAAGGTCAAAATTAATATCATCAAGCAAACAGATGCAAGTGGTTTTCTCTGGGAATGCTTTTGTAAAAAGCCAGAAAGGGTTAGAGAGTATCGTTGTCTCTAATGAACTTTGTAGAATATTTTGGTTCATAATATACAGAGAGAGAGAGAGAGCAATCTGAGGTCAACGGATCAATTCATATTTTCTACTGGAAACTTTTCACAAAAATCTTAGGTTTTCATTGTGAAATCTTCACTCTGCTTTGCTTTTTCCTGCCACAACTACTTATGTACTAGACAGTGTGCCACGATCCTCCTCCCGCCTCCACAACCCCTGGGTGCGAGGACAAGCCCTTTGGGCAGAGCCTGCAGGGGGGGGGATATTAGCAAATGAGTGGATACCTATGGTGGTGATGACGGTCCCAGCAAAGAAAAAGGCACTTCCAAGGTCCCAGTGGCTGCTGCTGTTGGAAGAGTTTCCTACTGGACTGACGCCTGCATTGTCAGCATCCAGGGCATGCTGCGAGAAAGAAAACATCAGGAGACTCAGCTTAAAAGGACTTTTTTTAAAAATGTTTCCAATAAATGACTCCTCTACTCAAATGCCCTGCAATAATGAAGAGTCTACTGCTGAAACAGATGAAAGTTCAGTCCACAAAGTGAGATACAGTGCACCAATTTAGAAAGATTAGAAAATGAGTTAGGACACTGAGGAGGACTGGAGAGATGGCTGAGTGGTTAAGGTGTTTGCCTGAGAAGCCCAAAGGACCCAGGTTTGATTCCCCAGGACCCACATAAGCCAAATGCACAAGGTGGAGCATGTGTCTAGAGTTCATTTGCAGCATTGGAGGCCCTGGCTTGCTCCACCCCCCCTCTCAGAAATTAAAAAAATGATAAAAATAAGTTGCTGAGGAGATGACTCAGTTGGTAAAGCCTTGCAAGCATGAGGAGCTGAGTTCGATCCCAGAGTCCATGTAAAGAGGTGTGTGTTGCAATGTGCGTCTAGAATCCATTGCTGGGGAAGCAGAGACAGGAGGACCCCCGGGAATCCCTGGCAGCTAGTCTAGCTTTATAGGAGAGTGTCTGGCCAATAAGAGACCCTGCCTCAGATTAAAATCATAAAAGAGGCAGACTGCACCTGAGGAAAGACACCTGAGGTTGTTCATGGGCCTCCACACGTGCACACACACACACACACACACACACACACACACACACAAACACAAATGAGTTTTAAGTGGGGGAAAATATAGGATTTAGAGTATGGTAGTACGTACATAATAACTCTAGATTCTCAGGCAAGTTATCTCAACCTCTCCATGCCTAGTTAACTCATTTGAGATTGGAGGATGAAGATCTTCCCTTGCTGCATTCTGAGGACTAAATGAGATGGTCCCTGTGATTTTCATAGCTTGATGTCCCTTGGTCAGGGTTTAACAGAGACAGCCATGTGACGTCACAGACAAGGAGGGCACACTCTAAGAAGTGGATTGGGTCAATAGGTGATTCTGTCATTGTGTAAATATGATAGCGCATGCTAACACAAACTAAAATGGCTATGATGTCATTAGATGTTACAGTCTACTGGGGCCACCATCATATAAGTGACCAGTTGTTAGCCAAAATGTTATACAGCCCATGACTGTGGTATCAATTTCATAACTGTCATTTCACTCACTCACTTCCCATATGTGTATCATTCCTCACTCTTTAAAAAAAATAATAAACTACATTAACCCCTTGCTGACTCCTAGATTTGGAATTCCATATATCTTAACATTGTCATTTAATTTCCCACAAAAATAATCCGTTCTCATCTCTCAAAGCAGGAAAAGTCTCCACTCCAGGCAGGACACTCCATGAGGTCTTCCCTCATTTTATGTGCCTTGGCTTATGGCCTCCAGCAAACTGTGCCCAGTTTTCAGAGTCTAGTTCAGGCCCCTCTCTTTCTAGGAGCCTCTGTCTGTGCATTGGAGCCCACCGCTGCGCCCATCCCTGGACTCCCACTTTTCACCAGTTCCACACGTTCCCGGTAACCCTTCTCTAGCTCAGCGGGAGCTCAGCGGGAGCCCCGAGCTGCCCGCCGGCCCTGCCGCTCTGGTTGAGGCTGGGGAAAGCGATGGGAGAGGAGAGTGCTAGACTACAGCCCAGGTACCTGCTGCCGCCCAGGTGAGCTACGGTGACAGCGCGACAGGCAGAGGCTTCAGAGAGAACGTTAGCAGATACATTCCTGGGCGAAGTTGGAATTACTCTGTATAGAGAGTGCAGGGCACACGTAATGAAAGGCGTTTGCATTGGACCTCAGCCACGCACATGCAGCAGGCCTCAGACAGAAAATGGTGATTGTCACAAATCAGATGAGGACCGAAACAACAGTCACCCTTACAGTGGTTCTTCAACACGGACGCTTATAGAGCTAGTCCAAGCCCGCTGGCCCAGGGGTAAGCCGCCGTTTCTGTAAAGGGCCACAGAATAGATAGTTTTGCTTTGACAGGTAACATATGGTCTCTGAGGAATAGGTTTCTTTTTCAATAAATGACTAACTATGCCAAACTCATTCTGACTTCGAAGGCACAGAAATAAGCTGCAGGCTAGATCTGGCAGACAAGCAAGTCATTGACCAGATGATGGGGAGGGGAGCCTCTTGCTTCTAGGAACATGAAGTAATTTTTGTTTTGTTTTGTTCTGTTGACAATTTACATGCATATACATGATGTGTTTTGATCGTAACCTTCTCCCCAAACCTTCTTTTGTTCCCCCGCCCCCAACCCCATTCCACTGACTCCCTGCTTCGTCCAGCTATTCCTTCTTCTGCTTTGATGCCCCCCCCCCCCGCAACCTCCATAGTCCATGATGGGATGCTGAAGGGCCTAAGATTGTGCAGATAACAACAGCTGCTAGAAGGTCATGAATTCTACAGCCACTAAGAAGATACTGAAGTGTTACGAAGGTCGTAAGCCAGCCATGGTGTCTAACATAAACCCTAGCACCCAGGATTTAACATCCAGCTGCAGGGGATGTGCACAGATATCTTTGGCAATTGTTTAAAGCAGCCTGATTGACAGGATAACTTATTCACTCAGGAATGTTGTCGGCTCTGCTTGTGAGAAGAGACAGGTGAAGAGTGCTTCCTGCTGGTAAAATCTCCATTTCCTCTGCGCTGTGTGAAAGCCAGCTGACCACTGCACAAGTCCTTAACCAATGTTTATACCCTCATTATCTACCCAGCTGTGAAGGTACTGCTCAATTCCAGAACAGTTCTAAGGCCTCAAATCACATCATCAATACCTAATAATTTACCTCATCTACAAAGCTTCAAAGAGAGTTTAGGTTCAGCCAAGTGTCAGAGAGCTGAGAATTTCACGTAAGCATCATGAATAAACCCAGCACCACATATAAAAATACGCATTTGCAGGACAGACAAATGGGCATGATTATCTGTTTCATAAAAAAATCTGAAGATACCTTTTCAAGTTTCATTTCTTATGAACTGTGCAATTTATAAATGTTTAATGTTTACATATGCAACCCTCAAGGAAAGCGTTTAGCACCTGAAAGGAAAGGGAAACTAGCATTTGTTAAGAGCCTAAATACAGCCAGGTGTGTTATAAGTGCCATTACATTTCAGCCTTTCTACAGCTCGCAAGAAAGAGCGTCATTTCGTTCCTAGCTCAGACATGAAGGAAGACAAGCCCAGGAAAGTTAAGTCCCTTGTCCTCCATCACACAGCCAGGACGTAGAGAAGCCACAATTCCAATCCTGTCTAGCCCACAACAGACGGCTTGTGCCCTTTACTCCACACATGACACCCAGAACACACCCCGCTTCTCCCACTCCATCCTCACATCCAGACTAAATAAAGGAGGAAGATGGTCATTCTCCAAAAATGTAAACAGAAGGTATCTCACAGGGGGTCATTTCTAATCAGACTACAAGTTTGGGAGACCCAAACTTATTTGGCTCTTGGAGCTGGGGAGAGTTTAATTTCTCCATGCTAAATGCTAAAATTAAATGTGTGTGTGTGTGTGTGTGTGTGAGAGAGAGAGAGAGAGAGAGAGAGAGAGAGATAAAGGTTTAGTTTATACCCTGAAAGGAAGGGAAAAGAGAAAAAGAGAGAGCAGAAAGAAAAGAAAGAAAGAAAGAGGTGTTAACTGACAAGCTTTGTCACCTCAATGCTGGGGACTTACAAAGAGCAACTCCACCTAGGATCCAATTGTAACTGGGTCCTTATCTGTGATGTACATGTCCCTCTCTTCCATAAATCTTCCAGAAGGTGGGCAATGCACTCAAGTGCCTGTTGGAAGCAGTTTGTAGAAATTACACATAAGGGCTGCTATGAGCATGCTATGACTACGGGTGACCTGAGCCAAATTCACTGGGAACAAGACAGAAGCTGAGGAGGAAGGAAAACAAGCTCCTAACAAGTCCCCAACCCTTTTGTGGGGCATTGGATAAACCTAACCCTAGAGGTTTGTTTCTATCTATAATTATAATGACTCAGCAAACCTGAATATAACCATTATAACTTGAATTAGGTGTTTCAAGTCTTAAACTGTTAACTGAAAAATAAAAATTGCATGTCTGGGGGAGTATCATGTGATAATGCTCAAGCCAGAGTAAAAATTTATCTCCTCAAACAAGCATCATTTATTTATGGTGAAATCATCCAAAAATCCTTCTAGCTCTTAAATAACATATCCAGTAGAAACATTATTTTAACTCAATAATAATAATAACTCTAAATGAACCCCTGGTTTTAACTTCTATTAGTTTTGAAAAGTATTTTCAAATAATCTTAATGGTTTGAGCACACATAAAATATTTTACAATTAAATGCATTTGCTTTAAGGTTTTTTTTAATTTGTATTCATGCTATAAAAGTGCAGATAAGGGCTGGAGAGATGGCTTAGCGGTTAAGCACTTGCCTGTGAAGCCTAAGGACCCCGGTTCGAGGCTCGGTTCCTCAGGTCCCACGTTAGCCAGATGCACAAGGGGGCGCACGCGTCTGGAGTTCGTTTGCAGAGGCTGGAAGCCCTGGCGCGCCCATTCTCTCTCTCTCCCTCTACCTGTCTTTCTCTCTGTGTCTGTCACTCTCAAATAAATAAATAAAAAATGAACAAAAAATATTTAAAAAAAAATAAAAAATAAAAAAGTGCAGATAAGCCAGCCTATCATGAGTGTCTGAGTGAAACGACACAGCACAACTGTGTATGTTATATGGGGATCAATCAACATCCACATCAAGGCAGGTCTTGATTTCAGACTTCAAAGAACATCATTTGTTCACCTAAAAGTTTAATGATCAAGTTCACAGAGATCTTTTTAATAGATAGATAGACAGTGTATATATAAGAAGGCATTACATTATAATTCCATCCCTTCCTGAATTTCCTTTTTTGCCTCTATGGTAAAATTTCCAGCATCTATTCAGCTGTCTATCAAATGATTCAAGTGTGAATGGTTAAACAAGTGCTTAAATGAATGAACAAATTAAAGCAATAAATGTAGGCACGTGATCTTCCCAGAGGTGAGAGAGAAAAACTTTATTATTTTATTTTTTGGTAAATCAGATAACTATAAAACTTACACACACACACATGCATGCATAGATGTGTGCATGCATGCACACCTATGTGTGTGTTTACCTAAAACAAGTGGGGAACTGACTTGGAGGAGGGCATGATCTTAAAGGACCTGGATCTCATTTCTTCTGTCTCCTTTTTTCCCATCCCCCACACCATGCATTAAGACCACCTTGAAAGTAGAAGAAAGCAACCTTTCAGAATGAGCTATCTGAGAGCCTGCATGCAGGAAGGGAGGAGGGGGAGGTAATTCTCCCCCTGCAGGACCCCCATCAGGCCCCTCCCTTGAGGTAATGCGGGCCTGCATAAATCACCCCTCCACACAGTACAAGATGCCATCATGAATGTTAGTACTGCCCGGGGATGAATGATGACCCACAGGAGACCAATAGCTGTCTGGGGCTTTTCTCCCATGATCTGTGTACTCGGTGAGATCATCTGTTTTTCTGTTTCCGTATGGGGCAGCATACAGACAAACAAGAGTAGAGCCAATCATCGCCGTGTCCTCTCAGATTAGCTGAAGAAATCAACGAACTCCTGA